>NC_134138.1:135808569-136111600 GCF_033958435.1 Carettochelys insculpta | reverse complement strand
CAAAAGATAAATAGCCAGGATTACAAAATTAAGACAGCAAAAGATATTAAAGTAAATTAAGCACTGCTAAGTGAAGTGCATAAAAAGACACCATAGGGAAAACAATTCAGAAGATAGTTGAATATTTCTTTTAACATTCCTGGATGGTTAACATACTGTTAGCAAAAAATGTGTTCTTTGCCCCTAACTCTATCTTTTTATAGGCACAGTATCATTAGAACACAAAAAAAAAATATTTGTATTGAAGGCATTCTATATACAGTAATCTACAAAAAAGCACAAATCTTTTTAATCTTTTGAATGTCAAAAAACCCTGAATATTGAAAATAAGAAAATAAAATGCATGTTGCATTAGCAATGCATACTCATTTTTAACTTTGATATGCACAAAGGCTATAAAAGTCAGCTGACTTTCATACTTCTAAGTAGGCTCCAGAGTCATTTGAGTATAATTTTATTACTTTGAGAATACTACACAATTCCAGAATAGCTTTGCCCATAACTCTGGCTGTCGGTGTCTAAACAACACTATACAGCAAAACTTCCCTGTAGGTAAACTTGCATATAGTGGTTCCAACTGACAATTCTTTTGTCATTTTTACAGCAATTTACCCTTGTACTGGTGAAAGAAAAAAAAACTGCAGTTAAATAACTGTATTAAACTGATTGGTTATGCTGAACCACACTGAAGTATTTATTGGGCAATACCTGGCTACGTCTACACGTGCACCCAACTTCGAAATAGCTTATTTCGATGTTGCGACATCGAAATAGGCTATTTCGATGAATAACGTCTACACGTCCTCCAGGGCTGGCAACGTCGATGTTCAACATCGACGTTGCGCGGCACCACATCGAAATAGGCACAGCGAGGGAACGTCTACACGGCACAGTAGCACACATCGAAATAAGGGAGCCAGGCACAGCTGCAGACAGGGTCACGGGGCGGACTCAACAGCAAGTCGCTCCCTTAAAGGGCCCCTCCCAGACACACTTTCATTAAACAGTGCAAGATACACAGAGCCAACAACTAGTTGCAGACCCTGTATATGCAGCACGGACCCCCAGCTGCAGCAGCAGCAGCCAGAAGCCCTGGGCTAAGGGCTGCTGCCCACGGTGACCACAGAGCCCCGCAAGGGCTGGAGAGAGAGTATCTCTCAACCCCCCAGCTGATGGCCGCCATGGAGGACCCCGCTATTTCGATGTTGCGGGACGCGGATCGTCTACACGTCCCTACTTCGATGTTGAACGTCGAAGTAGGGCGCTATTCCCATCCGCTCATGGGGTTAGCGACTTCGACGTCTCGCCGCCTAACGTCGATTTCAACTTCGAAATAGCGCCCAACACATGTAGACGTGACGGGCGCTATTTCGAACTTACTGCCGCTACTTCGAAGTAGCGTGCACGTGTAGACGCAGCCCCTGTGAGACCTATCTTCATAGTAACATTTTTACCATCTGATTTCCCTGGCTTTTGGGCTGTGGTACTTTCTTTTGACTTTTTTTTTTTAACAATATAAAGCTGCAACAAACTAGTATGCAGAATTTCAGAGTGACTAATATGACTTTTTCATGAAACTTGCAAATGTTTATTACTGAAAACTCAAAATGAGAAGCAAGAGGGTTGTTTGTTTTTAAAAGCAATATGTCCCATTCTGTTGTGGAGCAACATGAAGATTCCACATAAAAGAAGAAACCAGGAATTGAAATGTAGGGCTTGGCCATAAAAGGGAAAATCAAGGAAATCAACCTGAGTTATGTTAAGGTATGCATTTCAGGTAGATGAGTTAAATTTCATTAAACTCCTGGGTGGACATCCTCATTCAGAAGTGAATTTAACTAAACCAAATTAAGTCTACGTTAATTCTTTACAACTACAAGGTAAAATCACCTCCCTTTTAGCCCAAAATTAATGCATTTGGTAATCATTAGCTCCATTGCTTTATTACCAGATAAATTCAAAAGGAATGTTTAGCCATTTATCAATATTTCAATTACTCATTTGTAGTTCATTATTCAAAAGTAAGAAACTGAAAAGCAACTCATTACACAATGAATGAGCAAGATTATTGATGTTTCTTTAGGTTTAATGATGACTATATTGGAACTTATTAAGTTATCTGGAGTATTAGCTAAAGACTGGTGCAACAGCATTCGTGATCATGTTCTTTTGCTAATGACTGTCATTACATTAGCGTTATATAACATATAGGCTACATATACCAAGAGGGTTTTTCTGGCAAAACTGGGTTTCTGTTGGGGAAAAAAAACACGGAGTGTCTCCCAGTTCAGGTATAATGCCTTTGTTTCCTATCAATAAAATAGCTGTGCGGATGCCCCGGGGCCCTTTTGTTGACAGAGACGGCTTCTGGTTCAATGGGCAATCCCGTTTGCAGAGCTTCCGGTCAGTCATTCTGTTGAGATAGGTCTGGGAAGCCTGGCTGCTCAGTCAACTGAGCAGATTGCTCTTTCAATACGCTTTTATTTGTAGATGCAATCTGTTGATACAAGTTTTGCTGAAAATTCTCTTCCTACAGTGACTTCTTTTGACAGATGCTTCTTATGTAGATATAGCCATACAGCTTATTAGAGAAAAATAGAGAAACACCTATCACTGGATAATCTAAAAAGTGTTTGATAGTACCATACCAGTGCAACTATAGGTTGTAGCTCCCCATCGAGATTTCTCGGGACCTGACTGGTCCCAAATGGAGGAGTTTGATGGACGAGGGAAGGTAATTTCTGACCAACCTGCCTGACTCCCCTCCCACCCTACTTTTGTGAGGCTGCTGCTGCCAGCAAGACTCCCAGATAATCAGCCCTTCCACCACTGGTCCCATCTGGGATCCTGGCTATACCTGGACTCCTGGCTGACACTAGTGCTGCCTGGAATCCTGGCCAGCTCCCCTGTTCCTGCGGGTCTGGCAGGGTTCCTGGCCCCAGGCCCTCTTGTCCCCTTACTCCCAGCCACTGAGGCTCTTTGGCCCAGGAACATCCATGTTCCTGGCGGACTACAGATGTTTCTGGATCAGAGAGTCAGTTTTTAGAGGCTCAGGCTATAGTTTAGCTTTGAACAAAGGCATCAATTGGAAGGGAGGTAATATCACAAATACCTCTTTTTACTTGCAGCCTACTATGCCCCCTCTGGGACAAACTGCACTGTTCCTATGCAAAAGGATGAATGGACACAAATGAGACATTAGGGATCTGAATACTCATAAACCAGTAAGTGAGCTCTTTAACTTAGCATTAATGACTTTAAGGTTTTGGTATTGGTACAAGGAGATTTTAACATGTTACAAAGGGAGATAAAATTGAGATTCTTGTTGAGTCCCTCTATCTTATGCATTATTAGGACAATTACCCCATCTTTGATATTCACAGGGGTGGCAGACTTCCCACTTATCTTAATTTATACTTCAGAGGTTCCCGTCTTTCCATCCCCCCTTGCTTTTCAATTTTTATATTTGGCTGATTGGTCAGTTTTCTCTGAGTTCCACTCCAGAATCTGAAAAAGAATGTCCTTCCCATGAATGCTTATTACCTAATAAATTATATTGTTAGTCCTTAAAGTGCTTGCTTGTTTTGCAAAGCCTACTACCAGTCTGACAGTTTCTGCATTTATATCCAAGGAAACCTCTTGAAGTACATCTACACAGCAAACACAAAAGAAAAGTAAAGCAAAGTGCAGGTGGCCAGTGCCCATGGGCAGCACATAAAAGAAGATGACAGAATGTTAATCTTCCCCCAAAAGGCTGGCAAGGAAGAGGGACAAAAGCTACGGCTATGGTGCAGGTTACCACCCTTCAGAGACATGTTATCCCACTGCCTTTAAAGCACCAGAAGTGAAGAGGCCTATGGTGCTGTCACCTGAGGTCCTATCACCATTTAGTCTCTTTCCCCCCATAGCCCTTCCCTTGCTCCATCTTCTCCTCTGACCCTACTCCTCCTCCCCCGCCACTCACTCACTTCTGTGGGCAGGGTGAGGGACCACAGGGGAAGAGGCAGAGAGGTAGTGAGTGGTAGGTGGGGGACTTTAGAGAAGGAAGCAGAGAGCAGGAAGGGGGAAGATGTGAAGGGGTTTCAGGGGGAAGAGGCAGAGAGGAGTGAACAGAGAGAAGAAGGAGAACAGAAGGGATCTGTGGAAGGTGCAGGGTGGATTAGGGCTCAGGGATATGGCCACAGTCTGGCACGAGTGGCCCCCCAACTTCTAGGGTGTTTTGGAGCTTCGTGTGTCATTCTCCCCAGTGGAAGACTCACGTGTTGTCTATGCATGTGCCAGCTAACTTGGCTCACAGCACTTGGGCTGGGGAAGCTGTTTCATACCTGTGTACACTTGCAGGCTTGGACTGGAATCTAAACTCTGGGTCTCTTCCAACCCATCCTATTGTCCAAAAGCCTACATAAAAATGATATTGTCCAAATGATATTGTCCAAATGATATTGTCCAAAAGCCTACATAAAAATGAAATTTCCATGCAGCCTGAGCCATAGGAGTCCAACTCACCAGTCACAGGTTGTTTTTTGTGTGTTTTTTTCTTGTTTGTGTAGACAGTTATTGTTCACTTAGCTTAGCCGTGGCCTGTCATGTGTCATATTGCCTTTGTCCAATACCTTTACAGCCCTATTTCTTCTGCTTTATTACTTGATTATTCCTTCTCTTGAGTTTAAAGCAAGGTGCTTGGCACAACCAGAGGCTTGTCTCTGATTGTATTTGTACCTATGACTAATATCATGGCATCCATTAGCTCTTTTTTGCATAAAAATCTTATTTTAAGACTAAAGCAAACACAAATATTTTAGCAAGGAAAAACAGGGCATTCTCTTTGAGTTTTGGATTACCTCAGCATTATGTGCCCTCTGCATTTTTGTCCACTTATCTGAAAATGTATAAAACAGGGACTCTTTATATTCACAATATGCATTCACTCATGATGAATGGCCTCATCTCAATGGGGAAAATAGCTGCATGACTATACAAAACTCATCCTTTATTGGACCAAAAAAATCTAGTTACAATCTAACCACATAGGGTGTTTTTATCATTATGCATCATCACCATTTGTTTTACTTAGCAAAAGAATGAAAACAAATAAGAAGTCACACTCAGCATCTGTCAGAACATTTTAGACATGCTGATTCTTCCAGCAATCCACAACTAGTGGCTGATATAACTATTCTGAAATAAATTTAGAGCTGTATTGCACTCAGTGGTTTACTGAAGATGGAGCTGGACATTTCTTACTAGAAGTCAGGTTAGGTTTAACTGGAAGTGAAAGAAAATTACATTTTCAGATCAGTCTCATCTTTAAACTCTTTCCTCTGTCAATTTCTCTTTATATTTAAATGAGTGTCCAAGAGTTGGAAGAGATGGTGAGAGTGCCCTCCAAGATTTTATTAATCAGGGTACAGAGCAACCAAGATCTTGATCCTCATGCACCCATACTGCATTTCTTTCCATTGCAGAGGTCCAATACGCAAGGTTTATCCACCACTGATGCCCCACCCTCAGCTGATGTTCTGAATTTTAATTTCACCCCTTAAGTCCAAAACAGATGTGACTTAATGCCAGCAATGTCACAGGAAGTGTTCTTGCTGAAACACACAAGTGAATATCCTGTTTAGCTCTGCAGTGAAGACATATCCTTGAGGTTACGGCCATTATGAGATGCATGGAACAACTCTCACATCTTCAATATATTATTTCAGAATGTCTGCAAACTCCACCAAGTTTTCCTGCATTGATTACACTTAAGTTGGATTCTCATGCTTTGCAAGCATAAGGGCTAGACACGTATCTCTATTAAATGAAATCTGATATTCTGCTGTAATTCACTTAATTACAGGAGTCCAGCCACTTGACGAGGCGCCATAGTACAGTTTCCTTAATCCGGTCTCAAAAAGAGAGCAAATTAAAAATTACCAAATGTCCTAGTGTATTCTACTTTAGTTTGCTTCAACTTGTTTTCATACTCCTTGTTGCTGATAAGAGCAAATTTACTGTAAAGGTGAAATATAAATCAAAGTGAAAAACAGTCAAGATTATTTCAGATATTTATTTTGTGTTTTAGATGCCATCATTAATAAAGCTATAGGTGCATTCAACTCTTTTTAAAAACTGAGCTTTTATAAATGCCTCCTCTATACCCTCTGAAATTTTGGTACTTTCTGGTTCATTTAGATGCACTAAGACTTCATCATCTGATGGCATCAGAATTACCATGAGAGCTTTCATAGGCATATAAGCTGCGTCTACACGTGCACGCTACTTCGAAGTAGCGGCAGTAACTTCGAAATAGCGCCCGTCACGTCTACACGTGTTGGGCGCTATTTCGAAGTTGAAATCGACGTTAGGCGGCGAGACGTCGAAGTCGCTAACCCCATGAGGGGATGGGAATAGCGCCCTACTTCGACGTTCAACATCGAAGTAGGGACGTGTAGACGATCCGCGTCCCGCAACATCGAAATAGCGGGGTCCTCCATGGAGGCCATCAGCTGGGGGGTTGAGAGATACTCTCTCTCCAGCCCTTGCGGGGCTCTGTGGTCACCGTGGGCAGCAGCCCTTAGCCCAGGGCTTCTGGCTGCTGCTGCTGCAGCTGGGGGTCCGTGCTGCATATACAGGGTCTGCAACTAGTTGTTGGCTCTGTGTATCTTGCACTGTTTAATGAAAGTGTGTCTGGGAGGGGCCCTTTAAGGGAGCGACTTGCTGTTGAGTCCGCCCCGTGACCCTGTCTGCAGCTGTGCCTGGCTCCCTTATTTCGATGTGTGCTACTTTGGCGTGTAGATGTTCCCTCACTGTGCCTATTTCGATGTTGGGCTGAGCAACGTCGAAGATGAACATCGACGTTGCCAGCCCTGGAGGACGTGTAGACGTTATTCATCGAAATAGACTATTTCGATGTTGCAACATCGAAATAAGCTATTTCGAAGTTGGGTGCACGTGTAGACGTAGCCATAATGTTACATTGTGGAATGTCCTCAGAGGAAAGAAAAAGACCAAGAGGATTTCAGATTGCGGTAGATAGTTAAACAAGTTTAGTTAAAGCTCATCTAAATACATGAAGTCTGCTTCATCCTCACTTCATTGCCTAGTTAGAGGAAACACTTCTGACAGATATGAGACTTTTATTTTTTATGTTTTATTTCACCTTTAGTACAGTTTGCTAAAATCTGTTTTAGTTCTTTGTCTTCTCAGAATAACTAATTAAAAGAAAGTGAATATCTCCCAGAGCTCTGTATTCTATGGGCCTCTGGAGAATTGGGATAGTTGCTCAAATGACATGTGTTGGCTTCCATGAGAGTTTGCCAATTAATATACTTCTGTAGCTATTTTATAATCAGAGAACTCAAGATAGAAAAGTCAGATCACATATATCATTAGTAGCTTGAATAAAAGTTACTTGTCAATATGTGGAAAAACTTAGTTTTTAAATAACACTGGGAAATTAAAGTAAAAACACGTATTTATGAATGAGGAGAGTGCAGAAAGAAAGGGACTTAATGCTGAGCTGTTCCCAGTTCTGCCTTTATACTGTTGGGTGATCTTATATAGATTACTTTGTCTCTATATGCCTCAATTCCACCCCCCACATTAAATGGAGATAATACTTACCCCTCATGGTAAAGTGCTATCTCCATTTAATGATGGGGAAATTGAGGCATAGAAACTTACTCCCTCACAGTAAAGTGCTTTGTGATTTACTGATGACAATAGATATATGGAAGCTATAATTAATCTTAAAATATTTTACATTGCAACAATCATATTCAATAATATTAATTCAGTATGCTGAAAGTCACAGTCCCATTTACATAATTATGTCTCCAAAACATGTATGTAGTACTAATACAGAACCTGAAACTATAGGTTTTATTAAGACATACCTCCCATTTGAGTCAATTGAAGTTTTGGTTAAGTAAAGACGATGAGTCAGTCCCAATTCATGACTGAGATCTCTTTAGAAAGAAAAATCCATAGTGAGGCAACTAATTTAACAGAAACATTAAAATAAATCCTTTAAGAGAAAGAATATCAACAATGTAGTGTTAGACTTGCACAGAGTATTTCAGGATAAAGGCACTCACAGTGATCAGTGAAAGTTAAAAGCTAGACTGGTGCAGCTGAACTAAAATGGAGTATGCACCACTTCACTTTGTTGAATGGATCAATGTAGACCAGAAGAGGGCAACTAGGCAGACTGGTCAGAGCAAAGGAGAACCACATGGCTCAGATCATCCTGATTTAATAGAGCAGCCCAGCAGAGGGTGAGTTCAGCTAGGTTTATAACAACAGGAAGTTGGCAGTAGAAGGGTGACAGCAAGGAAATAGTCCAATGTCATTCCCCAGGAAGAAAGAACTTGTGTTTGGAGGCTTCAGAGCAGAAGTAGCTAATGGATCCTCTGTGATGTAAGGCAGTTCGGGGGCTGGCAAATCCAGAAAACTGGGGAGTCAGAAGTTAGGGAAATAGGCAGAACACACTTTGAATGTAGTTGATTAAAATATTGCTGAGATGCATTCTGGAGTGGATGGCCTGCCCACTTTCTTCCACAGTGACTGAAGAAGAGGCACTGACTCAGCAGCAAATGGGAAGACTTACTAAGTCTGTGAGGTTTAGGTCTGTTAGGTGAGGTTTTTGAAATCCTGGAAGGAGAGGACACATGTGACTTTACTGGACAGCTAAGTCAAGAACATGGAAGTGCCTTGCTGAGACTCAGGCTAAGTCTATACTAGGGAAATAAGTTGATTTCAGATATGCAGTTATAGGTATGGTATTTGCATAGCTAGAATCAGTGTATTCGAATTGACTTATTTCCTATTACAGACCTAACCTCTATACTTTCCTGTTGACCTCCCTTACCCCATGCAACAGGGTGGAGTAGAGGCATCAACAGTCGACCCCAAAGAGATGAATTTTACATT
The DNA here is from genome assembly GCF_033958435.1 of Carettochelys insculpta. Classification (NCBI taxonomy): domain Eukaryota; kingdom Metazoa; phylum Chordata; order Testudines; family Carettochelyidae; genus Carettochelys; species Carettochelys insculpta. Next base: position 136,102,681 of record NC_134138.1, on the reverse strand, counting down.
TTAGAGTTCATCTTCCCAGAAGTATGGACCCTAAGAAAGAGAAGACAGGGCATGTGGAGCAGTGGAAAGGAAGTGTTCAGCCTGGTATAAGTTAATTCACAGAGCAGGTAGCAGAGACACACTAGGAGTGAACAGATCTGATCATTGGGACACAGGAACCAGAATCACTAATTCATTCTGAATATGTAGTTGAATAGAGATATTGACAATACTACACTCCATATTGTTTAGTATTTTAATTGAACATGTACTTTTTAAGTCAAGTAAAAAGTTCATATAATATAAATATTTTTCTAAAAGATGGTATACATTATTTGACAAGGAAGTAATGAACTGGAAAAAAAGAATAGCATTATACATCTAACCTCTGCCCTGAAAAAGGCTCTAGAAACAAAAATGACCCTCTGTTACTGTGCTCAAAATGCATCATAGGCTACATGTACACTTGCCCCCTTCTTCAAAGGGGGCATGGTAATCAGGCTGAAGGGAAATTGCAAAGGAAGTGCTGTGATGCATATGCAGAACTTCATTAGGTTAATTCTCCCATGCAGCAACCTGGAATTATCAAACTTCGAAATGTTGGCATGCCATGTAGCCACAGGCACTTCAAAGTGTCTTTACATCCTAGGCTGTAGCAGTGGGACCTATAGGCTACAGAGGCCTGCATCAGGCCACCTAGGCTCCAGCTGGATCTGGAACCCTGTGAAGCCCCAAGAGCCCAACCCAACACCCAGGTTTGCACAGAGAGGGAGAATGGACCAAGCCTAGGGGAAGAGTGTACACCTTTAAAAATCCATGGGTCAGTGTGTTGCAGTCTGGATTCCCCGCTTACCCACACAGCAGGCTGTGCTGCTGCGACCAGAGACCCTGGGCTGGGACATGGTGGAGTGGGCAGGCCCACATCCTCCCTGCCACCCACTTGCTGGGTGGCAGTCTCCCTCATCTCTGCCAGCACAGGCAGAGTGTCTCTTTGTGTTCTGCCTCACCCTGAGCTGGGCTTGGGCTCTTTCCTGTAAGACTTGAGCTTATCTCTCCAGCACCCACCTGAAGTAAGGCCAGAGATTTTAAACTGTTGCCTTTCACCCACCTGACACAAGATGGGCTAAGGACTAGTAACTTGGGGGTTGTTGGGGTACCTGTGGCAGTGGGGTGGAGGGGTCACCCACTGAACTGGAAGGGGAGGACTCCTTCCAGGAGCCCCAAACCTCCTACAGACCCCTGGTGAAAAGGCAACTCCTCACTGAGATGCTTACTGCTGCCTGCCATAGGAATCAAGTCTGCTTTGTTGGTGCTTCACCCCATCATTTTCTTCTAAGACCTGCACCAGTCTCAGAACTGTGACATCCTTTTCAGTGACATTGCTTTTTGTTTTTGCCTTACTCCTACATCCTCTTCCTCCTGCTCACTTTTGGGGAATCTGCTATCTCTGTCCAGCCACATCTTTATTTGTAGCTCCCATCCATTGTATCTGGTCAACTATGGGTATGGCTCCTGCCTTCATCTGCTGGCAGCAGCCTTCAAGCCCTAGTCACCAGTCAGGAGCTCTTACTAACTCCTCCAGTCCTTGCTTGCAGGTTTGCTCTGGCCTAGGTGATGGTGCTCCCTCCTTCTTTCAGGAGTCTGGCACTCCAGTGTCAGCTACCGAATGCTCCTCAGTCCTATATCCTGCCTTACATGAGTCTGCCTTGCTATGACTGACTGCTCCTGTCAGGCCCTTTCAAATTGAATCCCTCCAGCATCACTAGAGAAGCTTTTAACATCTTTTCTGAGAGTGAAAAACTGCCCATCAAACCAATATATTTGAATTCTGCCTCAGTAGGGGTTAAATACACCCACAGGGTTCCTCAGACATGGTGATTTTGGTGGGCATCTTGGTGTTCAGTTTCTCCTTGACAAGGGAGAAAAATAAGCTGCAATATCTCCCAAACCCACTGGCTTATAAACACTAGAAAAAGACTACATTCATACTAGATAATGCACATACTCATAATAGGAACTTTAGTCTCCTTTCTTCCATGTTTAAATGGGCAGAAAAATAGTTACATATGTTATGCAAAACAACCTCAGTGTCATTTGAGTTAACTCCCATTGAAATGAATTAAGCAGTTAATCTCTCAGAGATGGTTTCAGATTCTCCACAAACTTGGCGAAACCATGCTGCAGTCGTTACACATGGATCATGCCCATAAGCTTTCCACCACAAATGTAACAGTGAGAGGTTGTAGTATTTTTGGTTTTTACACACACACACACACACACATTAGCTACGTCTACACGTGAACGCTATATCTAAGTAGCTTATTTCGATGTAGCGACATCGAAATAGGCTATTTCGATGAATACCATCTACACATCCTCCAGGGCTGGCATCGTCGACATTCAACGTCGACATTGCGCAGCGCCACATCGAAATAGGCGCTGCGAGGGAACGTCTACACGCCAAAGTAGCACACATCGAAATAAGCGTGCCAGGAACAGCTGCAGACAGGGTCACAGGGCGGACTAGCTCTTCCAGGGCAACAGCTAGCCGCTCCCTGAAAGGGCCCCTCCCAGACACATGGAGCCTGTACAGCATGCGGTCTGCAGAGACATAGGCACGCACACCTCGAGCGATGCAGTCATGGACCCCCAGCAGCAGCAGCAGCCAGAGGTCCACACAGCCGCCCCTGCAGGAACAGTGCTCGCCCTGCTCGATGCCATGCAGGAGGCAGCTGAGCACCTCCTTGCCACAGAGGAGGAGCTGCATGTAGGGGAGGAGGACTCAACCCCCAACCCTGCAACACCTCGCCACCACCCCTGCTGCACATGCTGCCGGCTGTGGAGCTAGCCCACCAGCACCAACTGGTGGGAGCGGCTGGTGCTCGGAGAGTGGGACAATGACCGCTGGCTCCGGAACTTTCGGATGAGCCGGCAGACATTTCTGGAGCTATGCCAGTGGATCACCCCCGCACTCAGGCACCAGGACACTGTCATGCGGCTTGCCCTCAGCATCGAGAAACGGGTCGGCATCGCTGTCTGGAAGCTGGCCACTCCAGACAGCTACCGATCCGTGGGCCAGCAGTTTGGCGTTGGCAAGGCCACCATCGGGGCTGTCCTCATGGAGGTAAGAGGACCCATGGGGGGAGGGAGGGTAGCAGCCCTGGCGGGGGAGGGAAGGGGAGGGGAGGCGGGCCCTGGCAGGGGAGGGCCACACACAGCCTGCACACCCCTCATTGGTGCTCTCCCATGTGCTTCCCCTGCAGGTCATCTGTGCCATCAACGCCCTGCTCCTCCACAGGCTCGTGAGGCTTGGGGACCCGGATGCCGCCATCACGGGCTTTGCCACCCTGGGCTTCCCCAATTGCTTTGGGGCTCTGGATGGGACTCACTTCCCCATCCGCGCCCCGGAACACAGTGGAGGACGCTACATAAACAGGAAGGGCTACCACTCAGTGGTCCTCTAGGCCTTGGTGGACAGCTGGGGCCGTTTCCTGGACATTTATGTGGGCTGTCCTGGCAGCACCCACGACGCCCGGGTATTCTGGAACTCAGGCCTGTGCTGCCGGCTGGAGGGGGGGACCTACATCTCCCAGTGGGAGATCCCTGTGGGGGACACCACCATGCCCCTCTGTGTCATCGCAGATGCGGCATACCCCCTCTGGTCCCGGCTCATGCACCCGTACATGGGCCATCTGTCTGCCAGCCAGGAGCGCTTCAACCAGCACCTGAACCACGCACACCGGGTGGTGGAGTGCACATTTGGCCGCCTCAAAGGGCGCTGGAAGTGTCTCCTCACCCACCTTGATGCGGGCCTCACCAACATCCCCCATATTTTGGATGCGTGCAGCGCCCTCCACAACCTGGTCGAGAGCAAGGGGGAGGCCTTCTTTCAGGGCTGGGCTGTGGAGGCCGGCAGGGCCGATGTGCAGCCAACCTCTGCCCGCAGTTGCCAGGTGGACCCCGCAGGGACCCGGGTCCGGGAGGCCCTGCGGGCCCACTTCAATGAGGCCGCGGGGTGAACACTGGCAGGACCTCCACTGCCACCCCACATCCTCCACAAAGCTCCCTGCTCCTACGCTCACACCACAAAGCACCCAAGAGCAGACCCCCCCCTCACTTTTCTTGTAAAAATAAAAGCAGACAGTTGTTTGTAAACTCAAACATGTTTAGTAGAACACATTATTATTATTGTTATTATTATTATTATTATTATTATGAACAAGACAAACTAACTATGTACAGGGGAAATCTAACTGATAAATATATATACATTATAAAAAAAAGGGATAACATGAAAGGGGAAGACAAGGAAGGGGAGAACTGTTTACATGGGGGGGTAAGGATCAGCGTAGTAATGGGTCAAATATACAAACTATTTACAACAAAATAACAATAAACTGGGGGAAATATATACAAGGGGGGGGCACGTCCTGGGCCCCACGCCCCTACAGTCCAGTGCTGGGAGTGGGCGGCCGGGATCCCCACCTCAGCCGCAGCCCTGGACGGGGCTGGCTGGGGGCCGGGCGGACCGGAAGATACGGCCGGCAAATGTCAGCTGGCCCCAGGTCCCCCTCGGTGGAATGGCCCTCGGTGGCGGGTGGTGGTGCTACGGTGGATGGTGCAGCGGCTGGAGCAGTAGGTGGAGCAGTCAGGGTGGGCACTGCAGCGGCCGGTGTGGCCTGGGGGGCCAGGGAGTCCGCGATGCGTTTGAGGGTCCGCATGTAGGCCCCCCATGCCTCCTGGAGCCAGGCCAGCGCCCACTCCTGCAGCTGGAGGCGGCGTTCCTCCACCCAGAGCCGCTGCTTGGCGACCTCCGGCTGCTGACGTTGGAGGCCCAGCAGCTGGGGGTCCATCGCCGTCGGCTGCTGGTGCTGGGTCCACCATCTTCCCCGCCGTGAGGCTGGTCGGTCCTCTGCCGAGGGGCTGGCCTGGAGTGATGGCCCCGGAGGGCTTTCCGGGACCACTGACGCCTCGCCAGCGCTCTCCGGTCCTTCCGATGGTGCAGCTGCAGAACACAGGAGGGGGGGAAGAAGAGTGGAGACAGCCATTAGTGTGGGTCACGAGCCGTGGCCCTTGTCCCCTCACCCCTCTGCTGCAGGTTCCCCATCCCCGTCCCAGGGAGATGCTGCTGTGATGGGGTTCAGGGGTCCCCCTGTACTGCACCCCGTCCGCTGGCAGGAGTGACTCTCACTCACTCAGCAGGTACGACAGGAGGTTTATTGGGCAACAGATGCCCAGTTTCTCACAGAAGCGACAGTACAGCAGTCAGAGATGGTCCTTCCAACCCGTCCTGGGGAGAAGACCCCGAGGGTTGCCCCTCTGGGGTGTAGCTTTCCCCCTCCTCAGGCTGGCTGCCTTCTAGCTCTCCCTTACCCTAGCCTCTAACTGCCGCCCCTGATTCAAACCTAGCTCGGCTCCTCCTTCCTCTTTGTTCAGGGCAAAGGTGTTACCTTCCAGTTGTAGCCTCAGTATGATCCTTAGCCACTGGGAGCTATTCAGCTTGTTTCTCATATCTAGCCTCAGTCTCGCATTTGCACTCCCCTCACTCCATCACATGCTGCTGCTGCTGCTGCTGCTGGGTGTCCCACCCCCTACCCCTGGGGGACCCTAGAGGTTCCGTTCCCCCCAGCCCCGGGGATGGGGCATGGCACTGTTGTGCTGCAGGGGGGGGCAGGGGCTGATGCACTCTTCTGAGGGACATGCCACTGCTGTCCTTGGGGCCATGGTCATCTGGGCATGTGGAGGGCCCTGGTCATATCTATTACCCCCGCCCCTCAACCCCAGGGGTGTGCACTGGGGGGGGTACATACCTGATGGTCCACTCCCACAGTCGGGGGATACCCGGTGGGCGGACGCCTGGCTGGAGCTCCTGGATGGGAGGATGATGTGGAGGCTGGCGTCACTGGAGGAGGAGTCCCTCTCCTCCTCCTCCTCCTCCGGTGCCCCGGGGGTGGGCTCCTGGGGGGGTCCCCAGGGTGCAGGGCTTGCCTCCGGGGTAGACTCCACCTCTGGGGCCTGCTAGGGCTCCTCGGCTGAGGTGTCAAGAGTGGCCAGAGGGGAGGAGGTGTGCCGGGGGCCCAGGATGTCCCTGAGCTCCTTGTAAAAGGGGCAAGTGACGGGGGCGGCCCCAGATCGGCCGGCCGCATCCCGGGCCCGGGCATAACCCTGCCGCAGCTCCTTCACTTTACTCCGGACACGATCCGGAGTGAGGGCAGGGTGACCCCGGGCGGCCAGGCCCTCGGCCAGCCAAGCGAACACATCCGCATTCCGCCTCTTGCTCCCCATTACCTGGAGCACCTCCTCCTCGCTCCAGAGCCCCAGCAGGTCCCGCAGCTCGGCCTTCATCCAGGAGGGGCCCCGCTGCTGCTTCCCCGCCTGGCTGCTGGGCTGGGAGCCCTGGCTCCCCTTGGGGGGGGTCCCCTGGGGGTGCTTGGGGGGCTGCCTTGAGGCCATCGCAGGTGGTTGGGTGTCTGTAGCTGGCTGAGGGATGTGCAGGCTGGCCGCGTGTCTGGGCTGCCGCCTGCACATTCTCTCAGCTTCCTGCACAGGAAGGGAGTGGGTGGGGAGCTTTAAGGGTCCGCTCCACGCGGCCACCATTGAGCTGAGGGGCTGGAGAGAGCGTCTCTCAACCCCTCAGCTGATGGCTGCCATGGAGTACCCCGAAATTTCGATGTTGCGGGACGCGCAACGACTACACGTTCCCTACTTCAATGTTGAACATCGAAGTAGGGCGCTATTCCCATCCCCTCATGGGGTTAGCGACTTCGACATCTCGCCCCCCTAACGTCGATGTGAACTTCGAAATAGCACCCAACACGTGTAGCCGTGACGGGCGCTATTTCGAAGTTGGCGCCACTACTTCGAAGTAGCGTGAACGTGTAGACGCGGCTACACAGAGTTTAAAAACAGTGTCATGTTATGTAAGCATAACAAATAGTCTGCCATCCTTATGTATGTCCAGAATAAATTTAACTGTTCCATGAATAATTCCAAATAAATCTTCATACAGGTTTGTGCATGCTGTGTATTATGTAGAAATGCAATATTCTAGCTATCTTCATAGAATTACTTAGTTCACCTTGTTGAATGCTTGCAAGAATTAGCAATAGGCATATGGTTTCCAAAATACATGAACTATCCTGCAAGCATATCTGACACATGAAATCAATCTGAATGCCTAAAATGATTACTTATGTGTAATCAAAGGTCTGTTGTGATTGTACTTTAATGATACTTGATGTAGTCCTGAAGAGTCACAAAAAGAACGTCAGATGTTGGGTGGCAGCTATTTTACATAGTTCTATCAGATTCATTAGGTCAGAAGTTCATCATACACTCATTCATTAACAATCAGTGAAATTTTTGTGAGGATGGACTGACACTGAGTTACATGAGCTTAGGTCTATTAGCTCCATTCCAAATTTACAGTGTGTGAGAGGAGATTTTGGCCTTTCATTAAAACAAAAACAAAATCAAAAATGGGATTTCCCCCCCTTGTTTTTACAAAGTTGAGTCAAATTATCTATTCCATTACAATGGCCAAATTAAAAGGAGGGTTTTTTTTTAAATATAACTGGATTTTAATATTAGTTTAATGTGTATACACATGTTTAATTATAAAAGAATTGAAATTACCAGAGAAATAGGCACAAATCTAAACCAAGAAAGGGTATGTAATATCCATTATAGATGACTTTCTTCATGTACATTTTTAGGAACAATTGTTTCTCTTTAATCTTTCCTCTACTCTTGATGGCTGTGAACAAGAATATTTTATGCAAAAACTATTGAGGGACAAAGTGTCAAACTTGCGAACTGAGTACCAATTTGCTCCATATCTGTGTCCTAAATTTTATTTTTAAATGATACTAAGTAAACTAGAACTCACAATTTAACAATAAACTGAATGGAAAATGAGACTACTTCAAATTGTTTAGCATACTAATAAAACTATTGGTGTAATGGAATAAACATGAGACAGTTAAGGGGATTATTTTCAATTCCTAATATTCCAATATAAGCAAGGATTTGTTCCTCCACATTTAATTTTTTTTTCTCGTTATCTGGTCCACTTGTGTTACAAAATTTTTGAGACAGATGGAAAAAATATTCATGGTAGTTCCGTGACGTCTCAGAGGAACTGGTTTCTCATTATTTTAAAGAAATGATTCCTTGCCTAGCAGCCAGTTCTCTGCTTATGTATGTGTGGTACCAACTTGTTTTACCTTTAATTGTACTCAAGGGAGTACATTAGTGTCACTAAGCTTAATAAGGGACCTCTGATTCATTCCAGGTGAATCTCTCCCCACCTGTGGTACCTCAATTTTTCAACTAGGCAGGTCTGATTCAAGTACAAGTGAGATCAGAGTCTTAAGCATACAAAGCTAGGTTGTGCCAGCCATGTGCAGTGGCAGAAGATGGGGTGGGGTGGGGGGAAGTGCCAGGAAAGTGGGCAAGGCATACTTTTGTTGGTAAGACCTTTAGCATTGTTCCCAATATTACTCCTTTCCTAAGCAGCTGAAGATTTTGAGTCCTGTCAGGTTGATTTCCAAGGTGGAAATCACTGGAGATCCAGAGTCTTTTTTTTTTTCTTTTCCCAAAGTATACTCTTTATTTCCACCATGTCCACAAATCCTGTTGCCTTGAGCACAGGTAGTAAACTGTACATAGGCAGCCTTTTCTTCAAGATACCTCAGGTAAATCCCCATTCAGTCTCTCTCCTTTCATATCCAAACGCCTGTTTTCCTTTCTTGCTCCTTGTGCTCTACATCAGGGAAACTTCTGGGACAGGACTCTCCTTGGACCTCATGATCTGTACAGGTGGCTTAGGCATTCCATCTCCTATTGCTCAGCTGCTCTGAAGGACAAAGAAAGCTCAGACAAAAGCTATAAACTGTGCCACCCAGTATGTGAATAAGTCACCCCTGCCACTACATACACTATGCCTACAGAAGTGCAAGTATGCACAGCACTAAAGAGAGAGCACTGCAAGAGCTTCTCTCATCAACATAAGTACCAGGGGGTGGATTAATCAGGAGAGCTCTAGTCTGTCAATTTGAAGCAGCCACACTACTAAGCTTGCAGTGGTGCAGCTGCACCACTGTAATCTAGTGTAAAGCATACCAAAGAAGAATGATTTAACTCACAAGATCTCCTTACTTTGAGCCCGTGTGCTTTAAATTCAAAGATCCAAATGGCAACAGAGTAGCACTATTCCATGTTATCATCCAGGCACTCCTGTAGGCATTATCACCCACTTAAAAAAGAGGGGCCGAGAATCTGAGCACTGGTGGAGCCGTGTCTATATCTGCTTCCCTTCTGGCTAAACAAGTTAGCCTGACCTGGAGGGGAACACTGGCTGTGGCTGTTGGGAATCCCATCCTGCAAACTAAGTATGTTCTGAATGTTGACAAGAGTCCTCAAGTTTTAGAAATGTAGGGGTAGAAGGAACCCCAAGATGTCAACTTGTCCACTCCCCCACTGAGTATTATCCTTCTGACATGCTATAAATCTTCTAATTTCAGTGGGAATTGAGGAAGTTGTATTTCTTAAAGGAAGGGCTAAGGGTGATCTCCACAGCAATCCTGGGGCTTATTTCAGCTCATGAAGACCTCCCCCCCCCAGCTTCAGTCTAAGGCTGACTTCAGGAGAAGCATCTGTCAGAAGAGACTTTCCCACAAAATCTCTGATGGATCAGGTGTTCTCATGAAAACAGCTTGCTTTGTCAATACGCTCTGTCAACAGAAAGTAGCACGACTCCTCAGCTGCTTTGACAGAACAGACCCTGGAAGCCTGCCCAGCAAGCCTTTCCAGGACTTCTGGCCAGGCCCGCCCTTGAAAGGCTTCCTGCTACCACCATTCCCTACCCATGCTGAGGCTTATCTGGCTCTTTGAGGGAAGGCAAAGCTGTTGCAGTGCTCTGTCTGTGAGACACCCAGTTTCTTCCTGACTGCAAGCATGCCAGAGCAACCTCCAGGCTCACCCGGGACCAATGACCAGCTGCTGCATGCACTGCCAGTGATCCTTACAGCTGATTGTCATGTCTGGGGGGTCAAGCCTGCCATCTGGCCTTTGGAGCATGCCTGAAGTGCCCCAGTGCCCCACCTGCCCTCACCCCCTTGGGGACTCAGAAAGCTCTGGAAGTACATCACCAATGCTGACTGATGGGACTGGCTGGTCATGGGGCATAAGAATGGACATTACTGGGTTGGACCGAAGTTCCATCTAGCTCAGCATCCTGTCTGCCGACAGCGGCCAGTGTCAGGTTCCTCAGAGTGGGTGGACCGAAAACAATGATCAAACAACTTGTGTCCTGCCATCCATCTCCAGCCTCTGACAAACGGAGGCCAGGGACACCATTCCTACACCCTGACTAACAGCATTTTAATGACCCAACCTCCATGAGTTTATCTAGCTCTTCTTTGAACTCCTAGTCCTAGCCTTCACAGCCTCACCAGCAAGGACTTCCACAGGTTAACCGCGTGCTGTGTGAAAAAACTTTCATTAGTTTTAAACCTGCTACCCATTAATTTCATTTGGTGTCCTCTAGTTCCCATAATATAAGAACAAGTAAATAACTTCTTTATTCACCCTCTCCACGCCGCTCATGATTTTATATACTTTTATCATACCCCACTGTCTCCTCTTTTCTAAACTGAAAAGTCCCACTCTCACCTCATAATGGACCCATTCCAAATCCCTAATCATTTTAGTTGCCTTTTTCTGAACCTTTTCTAATGCCAAAAGATCTTTTGAAGTGATGAGACCACATCTATACACAGTATTCAAGATATGGGTGTATCATAGTTTTAAAGGGGCAGTAAAATATTTTGTCTTATTTTCTATCCCTTTTTAAAGAATTCCTCATATCCTATTTGCTTTTTTGCTGCCTCTGCATACTGCATGGATGTTTTCAGAGAACTATCCATGATAACCCCAAGATCTTTGTTGATTAGTTGTAGCTAAATTAGCCCGCCCCCCATCATATTGAATGCATACTTGGGACTATCCCCCTCCACCAGTGTGCATTGTTTACTCTGGAAGCCTACTTTCACCGTCTCCAACTCAAGGAATACTTCCAACATGACACGGAACAGTGCACTGACCCACAGGTACCCTCCCACCTACGGTACAAGAAAGAATTCCTCATGGACTCCCACTGATGGTCGAAATGACAAACTGGATCTATACATAGAATGCTTCCGTCAACATGCACAGGCAGAAATTGTGAAAAAGTGACATCATTTACCCCATAACCTCAGCTGTACAGAATGCAATGCCTTGGAAACAACTCTGACATTGTCATCCAAGAGGCTGACAAGGGAGGTGCTGTTGTCAACATGAATAGGACAGACTACCAAAAGGAGGCTGCCAGGCAACTCTCCAATACCACATTCTACAAGCCTTTGTCCGAGGATCCCACTGAGAAATACACAAAGAAACTACAGCATCTGCTCAAGACCCTCCCTATAAAAACACAGGAACTAATTTACACAGACACACCCCTTGAACTCAAACCAGGTTTTTCTACCTGTTAACCAAGATCCATAAACCTGGGAATCCTGGACGCCCCATCATCTCAGGCATTGGCACACTCACCACAGGATTGTCTGGATATGTGGCCTCTCTACTTAGACCCTATGCTATCAGCTCTCCCAGCTTTCTTCAAGATACCACCAACTTCCTCAGGAAACTACAATCCATTGGTGACCTTCTTGAAAACACCATCCTTGCCACAATGGATGTAGAGGCCCTTTAAACCATTATCCCACATGAAGATGGACTCCAAGCTGTTAGGAACATTATCCCTGATGAGACCATGACACGAATGGTGGGAGAGCTTTGTGACTTTGTCTTCACACACAACTATTTCAGATTGGAGGACAAATTATACCTTCAAATCAGTGGCACTGCTATGGGCACCCGCATGACCCCACAGTATGCCAACATTTTTATGGCTAACCTGGAACAACGCTTTCTCAGTTCTCATCCCCTAGCACCCCTCCTCTACCTGCGCTACACTGATGACATCTTCATCATCTGGACCCTTGGGAAGGAAGATCTTGAAGAGTTCCACCATGATTTCAACAGTTTCCACCCCACCATCAAACTTAGCCTGGACCAGGCCACACAAGAGATTCACTTCCTGGACATCACTGTGCAGATAAGTGATGATCACATAAATACCACCCTATATTGAAAACCCACAGACCGCCATGCTTATCTACACGCCTCCAGCTTCCATCCAGGGCGTACTACACGATCCATTGTATACAGTCAGGCACTAAGGTACAACCGTATTTGCTCTGGTCCATCAGACACAGAAACATCTACAAGACCTTCACCAAGTTTCTCAAACTACAGTACCCACCTAAGGAAGTGAGGAAACAGATTGACAGAGCCAGATGGGTACCCAGAAGCCACCTGCTACAAGACAGGTCTCACAAGGAAAACAAGAGAACACCACTGACCATCACATACAGCCCCCACCTAAGGCCTCTCCAACACATCATCAGTGATCTACAACCCATTCCGAACAATGATCCTTCACTCTCACAGACCTTGGGAGGCAGGCCTGTCCTCGCCTTACAGACAGCCTACCAACCTTAAACAAATCCTCACCAGCCACTATAGATCACAAAACAGTAACTCTAAGCTCGGAACCAATCCCTGCAACAAACCCCACTGCCAACTCTGCTCACTTATCTACACCCGTGATATCATCACAGGAGCTAACATCAACCATACCATCAAGGGCTCCTTTACCTGAACATCTATTAATATAATATATGCCATTATGTGCCAGCAATGCCCCACTACAATTACATTGGCCAGAATGGACAGTCTCTATGTGAAAGAATAAATGGTCATAAATCAATCAGGAATGGTAATGTACAGAAGCCTGTGGGAAAGCACTTCAGTCTCCCTGGACACTCAGTAGCATATTTAAGGGTGGAAGTCCTGAAATGAAGAAATTTCAAAAAAATCAAATGGAGAGAAAAATCTCTAAGCTGCAAGTTATTTGCAAATTTGACTCCATCAACCAAGGATTAAATAGAGACTGGGAGTGGCTGTCACCTTACGAAAGGAGCTTCTCTTCCCTAGGTGTTAACATCTCCACATTAGACTGAAAATGGACCATATCCCCCCACATCTTATCTGACCTGTTTTTTCCTCTCTTCATACATACTACTGATAATGGGCCTTTTCCACCCTGACCGAATAGACCCTGCCAGTGCTGGCCCTCCCTTTTACTGAGACCTCACTCTTTACATACCCCTCTGAAACCCCACCCCCCACTCATGCACCTGATGAAGCAGGTCTTTGCCCACGAAAGCTTGTGCTCCAAAATATCTGTTAGTCTATAAGGTGCTACAGGACTTCTTGTACTTGACACTTCTCCACATTAAATTTCATGTGCCATTTTGCTGCCCAATCACTCAGTTTGGCAAGATCTTTTTGAAGTTCCTCACAGTCTGCTTTCATCTTGACTAATTTGAACAGTTTAGTGTTGTCTGCAAACTTTACCACCTCACTACTTACTCCTTTCTCTAGATAATTTTTGAATAAGTTGAATAAGATTGGTCCTAGGACTGACCTTTGGGGAATACCAGTCCTTACCCTTCTTCGTTCAGAAAAATTACCATTTATTGCTACCCTTCATTTCCAGTCTTTTAACAAGTTTTCAGTCTATGAAAGACTCTTCCCTCTTGTCCCATGACAACTGCTAGAGCCCTTTTAAAATATTGGCATTATGTTGGCTGTCTTTCAGTCTTTGAATAGAGAAGCTGATTTAGAGGATAGGTTACAAATCACAGTTAATTCCACAATTTCACATTTGAGATTTTAGAACGCTTGGTGAATGCCATCCAGTCCCAATGATTTGTTACTGTTAAGTTTTTCTATTTGTTCCAAAGCCTTCTCTAATGACACTTCAATCCAGGGCAGTTCCTCCGATTCATCACCCACGAAGGACGGTGCAGGTTTGGGAATCTCCATAACATCCTCAGTAGTGAAGACTGAAGCAAAGAAATCATTTAGTCTCTCTGCAATGCATTTATCATCCTTCATTGCTCCTTTTGTACATCGATCGTCCAGGGGCCCCACTGGTTGTTTAGCAGTCTTCCTGCTTCTAATGTACTTAAAAACACTTTGCTGTTACTTTGAGTTTTTGGCTAGCTGTTCCTGAAAATCTTTTGGCTCTTCTTACTACTTTTTTTTTTTTTTTTAATAATTTGGGGTGTACATTTAAGTTGGGCCTCTATTATTGCATCCTTGAAAATTTTCCATGCAGCTTGCAGGGATTTTACTCTAGTCACAGCACCTTTTAATTTTTGTTTAACTAGCCTTATTTTTGTGTAATTCCCATTTTTTAAATTAAATGCCAGAGCATTGGACTGCTGAGGTGTTCTTCCCACCAGAGGGATGTTAAACGCTATTATATTATGATCGCTATTCCCAAGTGGTCCTGCAATAGTTACCGCCTGGACCAGATCCTGTGTTCCACTCAGTACTAAATCAAGAATTGCCTCTCCCTGGGTTAGTTCCTGTACTAGTTGCTCCAAGAAACAGTCATTTAATGCATCAAGAAATTTTATCTCTACATCTTGTCCTGAGCTGACATGAACATGATAATTGTAATCCCATTATTGAGGGTTTTTTGTTTGTTTGTTTGTTTGTTTTTTTTTAGATTGCCTCTCTAATCTCCCTTAACATTTCAAAGTCAATCCCTGTCTGGTTCAGGTGGTCGATAATATATCCCTGTGGCTATATTCTTATTAGAGAAAGGAAATACTATCCTTTGCAATTCTATGGAACATTTTGATTCATTTAAGATTTTTACTTCATTTGATTCTACATTAATTTTCACAAAAAGTGCCACTCCACCACCCACATGACCTGTTCAGTCCTTCCAATATATTTTATATCCTGGTATGATTGTGTCCCACTGATTGTCCTAATTCCACCAGGTTTCTATGTTGCCTATTATGTCAATCTCCTCCTTTAATATGAGGAACTTTAGTTCATCCATCTTATTAGTTAGGCTTCTAGCATTTCTACACTTAAAAAAATTGCCACCTTTTGTCTGCCCTTCCCTGACGTATTAGATTCTTTTATATGTGAATGTTTCCTGTCTGATCTGGTGCATATATCGTCTCTCCTCTCTTGCTGACTAAAGCCTAGAGAAACTATCAGTGCACTCTCCTGTAAGAGGAGTCTCCATCTAATCCACATTTCCCCTGCACCAATCAAATCTTCCCCCACCATATCTTAATTTAAAAGGTGCTCTACGACCTTCTTCATGTTTAGTGTCAGCAGTCTGGATCCACCTTGGTTTAGGTGGAGCCCATTTTCCTATAGAGGATCTCCCTACCCCAAAAGTGTCCCCAGTTCCTAATAAAAACTAAACCCCTCCTCCCTACACCATTGTCTCATCCACCCATTGAGGCTCTGAAGTTCTGCCTGCCTGGCCCTGCAAGTGGAACAAGAAGCATTTCTGAGAATGCCACCATAGAAGTCCTGGATTTCAGCCTCTTTCCTAGCAGCCTAAAACTGGCCTCCAGGACATGTCTACTACCTTTTCCTGTGTCATTGATACCCACCTGTACCACAACCACCGGCTCCTTCCGAGCATTACACATAAGTCTATCTAGATGCCTCAAGAGAGCCGCAAACTTTGCGCCAGGCAGGCAAGTCAGCATATGGTTCTCCCGGTCGCCACAAACCCATCTATCTTTCTAGTGATTGAATCACCCACTATTAACACCTGCCTCTTCCTAGCAGTGGTGTTCCCTCCACCAGAGAGGTATCCACAGTGCAAGAGGATACCATGACATCCTTTGGAAGGAAGGTCCCAGCTATGGGATGATTTCCCTCTGTTTCCCTTGACAGCTCCCTTTCCCTGAGACTCATCTTCAACAGAAAGGAGATTATCAGACTGGAGATGAGATAGGATTACAGTGTCCTGGAAAGCCTCATCAACCAATCACTCTGCCTCGCTTAGCTCCTCCAGTTCAGCCAGGCTGGCCTGCGAAGCCCAAACTCAGTCTCTAAGGGTCAGGAGCTCCTTGCACCAGGTGCACACATACACCACCTGCCCACAGGGTGAGTAATCATACATGTTACTCTTGATGCAATAAACAGGACAGCCCCCACTCTGCTGCTGGGCTTCTGCCTGCATTTTCTCTTAAGAATAAATTCGATTATATACAGGGCTTTTATTTAAATGTCTGGGATATAAAGTTTTACACCTAAAGGTGATCAGACGTAACCAGTGCCCTCTAAACTCCCCTCTCAAAACTCCCTCCTGTTAGCAAGAAACCTGTTTGCAAGCTCCCTGGTTGCTTACTAGCAAGGTTTATAAAGCTCTCCCCTTCCTGATAGTCCCTCCCTCTGGCTCTGATTGGTTCCCTCTGGCTCTGGCTCCAGCTTGACCAAGGAGCAGAGCTTTTTTGTTTTTTTTTTATTTCAAATCCTAATTAAGTCTTACAGCTTCCAACTGTCAGTCTGAGCACACAGCCTTTCAAATAAACAAACAAACACAGCTTAGCACACTCCAGACAGCCACTTACCCCAAGCTGCTGTAAATTGCCCCCTCCTTCACCAGGAAAGCTCTTCTCAAAATTCCATCCTGTTAGCAAATACCCAGGTTGCAAGCTGTGGGATGAACAGCTCCCAGATTTCCATATGTGCAAGGAAACCTTTGTGGAGCTCTGTATGTGGCACACCCCTAACCTCCAAAGTCAGGACACCTGCATGTGGCCCACTCTCCCATTCAAGAAGTGGGTTGCCATTGCCCTCTGGAACAGGTACCACTCTGGGGGGACAAATTTGGTGTCAGGAGGTCCACTGTCAGGACTGTCCTCTTGTAGGTAAGGCACACTCTGGCCACAAGCCCCATATGATGAGGGGAGAAAGGATGGGTGGTCCTAACCAAGGGGGAGCCTTGGGTGGCAGAGGTCAGGGTGAGAGGGAAGTGAGGGGTTAGGGATGAAGCCCTATTCCTGGGGGACCTGACCCTCATACAGCCCTGCCACTGGTGGGTGGGCAGCTTCTCAGGGGTGTTACGGAGACCTTGTGGGGGGAGGATAGGAGGTGGCAGGGGATCCTACTAGGGCCCAGGGGTGCTCTCTCCTCTGCTTTCTCATGGGCATCTCTGGTCTCCTCCCTTCACAGGTAGTGCAGACCATTAGTATGCTTTTGCTCTGGAGGCTCCTGTGAGTCACTGACTTGGAAGGCATAGTGGCTGGCTTCAAAACCCTCAGCTTCTCCATAGGTTTTGGGGCAATAGATGGGACTCACATCCACATTGGAGCCCTGGACTTCAGCACAGCATGGTGCTTAAATCAGAAGGGCTATTATTCTATTGTGCTGCATGGACCACCATGGACAGTTACTAGACATTTATGTTGGGTGGTCAGGCTGGACTCAGGATGCCAGGGTGTTCCAGAACTGTGGCCTGTTGGGAGATGCCTAGCAGGTGTGGGACAGTGGGTTAGGGAGGAGGGCTGGTGGGGGATAGTTGTGGGAGAGATGGAGGCAGCAGCTATAGGAGGTTGGGCCAATTGGGACATCAGTTTGGCCCAGGCCTTCATCCACCATTCCCATACCCTCCACTCCTGTGCATCCTGCAGGTGCTGCTCCAGGAGATTATTCTGCTGCTATAGGGCAGCCTTGAAGGCCTTTGGGGCATTGGTGGTGGCCCTGCATTGGGCCCTCTGGCAGCAGAGCTGCCCCCATGGCAGGGGGATAACAGTCCTCTTGGGTGCAGCTCTAGGGCTGGCTAGCTCTGGACCTGGGATGAGGCTGGCTAGCCCTGGCAGCACTTGGTGCGTGGGGGGGTGGGATGGAGCTGGACCAGCCCTCTGATGGTACAGCTGTAAGGAGAGAGGTGGAGATGGTGAGTCCTTCCTGGAAAACAGACCCCAAAGCTCTCCCACCCCCCACTGTGAGCAGCAGCCCCAACCCCTGAGATGTGGGACAGAGATCTCTTGGGAGCATGGACATGTGTTCCCTTCCAGCCGGGCCCTGCTGCATGCCAAACTTCCAGGGCCTCAGGCAGCAAGATGACTGCCCAATTGTGTATCAACCCAGGTGTGTGTGTCCAGCCACAAAGGAGTCCCTGACTGCAGGGTGGGAGAGCTGGATGCAACCTGGCCCTCCCTGTGCTCCCTCACATGCATGCAGCCTGTGGCACTGCCCATGGGGGTGGGTACTGATTGTACCCTGAAGACGCCTGGGTGTCAGATGTGTACTTCTCAGTGGTGTGGAGGGGGGTTGGACCATTGTTTGTGTGACTGTCACATGCCCAGCCATGGTGGGGGCAGATGGGCCACTCCCCCTCAGAGACCTGAAAATCCTGCAGCCTTCCTGCAGGAGCTGCTTGCTGGGTCTCAGTGGGACATGCTGCTGGGCACATGATTACACATGCTGGACTCTCAGCTTGAGGACCCACCTGGGCTGGGCTGGCAAGTCAGTCAGCTTGCCCATGTGAGCCCACCCCATCCATATCCCATGGGGAGCTCACTGGAGGGTCCCCTGAAAAGGTCCAGTGATGTCTGGGGTGTCACTTCCCTGGGAGGGATGGAAGTGACATGATCACGAGGGTCTGCTGGCTGGGGTCTGTGTCCAAATTCACCTCCCAGTGGTGATCCAGCTTTGGCTCCAGTGGCATTTTGGGGGAGGTGCCTCAACCTTGTCCATGACTTCCTGGGTGGGGGCACCTTCCTGTCCTGACAGGAGCTGGTGCAGTTGCTTGTGGAAGGAACAGGTGGCCATCCCTACCCCGACCTCCGATGAGTATCCCAGGCATGCATGTAGCCCTAAAGGAGATATTTTACTTTGTCCCTCACCTGCTCCAGGGTGTGGGCAGGGTGCCCACACTCTGTTAGGGCTGTGGTGAGGTGGGCGTATCCTGGGGCATCTGGAACTTGGCTGTGGGGTCCAGCAGGATAGCCTTCTTGCCCAGGGGCTCAGTAGACCCTGGATCTTGGGACTGGACAAGGAGGGGGCCCAGGAAGTCCCACAATGGTTTAGGGGGTCTCTTCTGGCCTCTGCCATGTCAGGGAGTGGGTGGGAACAGCAGTGAGGGCATGCTGGTAGGCAACATAGTGGGTTTGTTGTTTGCTTGCTTTCAGCTTCCTGCCATGGGGGCTCTGGGGCTCCCTGTGCCTTTAAAAGTGACTGCAGGCAAAGAGCATAGAGTTATAATTGCGGTGGAAAGGGTGCCTCCTGGGTCCAGCTGGCTGACACTATGGAGGACCATTCTGTCAATAAAGGAGCCCCATGGAGTATCTACACAGCTTTTTTTGCTGAAAGAAATTGCCAATTATTGCACCACGGAGAGGCAGAACATTGTCAGCAGAAGTGACAAGTTTTGTCGAGACTGCTGACAAAAGACATTTTGTATGTAGACATTCCTCAAGTTTTGTTGATGTAGTTGAAGAGTATGCATCCAAAATAGTCCTGAGAACATGTACAGCCAGTGCCGAAGCCCACACTATCACATAATCACTGCTATCTTTAGAGAGCTATCAGAATTAAAACTAGAGTGGACACCTCTACACAAATGGTAAACTGTGCCTCTGACTGTAGTTCAGGCTCAGTGGTTTGAAAGTGCTGTATGATAGATAGATAGATAAAGAGGTGCTACTAATCAATAGGTATCACAATTCTAGGGTTTTGTTAGGAGTCATAAAACTTTTGTGTGCTGCAAATAGCTTCTTTTGTGCAGCTCTTTACAATAGCTCCTAACACTTAACACATACTGGATGATGCCACTGAAGGGATGTTTGCAGAGAATTTTGAAGATGAGAGGAGTAAGCATCTCAGCCCAGGAAACACACCCCTAACACTAGGGCAAAATGACAGAAAAATTGTGTCAAACAATACTAAATCAGTCGCTTTGCATTTTACATTTACTCTACACTGGTCTAAATTTGTAAACAATATGTAGAATGGTTTAGGCCTGATCTACACTTGAAAGGTTTACTGGTATAATGTTGGCTGAGGTTTCTTGTGTTTTTCCCCCCCTTGTTTTTTGAAATCATTACACTTGTGAAAATCCTAATGAGGATGCAGTTATATGGATGTAAAGGTGATTTACTGTTACATAGTTATTTCTTTTCCCATGTGGACTAAATGGGATATGACATAAAATCATGAATTGTGTGCAGAAAGTGAATAATGAAGGGTTCACACAACATAAGAAATGGGTCACACGATGCTAGAAGGCAGCAGGCTTAAAACAAGTAAAAGGAAGTACTTTTTCTCACAATACACAGTCACACTGTTCGAACTACTAGTCACCCCTGCAAAGCTTTTTATATTTTTCATTCAGGGGCTCAGTTATAAGCCCCTGTAAATGACAAAAGGTTTGTCACTAAATGGCCAGTGTGGACAAAGCATTAGATGATCAAAAATGTTATTCATTTTAAAGATATGACTGATAGAGATAAATTAGGGAACAGGACAGAATAGGTCCGGAGCTAGATTGTAATAAGGATACACTGAATGGAAAAAACAGGATAGAGTAAATGATCACTATTATAATGCAGAATGATATGTAACAATTTTAATGTGAGTGTGTAGTGGGGTACTATAATGGCTTTGTATTTGTCTCTGCTGCTATTTCACATCTTTATTAATGATATTGAAGAGAGAATAAACATCTCATTAATCCAGAGGATATTACATTGTCTGGAGCTGCAAAAACTGATGAGGATGGGGGAAAAAAGTACTTACTTAGATAAGAAATGGCAAGAAAATAACAATATGATGGAAAAATGCTTAATGGTAATCTAGGGAGAAATAACATAAAGTGCATAATGGGGGCAAGGGGAATGAAAGAGGAACCTGCAACAATGATGAAAGGGAATTAAAAGTAGTAGTGGACACTGTCTAACACAAGTCTTCCATTTATTGCAGCAAAAAGGTCATTTTAATTTTCATCTTTATATTCAGAATAGGAACAGGAAAACAATAAATAACCCACATCTGTGTGTCTCAGATATTAACTGTACCTGAAATGTTTCATTCTCTTCTGATTCTCTTTACAAGAAAGATTAGCGTGTTTTCACAGAAAAGCCAACAGATTGTGTAAACTCAAAGCTGGAGGCATTGTCTGAGTATGTATCACTTGGCTAAGCAATGACTTAAGGAGGAGGTAGCATGAAAATCGTTTACAAATATTTGAGTAGAGAAGAAATATGTACAGTGTACATGAAGGTGTAAGGAAGAGGGAAGGGGGAACATGTTAGATAGATAGCTGTGAATGTGACAAGGTACTGAAAATGGCTTTCAAGGGAAACAGGGGACATGATATCTCCTGAGAAATCTTAAAACTGGTCTGACAAAACACTAGAAAATATGTGATAGAGGACACTCTGTGTTGGCCCTGAGCTGGGACTGGGTGAATTAATGTGCTTCTTTCATGATTGACCCACCCATTATTGCCTCCTAATATTATTTCTTATTTGTATGATCAATGGAACAAAAGGGTTGGCTGAAAACAAAATGGCTTCCTGAACATATCAAACACTGTTGCATTAATAGTGATTTTAAAGCTTTTTAAAGACAGAATTAAAATGATAACCACTAGTGCAGACAGAAATATATTGGTACACAAGTTCTACTATAGCTATTCCCATAAGAACATCCATAATTGGTCAGATCAACAGTTAATTTACCCCAATGGGCAATGCCATGTTCTTCAGAAGGAATAAATAGAACAGGCAAGCATGCCCTGTTGTCCATGCCCCGTTTCTGGCGATCAGAGGGAAGAGAACCCCTAGAGCATGCAGTTGCATCCGTGACATCTTGTCTAATGACCAGTAACCTATCTTCCATAAACTTATCTAATTTGTATGACCCCTGATTTAGTTTTGGCCTTCACAACATGCCTTGGCAATGAATGCCATGGTGTGACTGTGTATTGTGGGAAAAAGTGCTTCCTTTTACTTGTTTTAGGCCTGCCACCTTTTACCATCATTAATATCATTATTTCTCAAATGGTATGAGAAATAAAAGCAATATTTTAATGCGACTGCCAAATGGTTCAGGTGCCTTCTGTATCAGGCTTACAGCATACAAGATAATGCTTCTGCAAGAGTTCCTTTCAACAATTCTTGTCAGCCCTGAGCCTATATAAACAGCTTGAGGTCATCTCCATAAAACAAAATGGAGCTGATCTGTCTTTAATCTGTTAATAACAGATATGACAAAATATAGATACCTAGGGAAGAAGCTGAGATTTGTGTGAATGAGTGTAGGAGGAGAGTAGTAGGTCTGTATTTGCTATTACTATGTCCTTCCATCCTTATTCTCCACAACAATATGCAGTGGGCTGTAATTCTTCAGTTAGGGCCAAAGAAATGAGAGGTCAAGGAGCAGCAGGAGCTGAAGTAACAGAAAAGGTTATCCATGCACAATGCCCAAGCCAACTGTCCATGATCATCTTTATTGTGTATTGAAAATTGTGTTACAATTTCCAGCTATCACTGTAAGTTTGTAAGTGCTTTACAGTTTGGTCCTGCTTGTAGGTTAGGTGGCTCTCTGGGGAAATGTGCATTCACAGTTGTGTGCCATTTTCTGCAAAGAGACAGCCTAGAGCAAGGCTAAGGAGAATTATTTTGGAACTTTCAACAAAGATAAAAGCATAAAATACTAACTTCTCTCTGCCTATGTGGTGAATATAGCAATCCTCAGTATTTATATTTTCAATATTGTGATTATGCGATCTATTTAGAAGGGAATGGGGAGCCTCTTTTCTCACTTGAAAATTCACCCATTTATAAAGTTAAATTTATCCAAACCCTCCTGTGGCTCTGAACTGCTCATTCACACTTAGGTCTCAACTGAACATTCCAAAATATTCAGAGAATAAATCTTTTGTTTGCATATATAGTCATGACACCTGATTAACGAGTGTTTCTTGTTAAGAGCCCCTTCTCATGCAGTTATCTTTACTAGCATGCAAGGTTATGTCCAAGTGCAACTTAAAACTCTGCTTAAAACTTTCCTTTTCCATGATGACTAAAAAAAATCTTAACAATAGGAGGCTGCTGTACTACTGATTATCTATTGTCTTGACCTCAATTGTATCACTGTTTTTTAGCACTGTCACATTTAGCTGAATTAATCTATTTCTTGATTTCAATTTATGAACTGTTTTGGGCAGAGATCTTTTTTATTATTATTATTGTTTGTACAGAACCTAGTAAAATAAAGTCTGGTTCATAGTTGAGGCTCCTGGGTGTTATGGTATTACCGTACAAATAATACACACATGTGGATAGTGGATTCTTTAGAAATGGTCTCTCACCTTGTGTGACACAAAAGCATTTGTGATCAGCTGAGACAGAGACTTAACTGTGTTTTTGTTTCAGTACATAATTAACCTAAGTGACTGTCACTTGTGTGTGAGCACCCATGCTAACCTTGTCCAGATGTGAGTAGCTACACTCAAGTTCTAGGTCCTAAATGTTCCAGCACTCAGTTATTTGCCAGTAGGATTTCTGTAGGTATAACCCATGTTACATTGCTCTTCAGAAAACTGAAAATCATTTTTGAATAATTTTTGAGTCATTCATCCCTTTGAATCATTTCCTGTTGGCAGGTGTGTCTGTCCTACAAGGCACACAAGGAATTGTGTAAGGCATTGAAGGACTATGAGCACTTTTTAGCCTGCAGTCTCATAACAAAGTGGGCAATTACCAACTTGCAGATAAGCAACCCTTAATTCAGCCTATACCCTGGGATAGATAGCTTGGGCATAAAGAACCACTTTACTCCAAGTGAAGGGAGCTGAATTGGGAGCAAAAACAAATGGGTAAGAGTCCAAGTAAGAGTCCAAATTAACTCTGAAGTAAAGACCTACTCTGAGCATGGGAGAGAAAGCACATTTTTAGTGTCTATAGCTGTGTCTACACGTGCACGCTACTACGAAGTAGCGGCACTAACTTCGAAATAGCACCCATCGCTGCTACACGCATCGGGTGCTATTTCGTAGTTAACTTCGACGTTAGGCGGCAAGACGTCGAAGTCGCTAACCTCATGAGGGGATCGGAATAGCGCCCTACTTCGACATTCAACGTCGAAGTAGGGACCGTGTAGACGATCCGCGTCCCGCAACGTCGAAATTGCCGGGTCCTCCATGGCGGCCATCAGCTGGGGGGTTGAGAGATGCTCTCTCTCCAGCCCCTGCGGGGCTCTATGGTCACCGTGGGCAGCAGCCCTTAGCCCAGGGCTTCTGGCTGCTGCTGCGGCAGCTGGGGATCCATGCTGCAGGCACAGGGTCTGCAACCCGTTGTAGGCTCTGTGTATCTTGTGTTGTATAGTGCAACTGTGTCTGGGAGGGGCCCTTTAAGGGAGCGGCTTGCTGTTGAGTCCACCCTGTGACCCTGTCTGCAGCTGTGCCTGGCACCCTTATTTCGATGTGTGCTACTTTGGCGTGTAGACGTTCCCTCGCAGTGCCTATTTCGATGTGGTGCCGCACAACGTCGAAGTTGAACATTGACATTGCCAGCCCTGGAGGACGTGTAGACGTTATTCATCGAAATAGCCTATTTCGATGTTGCTACATCGAAATAAGCTATTTCGATGTAGGCTTCACGTGTAGACGTAGCCTATGTGTGTAGAATTTGCTTTTTCTGGTAGTTCACCAGAGCCAAGGCTTTTTAACCTTCAGATCCCTCTACCACGGTGAAACACAGAAGAGCCAGTTTCAATTCCTTGTGCTGCTACTAATTTCTCGTGTGGCTTTATGCAAGTCAGTCTCTGTAAACTTCAGTGCCCCATCTGTATAATGGGAATAATGGTACTTCTCTCAAGAGCATTGTGAGGATAAATAAGTTAGGCTATGTCTCCACTAGCCCAAAACTTCAAAATGGCCATGCAAATAACCATTTCAAAGTTTACTAATGAAGCGCTGAAATACATATTCAGTGCCTTGTTCAAATGCCAGCAGCCACAACACTTTGAAATTGACGCGGCTCACCACCGCGCATCTCATCCAGACAGGACTCCTTTTCGAAAGAACCCCAGGCAACTTCAAAATCCCCTTATTCCTAACAGCAGATAGGAATAAGGGAATTTCGAAGTTGCCGGGGTCCTTTCGAAAAGGAGCCCCAGCTGGATGAGCCGCGCGGCAGCAAGCCATGTCAATTTCGAAGTGCCACGTCTGCCAGCATTCTAACGAGGCGCTGAATATGTATTTCAGCACTTCATTAGTAAACTTTGAAATGACCATTTGCATGGCCATTTCGAAGTTTTGGGCTGGTGTAGACACAGCCTTAAAGATGGGAGCCATCCAGACATTACAGTAATAAGGGCAGTGTAAGTGTTTAAGAAGTAGATGGTTCCATTCCCCTAGGAACATCTTAAGAGAGAGAGTACAAGAGTGTGTAGTTTAAACTACAGAGGGGCACCCAAAATCCAAAGGAGAATGTACACAAAAGCATTTATAAGTTCACTCACCTCAACTTTTAGATGGATATTACTGTGCTTGAAGTTCATAAACAGAGCAAGTCACTTTGGTATATAAAATCAATTTGATGACATATTGAAACTTAAATACATACAGAGTATGTAATTTATTCATGGTTAGTTTAATAAAACAACACATAATTAGGATGTTTCTGTAACTAAGGAGATTTTGCTATGTGAACTGAGACATTTCTCTCAGTTTTCTATGATCGCTATTAATCTTAGTGGTAGATATATGAGTCATATATTGAGTTATTGCACAATATATCTGACAAAGTGAGCTGTCGACATGTAAGAAAAGGATGCCATTAGCCAGAAACTTAGTGTTTAATAAAAGGTGGCATAATGTTAAAAATATATTCAAATATTGCATAATTAAGTAATGTCATTGCTAAAGTTTATCAACAGATGGCTGATCTAAATGAGAGTCAAGCTATATGTGGAGGAAGGAAGATCATTAGGTATAGCAAAAAACAGGCTAACACTGAAATGTTTCCCATTACCACATTATTGAAATTCCAGCCAGATAGTACATTGTAATTGAAAAAAAAATGTTAATTTCTATTTTAGTAGTACTTTGTGCCTTTTTTTTTGCCTTTCCATTGACAGCTTACATCCAAGACTCTTTAAGTGTATTTTACAGCTGTAAGAATATGTTAATGAACCACCTAATATCTGCATATGTGTCATTGCCTTTTAATGGATGCAATTGCAATTGCTTGACCGTGTGCATTGGCCACTCATTCCTCTCCCCAAACTGCAAGAAGATCCAAAATCTCCTCATGTGTCCATGCTGGAACTCTCTTGAGAGCCAGAGAACTACTGGACAGAACACTACCCTGAGTGCTCATGGTTGCAGGAGATATTGTGACAGGGTGTACCAACCCCACACTCAGCAGGAGAGTGAGAGCCATACGTATTGGACAGAAAAGGCCCTGCCCCAAGGCCCTGCTGGGCATGCTGCAGCTGTAGACCAGGTATGAGGGCTGGGGAAGCATGGCAGTTGGGGCTGGCCAGCAGTGGGGAAGGAGCTCCCACGGAAGCCCAGGAGACACTGCTGTCTGAGGAGCAGCAGCAAAAGTGGTGGAAGCCCCCACTGGAGAAGCAGCACAGCAGCACTGGCTGGAGGAAGCCCATCCCAAGCAGAGATGGCAGACTGCATCAGGAACAGGGTAGGGAGTAGCCCAGGGTGGGGGGAACTGGGAAGGTTACCAGTGAGCTCAACATGTTGAGATGAGGATCCCTGCTGAGCTGGTGGCTGGGGTCCCACACCCACCAGCAATAGGGCCCTGGGCTGGAGCTTGGTGGAATGGATGGGCCCAAGCTCCCCTATGCCCACCTCCTTGTGAGTCTAAGGCAGGGAGAACCTAGGCTACAGAGGCCTGACTGGGCTGTAAGGCTCACAAACCATGACTAGGCTGCAGAGGCCTGACGGGGTGGTAAGGCCTGCAAACCACAGAGGACGGATCAGGTTGTGGAGCCTTGAAGGTTATTCAGAAGTCCTTGGGAGCATGGTGGGGCAAGAGACCCCACCACAGATGGCTAATCATAGAATCATAGAAGAGTAGGACTGGAAGGGACCTCGAGAGGCCATCGAGTCCAGCCCCCTGCCCTCATGGCAGGACCAAGCACTTTCTAGACCATCCCTGAAAGCCATCTATCTAACCTCTTCTTAAACATCTCCAGTGATGCAGATTCTACCACTTCCCTTGGCAATTCATTCCAGTGTTTGATCACCCTGACAGTGCCATTGCTACTGAATAAGTGAGATGGTTACCAATGTGGTGCTATGTGATGGGTAAAATAATTTTTCCATTACAGGCACTCTTTATGTTTGCATGCCTGGTTGCTACTGAATTCAAATTCAAATTTAATCAAACATTCACAGGCTTCCTGTGACCTTATTCTTGCACACCTGCATGGATAGCAGCAGAGAAGAAAGTGGCCATACTTGGCAGGTAACCATGTAGCTTTGTGGGATACATATGGGACTCTTTTGAAGACTAATAAATTCAATTTAAAGACATGGTATATCCACACTTGCCTTTATTTGACGTTTTAAATTATGCTTGAGGCTGTATCCGCCCAATTCCAAAGATATTATGATATCGATATTGTATTAATATTAGTGCTCCCTAAATCAAGCTGGTGGTATTTACAATGAAGGCAGTAACCCAGTACAATCGAGCTAACTACCATAAATTATAATTTATCTTATAGTGTAGACACAGCCTAAGTCACAAACATCTAAAACAACAATCAAGGCAATTCAGTGAGTCAAGGAGCAAAGCCAGATTTGGGTACAAGATTAGAGTGCCTACCTCAATCTTTACCTGATTTTAACAATTTTTAAAATACAACATTTACTAATTAAAAATTCAGCAATTTCAACTCTAACACAAATCACGCCTCTCCCCCCCAAAAAAAAAAAGTTTAGGATTTCAAAACATGCCCTGACTGCCAACAGATTTGGACTGAAAGAGTTCCACAGAAATCTTCAAAGAACATCTCCTAGAAGTTCTGTCCTCAGTAATTCCAGGCAGACTCCACAGTATTGCACAGAGAGAGAAGCCAACTCTCAGGTAAATTTTTCCTAATCTGTTTAGGGATTAGGGCATAAAAAATGATACCTCAAACCTTTTCCAGAAAACAATGGAGAATGAAGAAATGCCAACTCTGCAGCATGAATGTTTCTCCTTTGAGGACCTGCCTCTTGTCTTAATAAGAAGGACAAACAAAATCTCCTTACATAACAAATTTGAAGGGTCTTCTCTTACCCCAGTTATTTTTCTACAGAGGGAACATTAACTCCGCAATGAAGCCTCTGGGGTTTCCATGCCAGTCCCAAGCCTGCATGAAGGAGGAAGGTTGGTCAGATGTGTGATGATGCGCTGACTGGGAAAAAATAATACGAATTAAATCTGATGCCACTACAACTGTTGGAATAAGGTCTGGATACTGTATGGCTATGTCTACACTAGCCCCAAACTTCGAAATGGCCATGCAAATGGCCATTTCGAAGTTTACTAATGAAGCACTGAAATACATATTCAGCACCTCATTAACATGTGGGCGGCCATGGCACTTCGAAATTGATGCGGCTCGCCGCTGTGCGCCTCATCCAGATGGGGCTCCTTTTTGAAAGGACCCAGCCTACTTCGAAGTCCCCTTATTCCCATCTGCTCATAGGAATTAGGGGACTTTGAAGTAGACGGGGTCCTTTCGAAAAGGAGCCCAGTCTGGACAAACTGTGCGGTGGTGAGCCGCGTCAATTTCAAAGTGCCGCAGCTGCCCACATGCTAATGAGGTGCTGAATATGTATTTCAGTGCTTCATTAGTAAACTTCGAAATGGCCATTTGCATGGCCATTTCGAAGTTTGGGGCTAGTGTAGACACGGCCTTTGTGAAGCAACAAAGATTTATTACAACCAGCTGGTGGAGTGATTCTGAACTTGGTTGAGTTTCAGAACACACTGATAGGCATCAAGTTATGAATAGTTATATAGAGAGCTGATAGGCAGAGGAAAGAATAGGAGCAGACGGTCAGGAAATGAGCATAACCAATGAACAATCAATGAGCAATCCAGATGAATTAGCGAACAATCTGGGAGTTACAAAGAGTTTCCATGCAAAGTTTACAGAACATCGTATCTATAAACAACAAGTCCTTTGAAGAGTGTAGTCAACAGCAATGTGTAAAGTGGTAATATCTCATCTGTAATACAAGGATGTGTAAAGCGGTAATATTTTGTCTGTAATACACCGATGTCTTGTCTGGCATCTTTGCACAGACATGACCATTAGTGTTATCTCCTCAGAAACAAAGCAAGCAGGCAATGCATGATCAAAGCAGAAGTTCATGAAAGAATCATGTCAATCACCCTTAATTATATTCCAATTCCCCTCCCCTCAGGGTGACTTCTTGGAATGTGGCTGCCTAGGGACTTATTTAAACTAGCTGGGATGTCCTCCCCAGATGGGTGGGGTGAGGGGTGCTTACCAGACTCCATTTTTGAACAGTGGTTCTTAGCAAATATCATGGCCTACTTCAGAATTTTATCCTATAGTCCCTCCTCGAACCTAAGGGTTAGTGAACCCACTGGGTTACATATAACAATTTTAGTGTTTTCAGTTTGTTTTGGAAGCACCTGTTCATCACTAATGCCAGTAGGAATGTCAAGATGGACACTCCCCACATGACATTACAAAGTATCACCAAATTTATCCTTATAGTATTCTGTCACCAGTAAAGGCGCTGCCCATAATTATTGTCTTGACCTCTACTTCCTGATTCCATGCCCCTGAGTATTTGGATCTAGCTTGGCCCAGGGACACACCTATCTGTGTGTACCTCAGACAGTTGATCCCTATGTGCCTTTGGGCTTCAGTTACCAGCTCCTTGATCTTTGCCTGCAGGGCCCTAGACACTCCTGTAAGTACTTACCACCGCTGTACCATTCAGGGTACAAGGTTAGGGTCCCATTATTGCCGGAGTATGGTGGAGTCATGTCCTGTCAATGGCCAGGGCTACCCAGCGAGGGACTATCATACACATACATGGGTATGTGGAAGGGCAGGGCTTTCTATTCAATTAAATGGAGTGGTCAGTCTGGGCAGTTGAACACCAGTAGGTACCATTCGTTGGGACCAGCTTTGTGTGCATCTGTTTCTCGGTGACCATTACTGAAAACCTAGACAAGTTCATTAAGATGTTATATGGACATGTACTCAGAATCTCCTTATCGCAATGGATCCAATTCTCACTGGGGTACAAAGTACTGCTGGGAACCTCCAAATAGGCAATGCCTTCTACTTTAGTAGTGTGACCCTTCCTCCGCACAGACAGGGAGGTTACCATTCTGGCCTACTGTAAGTGGGGAATGCCTAAAGCTACTAGGAGGCTGAAGATTGTTCTGTGCCCCATCCATATTGGCTATTGGACTCTCATTGATTCTCTGGGTCCCCATTCCCACCGGGGCATGGGGGCTTACCACTTTCAAAACAGCTGGGTGGACTCGGCCATCCATGAGGTCTGTTATGATACTCTGGGTGGTTCCATTCTCCAGCAATCCCTTTCCATTATCTCTTTTTAGCACCATTTAATAATAGATCAACTAACTTTCAGTCTATGTAGTCTGTTACACTGAGTGAGGTAGATGGTGAATTCAACAGGTCCTTTCAACTGTTCAGGATTAGTCGATTAGTCTGGTGTCTGGTCATTAGGCTGGTGTCTAGTCCTCCGTGGTTGTTGGATATTACTGCATCTGCCAGTTTTGATTTAATACAGTCCCTTTCCTCAGGTCGTTGTGCTATGACATAGGTTTTGCTGACAGAGCTCCGAATGCCAAACCAGCTTGCAATGGTATATGCTAAGCTCCGCCTTTTCCAACTGAGGTGTTCACTAATTTGGTTTGTTAGTCTGGTAAGATTAGCCCATTGTTAGCCTACATCCTGTAGGGCAATATGCACCTGGACCTTATAGGTATGCAACATCACCAAGGTGAGGACTGATAACATGGGTCCTATCATTACTAGCTCTGGTTCTAGACAGTGGTTTGCTCAGGGCACGATATATGCTCAGGAGGTTCTACTCTATCCTTAATTGTAACTTGGCTGATGGTTTCCAGTAGAGGGCATTTCAGAGTGGCCTGTCATTTAATAAATGATTGCCATGTCTCTGGAGTTACTTCTGCTTGGGCTTTAAGTGGTCAACCCCAGCAGGAGTCAGTAGGACCTACTCCTATAAGCATTGTGTTAGGGTAATTGACACATGATCTGGTGTTGGTATGGGGCTTCTCTCCTACAATATCCCACACAAACTCCAGCACTGAGGACTCTATGTTTTTCTCAGTGCCTGTGTCATTGCAAAGTGTGAAGTAATTATGTGTAAATGAGGGGTAATCCAAGACTTTATGGTCTCCCTCACTATTAGTACTCAACTGCCTCTCTGTGTAAGTAATTCAGAGGTTTGATGCATTTATTGGGGTTACTGTTCCCTTTATAGGACCACACTGGGGTTTGAGGGTATCTTTCCTTTGGAATGGAGAGCTGGTGCAACCCATGATCTTTTCCAAATATTTTCCTGAGATTCCATAACTTCTGGTATCTGGCACCAGTAAGTAGCTGGACACTTGGCCGTTATGGAAATGGAGATGCTACTAGTTTCTCTGTTAATGCATTATGCATTATGTTCATGCATTAGTGTATGATTTTATGTGAATCCTTGTAACCTACTGGTTCGTGTCTCAGCCACAGGTTGACCTTTACCTCTGGCCACGACTTTGTAAGGTTAGCGTGCAAGACCTACAAAAGCTAAGTGCTTTGTTAGTATAACAAGTAAGAGGAAGCAGTTCCGGTAGAAAGGGGTTTGTGCCCCTTTTCCAGTTCTCCCTTTCACATGGCACTCTTCTTCCTTTTTCTGTCATGCACCACAGGGTCAGCAGGCGCCTCAACAGGAACAACCTTATGATTGTTCATTGATCATTCTTGAGTATCTGGGGAGACTGGAGAAACATTATTAGTGCTTGCAGTTGCTGGTTCAAACATCTTTAATTGATTTTGGTGCCTTCCAAATGTCCCCCTCTTTTTCCCAAGTTTAGCACAAGTGTCTGTGGTTTGTAAGACCCACCTGAGACCTTACCACTGTGGTTTTAGGATTCCTTTTATCTCAGGATAAATGTGACTCATTACCAAATCTGCAATTTAAAATGCTGGTTTATCTAGGCTGCTGTTATCATCCTGCTGGGTTTGATTTTTCTTTTATTACAATGGAGAGAATTTACTGCTTGGATCACCACTAGGCTGAAGCAGTTTCTTTGTACTAGCTTCTTCTGATTTTCTTTTGACAGACAAAAGAACATTTTTCTACCCTTTTGGGGGTGACAGATTACATCTTAAAATACTCCTTTTACAAATATATTTGCTGATTGTTGGGGTAAAACAGAGTCATTGCAGTGATTCCAGACTTATTCGTTGGGCCAGGTTTTAATGGCTTCTCCCCTGTAAGCTGGTTTTCAGTGAATTAATGAGTGAAATGAATTAAAATTGATGAGGTGGCATGCCTCAGTTTCCTTTTTATACTGTCGATCTGGTTTGTAATAGTTCATACTGAAAAGCATTATTACTATAGTGACCCCTTATAATGTGGGACATTTTCAGTTACCGTTTTTAATGTTTCTTAAAGGTTTTTCTTTATTAAGAGAAAATCATGTACATTGCACCTTGTTGCAGGGTCACTTGTTAAGTGCATACATTCTTTTCTTAGCACAACTTGCACTACTTTAACTAATTTTACACTGCTGTACATAGCTTACATTCCCTTTTATACATTTGGGGCTGTCAAACTCCAACAGAAACCCCTTATCTTTTGGCAAGTTTTACTGAATTATAGAGATTTAAATTTGATTATCTTGTTTAAATTTGATTATCTCTTTGCCTGGCTTATTTACAGACTCTCCTTTGGAAAAAGGGCCCATTTTTCCTTTAGAATGGCTTCAAAGAAACCAAGAACTCTTTCTATAACATTTCCACAATGTTTAACTGCTTAGTTTCCTCCTAAGTCTGCAAATTTAATTTATTCTTTCCTTAAAGTTGCCTGCTTATTCCCCCAAAATGACATTTATTACTTCAGGGATTTGAGCAATTTTTCCTGGACTTACTGATTCCTTTTCTCCTGTCACTCTTGGCCCGAACTTTTAGCAAACAGTTCACTTTCTTTGTTTCTTGTATTGGGGGTAGAACATTAGGGAACAGGTGACTACAGGTGTCATGGCACAGGTTTCTGCATTTATTTTTCAAGGGCTGGCCAAATTTGGGCTATTGAAGGGGCTCTGGGTCTTAATGAGGACCCCTTCCTTAAGTAAATCTTGGATTACTCTCTCTATTTCTGCCTCCACTACAGCAGGGTTCAACTTTAAGGATAACAGCTATAGGCAAATGGATATTAAACCCTTCCTCTATTTTACAAATTTGACTCACCAACCCCCTGTGGTCCTGCTGGGCAAAATACTTAGTAGGTGATTTTAAATACATTTTACTTGTTACTTCTGCATATTGAAATTATCTTTATAAATTACTTAATTTTGCAGAGAAAACTTAATTCTGTGAGCCTATTAGGCTTTGCACAATTTCTCTACTCTGTTATTGGAAGTTGCCCATGTTGGAAGTCATCCACTCCATATGGATCCACTGGCAACACAAACAAACAACAAATAGACAAACAAACTAACAGAAATTGCCCCTCACCAGTCACAAAAGCAAAGAAGCCCCATACACATGATGAGGAGTACGAAACCGAATTGCCAGACCCTTGACAGCACAAAAGTGAAAACAATTCCAAGTTGTCACAAGGGCAAGTTGTTGGATTCTGACACAACCACTTGTTAGCAAGACAATTAATTTAAATGAAGCTCCATGATACCTACACATACTCTACAGCTTGAATGCTTTGAAGAGTATACTCTATACTACAAAAGAGTGAGTTGAGGGAAAAGAACTTAGATAGTCAGCTTTCAGAGTTGGGCAGTTTCTTAAAGGTCTTGTAGTCTGGGCATTTGTCCAGAAAGCTATTTCTCACACCCCCGATGTAGCTGCCCAGTTAGGCTTCTATATGCTGCACTTGTTTTACCTTTCTCCAATCTTCACAGCATAAAATCACAATTCCTTTTTGTCCCTACATTTAACCATATCACTACAGCAAACTGAATCATAGTTAACCCATCACAGAGATCTTCCCCTGTTGTTATACATGCTAGTTGCAAAGTCTTAGCTTGAATTTCCTCCTTCATGTATTCTGCTTTTTTTTTCCCCATACACATGCTTTTCCCCACTTCATTTATGTGCTTAACTTTTTTACCAGTGACTATAATCCCGGTACCAATTTTGCTACCTCAATTTTTAATCCCAACATTAATTTAATTTCTTCCTCTTTCTCCCTCACATCCTGCAAGTAACCTGCAGGTACATTTAGATGACTCCTTTCTATCTTGAGCTTTTGTTTACATGCTTCTGCAGCTGTTTGGCTCATGTCCCCTCACACTGCCTGTGCTGAAATCTGTCCTTCCTGCATCATAGGTGAGTAAAACTGCTGCTGTCAAACTATCCTTTGCCCGAGTCACTATTTCTGTGCAGAATCCCTGACCAGGTGCACCGACCTCCCCAACACTCCTTATTCTCCTAGTTTGTGTTTCAATAGGGCTCACACATAATCCCCCATGGTTGCTATCTCCTATGCCTCCTCCCCGTCACTCCTGACAGGATTTAAACACTTCTGACACAAAGGTTTTGGTTCTTGTGGTTTAATTTTCTCACTCTGAGGTAGGCATTTACTTTTCAGGGCATTGTTTTTGTCTTTCAAGGTTTCAATTCCTTTCTCCTTTAATTTTAGGATGTCCTAGAATATTATTGCTGCCTTATCTGTTTTCTCAGTTTTTTGATTACTCCACCATTTAATCAGTTCCTCCTCTGGTCCGACTACAGCATAGCATAGCCTGCGCTCTTAACTGCCGCCTGCCAAATCCACATATGTTAGCACTCTAAGTATTCTCATGGGTTTACTTTCACCTTCCCCTTAGACATCATGGCTTCTGTCTGCCCCAACTGTTGACTGAGAATGTACATCTCCCACTTGGATACCAAGGTCTCAAGTTCCACAGATCACTTGTCAGACTTATTTGGGAAAGTACATCTTTCCCTTTCTGCATACAGCTTCTACTGCAGTCTTAGTGCAAACAATACTGTCCTTAATGGGACTTGTACTATTTGAAGGTGTACTATTAGAAGGTGTATACCTCATGTGCCTGTCAGGGGGCTTCCATCAGGACTTGCAATGTTACGTGCAATGAGGAAGTGGGACCATCAGTTCACACTGTCTGCTGCCTTCCGTACCCAGCCAGTCCTGAGCTTAACATATGGCTTAGTTGTTCCCTGGTAGTTTGTCCAGTACTTCCATAACACACCTCTTAGCTTAAACAGTATATAAACTTTTGTACTCACCCCCCTGTATAGGGCTTGTCTATACTACCACCTTCTTTTGAAGGAAGGATGGTAATTAGGGTGTTGGGAGTTTACTAATGAATTGCTGCTGTGCATAGGCAGCACTTCATTAAGCAAATCCCCCCCATCCCCTGCGGCAACTTTGAAGTTTTAAACTTCGGAGTACCAGTGGGTGAGCCGCAGCTAGACACGTGCCGGTACTTTGAAGTTTAAAACTTTAAACTTAAAACTGTAAAGTTTAAAACTTTGAAGTTGCTGCGGGGGGGCGGGGGGGAATTTGCTTAATGAAGTGCTTCCTATGCATGGCAGAACTTCATTAGTAAACTCCCAACACCCTAATTACCATCCTTCCTTTGAAGGAAGGTGGTAGTGTAGAAAAGCCAATAGGTACCCTTTCTGAACCTTATGTTTGGATCACATACGTCCAGGTTCTATTGGTTTAAATTTGGAAAGGGCAACCAAGATGTGTCTGAAGGAGGTGAGGGACCCACATCCCCAGACTAACAAAGTGGCAAAGTAAAAATACTTACCTCTCTTGGATGTTAAGTCGCTTGCCATCATTCATCTCACAATCTTGGATCCTGGACGAGCCCCTAAATGGTTGGAATAAAGTCTGGATACTGTATATGAAGCAACAAAGGCTTATTACAATCAGCTGGTGGAGTGATTCTGAATTTGGTTGAGTTTCAAAATGCACTGACAGGCTTCACGTTATGAGTGGTTACATAGAGAGCTGATAGGCAGAGGGAAGAATAGGAGCAGACAGTAAGGAAATGAGCATAACCAATGAACAATCAATGAGCAATCCAGATGAATTAGCGAACAATCTGGGAGTTACAAAGTGTTTCTGTGCAAAGTTTACAGAACATCGTATCTATAAACAACAAGTCCTTTGAAGAGTGTAGTCAACACCAATGTGTAAAGCGGTGATATCTCGTCTGTAATACAAGGATGTGTAAAGCAGTGATATCTCGTCTGTAATACACTGATGTCTCATCTGGCATCTTCGCACGGACATGACCATTAGTGTTATCTCTACAGAAACAAAGCAAGCGGGTAATGTGGGATCAAAGCAGAAGTTAATGAAAGAATCATGTCAATCACCCTTAACTATAGTCTAATTCCCCTCCCTGCAGGGTCCCTTCCTGGAATGTGGCTGCCTAGAGACTTATTTACACCAGCTGGGATGCCCTCCCCAGATGGCTGGGGTGAGGTGAGAGCTTACCAGGCTCCATTTTGGAACAGTGGCTCTTAGCAACTATCATGGCCTACTTTGGAATTTTATCCTATAGTGATTAAATGATAAAAGATAACAGCTTGGGTGTCTCTCAGATTAACAAGGTCTGTGACACCCATTGAGTGATTGGGTTTGGGTTGATAACTTAGCTACAGAAAGAAAATTACAACTAACACATACACCATAAATTGGAACATGGAATGTCTAAACACTGTGGGTGACTGGAAAGTTAGAAAACAGCAAGTACTCCTGTGGCACATTATAGACTAACTGGTAATTTGGAGCATAAGCTTTCATGGGTAAAGACCCACTTCATCAGATGGAAAGTTAGATCTGCTTCGGAAGGAGATGGAGAGACATTGACATGATACAGTTGTACTGGCAGAGATGC
The DNA here is from genome assembly GCF_033958435.1 of Carettochelys insculpta. Classification (NCBI taxonomy): domain Eukaryota; kingdom Metazoa; phylum Chordata; order Testudines; family Carettochelyidae; genus Carettochelys; species Carettochelys insculpta. The sequence continues at coordinate 136,065,599 of NC_134138.1, read as the reverse complement.
TCTGAAAGGCATTGGAAGATATGAACAGTTGTGAAGTCATTTTGATCAGGGAATGAAAAAAGCATGAGACAGGATTCAGATTCCTTCTTAGTAAAAGACCTAGGGGAGTATTGTTAGGATACAAACTGGTGAGTGCAAGAATGACGGTAGAGAGATTCAAAGCAAAACCATTCCACATTTCAGTCTTTCAGGTGTATTCACCCTCATTGGACAGTTTGGAGGAAGTGATTGAGCTGTTCTATAAAGACTTGATAAAGATGCTGGAGGAGATACTGAAGAGAGATGTGTTGATCATTGGAGGAGATTGGAATGTGAAGGTTGGATCAGATAACAAAGGTTGGGAGAGAATCATGGAAAGGTTTGGATACAGAGAAAGAAACGAACAAGGCGAGAAACTACTAGAGTTTGCTGTGGAGCACAAAATGATAATCTGTAACATGTGATTCCAAAAAAAAGGAATGTAGGAAGTGGACCTGGCAATCAAACGATGGGAAGTCCGAGAACATGATAGATGTGATTTTGATAAGAACAAGATGGGTAACATCAGTACAGTGGTGCCCAACTTTCCAAGGATCAGATATAGACTCAGACCACAGTCTAGTAATCACAAACATCAAGATAAAACTCAAGAGAAAGTGTAAGACATAATTTAAGAAAAAAGAGACATGGCAGGACTAGGTGAGGAAGAAATAGGGAATGCATACAGAACAGTGCTCAAAGAGAAGGTTAGGAATGTGGCCACAGAGAAAGACCAAGGTAAGAGAGTGGAAGGGATAGCCATGGTGATAGAAGAGACAATTGAGTGGACTGTTCTGGAAGAAGAGAAGATCAATAAGAAGTGGATTACACAGGAAACCCTGAAGTTGGTCCAAGGGAAGAGTGTGTTGTAGATAAGAAGGGAAGTTTCCAAGAGGGTAGAACAGCAATATAGGGTGAAATGCAATAAGGTAAGGAAAAAGCCTGGAAAGGATAAGTCAAAATGGTTAGAGGAGCAGTGTGAAGACATAGAGAGGTAGTACATCAAATGAAACACCAGGGAGGTGTGTAAAATGATTAGGAATATTAATAGGAAGTGGTAGCTGAAGCAGATGGTGATCAAAGACAAGAACAAAGAGGTGCTCATGAACAAGAAGATAGTTCAGCGTTTGCACCGACCTATACAAATCGCAGTTGGACCCAAGTGTGTGAGAGAGACTAATAAAGGAACTGAAAAAGATATCAAAAGAAAAAGCAGTCAAGTAGCACTTTAAAGACTAGCAAAATAGTTTATTAGGTGAGCTTTCGTGGGACAGACCCACTTCTTCAGACCATAGCCAGACCAGAACAGACTCAATATTTAAGACACAGAGAACCAAAAACAGTAAGCAAGGAGGACAAATCAGAAAAAGATAATCAAGGTGAGCAAATCCGAGAGTGGAGGGGTGGGGGGGAAGGTCAAGAATTAGACTGAGCCAAGTATGCAGACGAGCCCCTATAGTGACTCAGAAAGTTCCCATCATGATTTAAACCACCTGTTAATGTGCCGAATTTGAATATAAAAGCCAGCTCGGCTGCTTCTCGTTCCAGAATGGTGCGATAATTCTTCTTCAGTAACACACATACTTTTAGGGCATTGACAGAATGCCCCATTCCATTAGAATGTTGACTAGCTGGTTTGTGGATCTGGAGTGTTTTGATGTCTGTTTTGCGCCCGTTGACCCTTTGTCTAAGGGAGTTAGAAGTCTGTCCAATATACAAAGCATCTGGGCATTGTTGGCACATGATGGCATATATGATGTTAGTAGAGGAACATGAGAAAGTGCCTGTGATTCTTTGAGTAACCTGGTTAGGTCCAGTGATGGTATTCACCAAGCATCAAGAGCAACACTGATATTTTGAAGGAGGAAGTAGAAAGAGCAGTGAAAGGACTAAAGAACAACAAAAGCCCTGGAAATGATAAGATCACAGAAGAGATGATTAAATATGGTGGAAAAAGTATGATTCAGAAAATACACTGATAAGGTAATATAGCATGGAAAAAAGGGAAGGCACTTAAGGAATGGACAAGATTCATGCAACTGACAAAACACAAGCAGATAAAGGTACTAAGATTGATAGTGGAGAAAGCTCGACGAAGGAACAAGAACATCTACACTGGCTTTGTTGATTTTCAGAAGACACTTGAAACTATAGATCATAAAGTGATTTGGACGGTGTTGGAGTCATATGGAGTGGATAGCAGACTGATATAGTTGTTCGGAGATATCAACGACAATGCAGAGGCAGCAGTCAAAACATGTGGAGAGTTAGGAAATTGGTTTATAATGAGTAGAGGTATGAGACAAGGAGATCCGATATCGCTGAGTATCTTCATCATGCATCTAGAGAAAGCGATGGACAAGATCAAGGAAGAGGTAGAAGGGATATCTGTGCATTGGATAAGAATTAACAATTTGAGGTTCGTGAGTGATATAGTTATCAATGAGGAAGATGAGGAGAATCTACTGAAAATGGTGCAGGTACTAAATGAGGAAGGGAAGTGGTATGGACTGATTATGAACATCGATAAAACAAAAACAATGGTATTCGATGATGATGAGTGGGAACATTAACTTAGTAAGACTTTCCTTTCTTTCATCTCTTTTACCTTCAGAACTCCTAAACTGAATGGCCAGACTCTGAGAGGTATGAGAGCTTGCTGATTATTTTAGAATACATGTTCTAAAATAAAAAATTTGTTTTTAGTCTGACCTTCAGTAGAATCAAATCTCCTAACCAGGTCCTAACTCCTGAACTTTTTGGAGAGTCTGGGTAACAAACTTATGATATATCGTATATCTGTTTTAATCATGTTCACTCTGGAGTTGCTGTGTCTTAGTGTGAGAAAATAGGACTTGGGGTAGATTTCAGACAGTAATGAAAGGAGATCTTAATTTTATCAATCATCAGAGTTTATTCTTGCCAAGAAAACTTTCTAAAAGGAGAGAAATATACTTCAGAAAGTTTGAGCTTGAAAAGATGTAAAACTGCATGTACAGAGACATACAGAATCAGATTTTTTCAAACTTCTGGAAAATTTAACAGCTTTTATGAGGCAGGCTGACATTTATTAGCTTGACTTGATATTTTTGAAACTGGTACATCAATGGAAGCCCACTGGAGTTACCCTGTATGACATACCTGGCTTTCAAAGTGCGGCTTAAAATATCTCTGCAAATGTTTTGGCTTTATTTAATGATGGCAATGGCTTGTGTGCTTTTTTCTCACTTAGCACTAGACAATGGATTTTCATAAAAATAGATGCATGTGTCTCACTATTCCAGATAACATTGATTTTTTTAATATTAATGTCATGTCATTTTTCGATGTTTCAAAGTGACAAAACAGATAAAAGCAAAGAGATTAAAACAAATTATGAAGTATGTGGAAAGTCAATGAAAGTGCTTCTTTGCCAGCTCTTCTTGACAAACTTTTCAGTTGTGATCCTAGTCATCTACAGAGGTCTTTACACAGCTCCCAGAAGAAGTCTTTCAGTGGGTTTCATTCTGCTGAATACAGGTTTATTATAATTAAAATCTGAACAATCTGATCAGCTTTTTGCAGTATTTTAACAGTTATGTTAGTCTTCGGGTGAGAAGGAAAGTGGATGAAGGAATATCTTTTATTGGAACAGCATCTGTTTTTGGAAAGGGCAGCTTTTGAGCTTCACAAAGATCTTCATTTTTATTTTTGAAGAGAGGCCAAACAAAAAATGTAGGCAGTTTTAATTTTCCTTTGCTTGTATTTATTTTTTTATTTATTATTTTTAAATGAGCAAGTACATAATTTGTCTCACCCTGGTAAAAAAGTTCCACTCTATGCTTAACTCAGTAGAATAAAGTAGAAGCAAATGTTATCTCTAGGGGGGACATTGCTTTTTTAATAAAATTAGGACATATACAGTAGATTCCTAATCCATATTCTCACTAACATAGAAAAGATACAGCACGTCTTAATAACTGTTTTATGAAGTCTTCAGATTATCTTTTTCAGTATGGCATGGGAGCACCAATGCAAAATGCAGCCCAAAATGCTATATACGCAACCTGGAGATTGATGTAATCCAGAGCCCAGATTGAAGTCAGTGGAAAGATTCCCAATAATGACAGTGGCCTTTGAATGAGGTTCTGAAACTCTACAGCAATGGTTCCCAACCTTTTATGAGATCATCGACGTCATCATCATCATCAAACAACCATGGGCTCAGCACCTGTTTCTGTTTTCTGTCTGATGCCTCTCTCATTATTTCCTTCCATCTTTCCCTGTCCAGTGCAGAGTGGCTTAGTTTCTGTAGACTAGCTACAAACCAATCTACTATGTCATCTATCCATTCACTGTGGGGTCTGCCTCTCCTATTCAAGCCATCCGTTATGCTGAAAACTAGGGTCTTGATTTTTCATTCATCGTTCATTCTGCAAATATGCCCAAATAGCTGTAACTTCCATTGTATAACCTTCTGCAGTAGAAAAAGCAGTAAAGTAGCACTTTAAAGACTAACTAAACAATTTATTAGGTGAGCTTTCATGGGACAGACCCACTTCTTCAGACCATAGCCGGACCAGAACAGACTCAATATTTAAGGCACAGAGAACCAAAAATAGTAATCAAGCTTGACAAATCAGAAAAAAAAATGATCAAGGTGAGCAAATGAGAGAGTAGAGGGGTGGGGATGAGGGGAGTCAAGAATTAGATTAAGCCAAGTTTGCAAAAGATCCCCTATAATAACCCAGAAAATTCGCATCCCGGTTCAAACCACGTGTTACTGTGTTGAATTTTAATATAAAAGAGAATTCAGCAGCCTCTCTTTCCAAAGTAGTGTGAAAATTCCTCTTCAGTAAGACGCAGTCATTAACAGAATGACCCATTCCATTAAAGTGTCGTCTGACCGGTTCGTGGATCGGGAGTGTTTTTGAAATTATGCTGCTATACACAAAGGCTGTGGCCACGCTACCCCTCCCTTTCAGAAGGGGCATGTTAATGAGGCAGTTTGAATGATGCTAATGAGGAGCTGACATGACTATGCAGCACCTCATTAGCATAATGGCAGCTGAATGCAATTCGAAAGTGCTGCTTTCAGAACGCATGACACCCATGTAGACCAGGGCCTTTTGAAAGGACCCTCTGACTTCAAAATTCCCTTCTTCCTAAAACCAAATGGGAAGGAGGGGCTTTCAAAGTTGGGGGTACTCTCGAAAGGCCCCTGTTTACAGGGGTGGCATGCATTCCAAAAGCGGTACTTTTGAATAGCATGCCGCCGCCATTATGCTAATGAGGTGTTGGATATTCATGTTGCTGCCTCATTAGCATCTTCCAAACTGCCTAATTAACATGGCACTCCATGGAATCTTTCAAAAACACCCCCTTCTTTTGAAAAACCTTGTGAAAGAATTTGCTGGTGTAGACACAACCCTAATGTCTGCTATACAAACAAATGAGAGGAAATAATGGGGCTAGCCTATTTAGAGTGATCTGTTCTCCTTGCCAGAACTGGTCAATTAGAATAACTGATTCAGTCCTGAAACTATAATGTGCAAGATATTGTATTAAAATATTTAATTGCATGACAGAGAGGCTAGCAACAAGTGCTATGAAGGAGTAATTTTCTCTTACATTCAGATTCGTATGTCATGTGACTGTTATATTTCACTTTTGTTTTGCTCCGTCTTTGCTCCACTATTTCCAAGCACCTTACAAAATGTTGTTCTTAAAATTCTCAGGTAACTCCATATACTTTTGTCTTCTTTTAACTTTTTTTTTGTAGGAATACAAAGGCAAAACAAAATGTGGCATATGAAATAGATATGCAGGAATTCTCACGTTAATGAAGTAATAATCTATATGTGATGATTTCAAGATTTTAGGTGGAAAACATCAGTGCAAAGGGAAAAAAAGGCAATCTCAAATTTTTTTCAGGAAACAAAAAATATGAATATCAACTTTTTTTCTTCTTTTATTATGAATCATTTTAACTTGGAAAAAAAAGTGTTTATAATCAACCCCCCCAAGCTTGTCTCAATAATGTCAAAAGTGACAACATTAAAAAAAATTGTGAACAAGTAAAACTTGTCAAAACTGATCCATTCCCACAAACAGGTTTGGTTGTAATGAAGTGAAATTATACGGCAAAAAACCACTTTGTCAAAATATTCTCAACCAGCTGCACATGGAATCCAAAATCCAGGCAGAGACCATAAACATTGGGAAATATAAAGGAAAGAGCTGCTTTGGAACTGCGTTTTTATTTATTTAATCACATTTAGTACTCAACTTCTATGGTTTGATAACAGTCATATATATTATTTGTGCTATGTCCATCTGTGTCTGTACGGACAAGATTATATAATGTTTGACTCCCACCCTCTCCCTGCACTGTGCTGGCCCCTGCCTGTCCCCTGACTAGTGCAGGGCCCAGCTCCCAGAGCTCCTACCTGCACTTTGCTAGCTCCTTCTACAACCAGCATGGGCCTGGGCACATCCTCCAAGTCTCCCCTGCAACTTGACAGCCACAACCCCTCCCCCAGCCAATGCAGGTTCTAGCCTATCCCCCTGATGGATCCTCCCACTGGCAAAACACCAGCCCCTCCCGCAACCAACATGGGTCCTAGCACAGCTCCCCGATGGATCCCTGCCCTCCACAACATGACAACCCCAGCTGCTCCCCCCATCCAGCATGGGGCCAAGACCATAAAAATGAGATGTGTACCACAACAAGTTTCTGTCTAAATCTTCCAACCCAACCTCCACTCGTGATGGGGCCTCTAGTGGTCAATAATGAGTACTTTTGGGATTATGGACAAAGCGTAAACTTTTCAAAAAACACATCAGTGATTTAAAAGCATAAATTCCATTGGCTTTCAATGGGACTTACATCCCAAGTTTCAAAGACACTTTTGAATATGTAGTTAGGTGATTCTGATTATTTTGTCAAATGTGGGTTTTCTTTCAGGTATTTTTAAAGATGTCCTATTAACTTATAAACAAACTGTCCAGTCCCAAGCCTTTTCAGGATGATAAGAAAGATTAGTTTTCCAACATTGGACACCAATAATTACGTTTTATTATCTCACTCCCTCTTCCAACTTGTATCTATAGAGTCCTTCTTAGCAGCTTGAGCTGGGCATGTATTCAGTGAGCAGACGAAAGGCTCTATGAGGCATATCAGACTGACAGGAACTCAGACACTGAACTGCAAGAAAAAAAATCTGAAAAATGCCTAATAATTTACCTGTCTCATTTCCAGGAAGACTGTCGGCCTTGAACTCCTGTAATCCTTGACAATGATCAGTCTTTCCATTTGCAGATGTCCCGTTAGAAGCTAGAAAATAGACTTTTTGATGAATGAAGACTACAAGGAGTCTCTGGAAACAGAAACAGACTATGCATCTTTCATATTCTTAAGGACTGGGGCAGGTATGCCTTATGGAATACAAATGCCTAATTCCCTCTTCTAAAGAAAAAAGTGCAAGAAACACAGCAGTGTGCAAACAAATAATGCTTCTTTTTGCAAGATGCTGATACCATCTCAAATCAGACACCTGACGTGCTCAGAGAACACCAGAATTCTGATAACATCAAAGGAATTGACTGCTCTTACAATGTTATAAGTACTGTATGTAATAGATGCTGTTTAATTAACATACTGTGTTTTGCCTTGATTAATCTGTAGTTTATCAAGCACGTTAATCAAGCTTCTAACAAGCTAACTTTGTAGCATTTATACTGTCATGGGAGTTCTTTAATTGGTACATGCAGGCTTGATTATCACAAATGGCATCATGGTCAAACTGCAGAGCTGACAGACTCTTTCTCTTTCATAAATTTCTCGACCTTTTAACATAGTGCAAGTGATGATTGTTTGCTGGGTTTCTGGGGAGAAATGAGGTTATGGTCCCACTAGTGGGGTGGAATGAAGTTTGCTTCCATGTCTATTGGTTGACATTATGGCTTTTTTATTGTTTTGGATTGCTGGGTGGTATTTTAACTGATGGCTGTTAGAATATGTAAAGCTTATATATAGGCCTGTTTGCATTAATTAAAGTCTTCATTAAGAACTAATAGGAAAGAATTGTGATATAAAAGTTCAATTCTGCTATAAAAGCAATACTATTATATTGACTCTACATCACTTAAAAAAGGTAACCACTGATGTTCTCACTATAAATTAAACTTAGTGGAGAGTTAAAGTACTGAAAAAGTGTAACTCAGCACTAACTTTGCTTGTCCACAGACAAATTACAGAATCACAATAGTGTCCTAACCAAATACAATTGTTAGCAAATATTAACATTTTTACTTCTTTTTCTTGTGTATTAAATTCATTCACACATAAACCATTCACTCAGAATTCTTTGTATCAGCAAATTGTGTTTGAATTCTGAGGCCAAATGCTTTAGTTCTATACCTATGAATGATCTGTACTTAGAAATGTAAAATAACTGTGCACTCGTGGTACCAGTGGGCTGGAATAGCCCAGGGTGCTGTTTTAGCAAGTTATTTTTATTTTATACAGTGTACCAGAAAGACTCTTTGCTGGCCATCCACAGCCTCTCCATGGGTTCTTGCAGCTCTGTGTACAGAGTTTGTGACACCTGGAGGGTGAGAGGGTGGCAGGGCTGGGAGTTCTACAGAAGCTGAAGGAGCTGCACATGTTCTCGTCCTTTTCCTGCTATCCCACACAAGAAAAGAACCAGGACTCCCAGTCTGTTCCTGCCCCTTCTTCAGCCCTGTACAGATATATGACAGCTCCATGGAGGTGCAGGGACTGGAGCTAGGAGTTCCACTCTTTTCCCTGCTAGAAGAACAGTGGGAAAACTGTCAGCAGCAATGCCATCAACCACAGCTCTGCTGTATCAATCCCAGCACTCCCTCCCCAACCCGTAGGTAATGTGGATGGGGAGGAAAGGGTGGTAGAAGACCTTGAGTGTCCTGGGTTAGAGGCAGGGCAGAGTCATGTGGGCGACCACATGTCCCTTCTCTCCCTTAGCTGGTGTGCCATCCCACTCTCACTCCCATACCGATAAGAACTTTTTAATTTACTTGCAGCACTGATTCTAACTCATTATTGCTGGTGTCACCGAGTTTGTGAGAGTACAGTTGACTAGAGAAAAAGACTTCTCACACTGATAAAAGTTTCTGCAGATGTATGATATAAACAAGACTGCATGATTCATAAGGAGTGTCTGTAACATAACTATGTGCTATGATTGATAAGACGTACTTGTTATTGCAGTTCTGTAACAGATGAAATGGCGATCCATTGAAAGATATTTTTAACCGAGTAAGAACTGCCAAATGTCACAACTGTCAGTAATAACTAGATTAGAATTCTCTTCAGTTTATTGATCACATAAAATAAAGATAGCATAAAATAAATTTCATAAGTAATTAGGTAAGAAAGGTAGAGTGCTGTGACCACCTGACACCTGTTAGTGACCCTGAAGTTGAGAACCCATGCTATGAATGTAAAATGCATATGTAGATAGCAAAACACACAGGCTATGTCTATGCTCTTCCCTCATCCCTCAGCTCCTCTTTGGGACAAAGGTAATCAAACCACACTGTGGCCGTGGCCACACTAGCCCTCCTTTTGGAAGGGCTATCATAATGTGGCACTTTGAATATGCTAATGAGGTGATTTCATGAATATGCAGTGCTTCATTAGCATAATGGTGGTTGCACATGCTTCGAAACTGCTCGTTTCGAAACACTCGCTGTCTATGTATCTGGGGGCCTTTGGGAAACCAAATGGGAAGAAGGGGCTTTCAAAATCCTGGGGTCATTTATAAAGGCTCTCAGCTACATGGGTGGCATGTGTTTTGAAACCAGCAGTTTCAAAGCACATGTGGCCACCATTATGCTAATGAGGCACTGCATATTCATGGCCACTTCTCATTATCACAAGGCATATTCCAAAGTGCCACATTACCATAGCCCTTCCTAAAGGAAGAGCTAGTGTGGCCACAGCCTGTGTGTTTGATAGTTCTCTCACTTCTTCAGATGGGCATTTGTCAAAGTCACAAAACTTCTACATACTTTAACACAACTCAGCTGGTTTGACAGGCTCTGATTGGAGTTCTAAATTGTAAATTCATATGAATTCACACCGTTCTCCAGAAAAGCAATCAGGAAAGTGATCTATCCAAGTTCGTCCTGGTTCTGTATCTTATTTGCAGTTTTGCGAAACCCAAGTCTTCAAAAATAATTCTAACATGGATGAGCTTCTAACAATCAGAACATTTATAGTAGGGTATTTGCTTTTGGGATTTCATCTCTTTTTTTGAGGGGGGGTGGGGCAGGGAGGGTTTCCCACGTTCAAACTATAGTCCTTCATCATGGGACCTTGATTTTTTTCTTTAAATATAGAATGAATTATTTACAAATTCACACAGCTATAATGAAATGGGTTCCTTGAGTGATTTTCAAAACCCGAACATTTCTAGTATTTTATTATCACTAATTTGAGCTAGATAACAATTATCATTTTAAAAAGCCCTTATAAAGGACTTTCCATACAAGGATTTCAGAAAGCCTAGATGCTCACAACAGGTGTTTCACATCCATTTTAGATTTTTTGGGGTGGAAAATACCTTGCTCAGAATATGTTTCACTTTCTTGAAATGCTTTGTCTTCAATGCACTTGCATTAAAGCTGAAGACTATGGTAGCTTTCTATCCAAACATTGTTGCATAGAGTCTTGGAAATAATGAATTAATTCTCCTAACCATCCATAAAATCAGCTATAGATCTGGATAAAGAAATTAAGTTTCTCTAAGGAAGTTAGTCCTGTAAGTAAAGCTCCAGGTTGAATTATGCTGTGTTTCCATTCACAGAGTTAAAAAGAGGAAGATAAATGCATATAGGGCATATTTTACATCTGCATTCCAAATTTTCAAAATTTCAGATTTTAATTTGCAAAGACTTTTCAGTCTGCACACCTTTGTTTTAAAAGTGGCAAAATTGTGAGAAAAATACAGTTTCATGGTAGATGATCATGCAACAAAATTAACATTTAAATATCTTTATTTTTTTCCTCTTGGTTTTGACTATCAATGCTCTCTTAGAAATCTGTTTAATCAAGGCAAAAGCCCACACCTTTTAAGATGAATATAAGAAAAACAGCAATGTGTTGAGCATGCATACAGAGTTTACATTCAAGTGTTGCTGCTGCTTTTATTTCTCCATTTTTTTTTAAACTTCTTGTTCAGCAAAGCTTCACAATCCTTTGAGAGAAGGCAGTTGAGTATCATCCTGTTCTCCTTGTACAAATGTTGAGAGGCTGTACAAGGTCAGGCACAGTTTTGGAACATAACCCTATCTTTGATGTGACAACTCAAATATCATCTGAACTGCTTCTCAGAATAAGCATGCCCAGTCTATGGGTTGGACAGTTCACTTAGTAACCTCACCTCTAAGATCCTTCTCTTCTGCCAGAGCAAGAGGAGAATCTAGTATTTGTGTTCTAGCATTCTGCATCTATCTAGTAAATAACTGAGTAACCTAATGTAATATGCATTTTACATCAGTCTCTCATTACCAGTCTCTTGGTCTTCAGTTATATCTTAAGATGAGATATAGGGGATATAAAGTTCCAGGATTTAAGCCCCTCTTCTGGTAACCCATGCACATGTTCATAGTTTCTTATGGTTGTTACTGATGGAGTTACTTCTCCAAGTTTGTTATTTAAAAAAAAAAGAAAAAAAAGCAACTTGATTAAATTCATACACTGTGAAGATATTTAACGCATATTTTATGATTGGAAAACATCACAATTAGCCATGTGTTAGCCAGTGGCCGGGTAATGTGCAGTGAGGTATTCCCCTGGGTCCTAAACAACCCAGTTTTTTACTACTGGAGCAGGGAGCTCCTAGCACTCTTACCTACTGCCAGGCTGTGGTAACCAAACAGTTGAAGTTTTTTTATTGTTCCGGCTGTGTTGGAGTGACAAAAGGGTAACAGCAGTCAGGCTTAGATCTTAACTAGTTACAAGTTTATTTAAGCTGCAGTTATAAGCATGCGGTTACAAAAGGCTATTGTCCACTTCTTATATGCTAGCAAAGTACAGGTGTTAACAAGTTATGTTACAATCTAATACAAAGATATCTGTTACCATCTAACACAATGATATCTTGATACAATGACATCTAGTTACAGAGCTCTAATTCTTTAACTGTGCACAAAAAAAAGGAGACCTTGCATAGGTATATCTTACCCTCTCTGCGTCTCTTGATACCAGTGTAGCCAAGCCGGATTGGTCACTCAATTCCGCAGAAAGATGTATACGAGGTTGGGCGTCCCCAGTTGCGGACCTCGGGAGGCAATCACCTGACCCGACCAGCAGGTAGTTGGTGGAAATGCACTCAGAGTTAGAGTTCTGCTGGGCCCATCTTTTATACCCCTTTTTGGGTTACGTATTCTCTTTCTTATCTAAGGTACCAGATCGTATTGGTCTGTCTTTTATGATGCCAGTTTGTTACAAGGGCAATTCTTACTTAATTTGCACTTGTAAGACAGGAGATAAGCAATTTAGGAGTACAGGACATTCTTTTTGTGTGGACAGAGACTTCCTCTTCTGGGATGGCTGTGTGGTCATCATATCCATCAATGCCAGCTGGGGTGATTTCCTGAGCCCCCCCACCCTTGTTGACAGTTAGCCTGCTAGCCCTCTATCTGTACTTTCTGTTTCTCAGGGTCACGATGAGCTAGCACATCTGAGCCTCAATCATAGGCATCAAAGACTGTGCTGTCAGCAGACGTTTCCGTGCCCTGTGTGCTCCTCAGTGGGGGGGCAGCAAGCAGTCTGGCTTGTAAGGGGGAGACTTTGTCTGGCTACACCATGGTATAACAAAACATGAAGCCACAGGTGTTTCATATTTCAGCAACTGATCACACATTTTGACTGAAAGCCTTTCAGCTTTCAGGTCAGCAAGTAGGGATCACAGTCAATTAAATCATTTGAAAATGTGACCCTAATCTAAGAGATTTTGAGAAAAATTTGGCTGAAATAGAATCAGTTTGCTGAGAATTGGTCCATGTATATCTTGTTTTCATTACTGCTCATTTTTCCTACATAGAACAATTGCAGGAGTTATAATTTGCACTTAAGGAAACTATCTTGTATTAGACTAAACATTCTCTCTAAATACCTTTCAGCACCCCTACTGAAAAATGAGGTAGGAGAAGAGAGAATTTGAGAAGGAGCCTCTTCTCCTGAAAACACCTTTCCTGATAATTATATGATCAAAGGCAAAGCTTGCTGTCTTTTGGAAACATTTTCCCAGCATGCCTGCCTACAGGCTAGCACTTTAAATTGGACAGAAGAAAACTGCTGCTGCTCTAAAGAGGTCATTTTAAAATTGGCTGGTTTTCATTATATAATTTCTAGCAGGTAAGAACCCTAAACTGTTTTCTTTTTCTTACTTAGAAATATATCATGGTTTCACAGGCATGAAGTGGTATGTGCATGCATACAAAGCAGATTTTATCTTTAAATATCTGGTAATAGGAGAAACTCCTAAATTATAATACCTTCCACAAGCACTTCCACTCTTCTGATGAGTGAGTCAGTGCCCAAAGACACTTCACTTATAGCTAAGGCTAGGTCATTCAGCTAGGGAACAAAGCACATACTATAAAAGGTGTGTGATTGCATATATCATTTCAAATATTCTATAGCGTGTATCTATATAGAATGTTTATACTGATAATACATAAAATCCTTAGGAATAACTTTAGAAGTTTGAACATTTTTGTAAAAAATCTTTGACAAACCATTTGCAGTAATGAGGAAAATAGCAAGCATCATGACCCGTTCTTGGTTAACTTTCACACAGAATAAAAAGACATAACTAACACATTGTTTAAAATGAATAGCTCAGTTTACTTGGTTATATATGTATGTGGTAATTTTTGTGTTCATTTCAGTGATTTAAAAATTGCTAAGGGTGTAAGATGCAGGAAATCCTATAACCTCTTCAAGCAGTAGATGTATGCTTTAAACATATGCTTAGCAGCCCCTCAGGTAAGAACCTAGACCTGGAACCAGAAAGTGATTAGTGCCATGACATAGATATGACCAATATCCATTCTTTAGTACAAGTCAGACTCAATTAATTTGACTGATGCTGCCCCCACCCTAGTCTGATGGGATATTATTTGACAAAGAAATCTAACTCCAGAAAGGGGCAAATGCAAAATGAAGGTATTTAAAAATCACATGTTTTGTAATAATCAATTACACTTTTCACCTATAATTAAATTATGCAAAATTGTAGAAGTCACAAGCACAATCTAACAATTCTTGTTTCTGTTGTGGCATTCTGATCTTAACTGCTTTCTTAGAGTCTACTCAAATTATTTGGATATAACCTTATTTTAAAACAAGCTTCCCTTAAACTAGCACTTTTGCTAATTTTTGGAGCCTGTTTTCCACCGTTCCACCTCTCTTCATTTTCTCATTCTTACTGGCTAGCTCACTAGTGGTTACCTCAACTAGTTTTAAATTACTGTACAGGAGGAACTGAATATTTGAGGCTGATTTCAGTGATAGGGACCAGTCCTTCAAGCACTTACATATATGCAGTTAACTATGTTCGTAAGAACTACAATTTGTTTGATGTCAGTAAGCTTACTCACTAGCATAAAGTGAAGCATGTAACCTTTTGCAGGAATAGTGTTTTAGATTGTTACGCTCTGGGATAGTTCAAAACTTCCACAGGTTAGTTTCAAATAGCACTGCTAGCAAGAAATATAAGAAACACTAATATATTTCTGTTAGGCTCCTAGACAGTGTGTAAGTTGGAGGAAGGAAGAAGAATGAAAACAGTGGTAGTGCATATTGAAAATCACTCTTCCACAGTCAGCAGATTAAAATTAGAGGGGGAAGGCTGGCTAATTCTGCCAGTGCACAGAAAATATTGTTTGGACGTGCTTAAGAATTGTTTTAGCATTGCACAGATGTCTTTATACAGAAAACAGTATTTCCTGATGGGTATTTAAGAGCTGGTCAGAATTTTTTCCAGTGTTCCGTGAGGGGTAAAGCATCTTTTAAGATTTGGTTTAAAGATTTCAGTTGTTGTGTTGTATGTACAGTGGCTTGCATGTGTTAAATAGCCAGGTAAAACACCACTACTGGGGGAATGTCAGTTGTTTCATGAAGAAAAAGAGTTAATATGTTTAATGATCTTCTGTATTAGATTAATGATCTCTGTTTTTTTTTTCTACTACCATTGTTTTGAGAGAGAGTCTCATTTTTAATTCTATTTAAGGATTTAGGAATGTGAATGTCTGGGTAGTAGTGGTTGCAAATCTACTAAAGTTCATCACTACAAAAAATCCAACAAGTAGCCATGGATAATGAGCTCTTACCTCTCAAAATTAGCTCTCTTTTACTAGTCCTCCACTGTTTCAATCAAGACTTTTGTATTTGCAAGTCACTTACATTTTTTACCAGGATATAATAATTGCATAGTTCTTCTGACAGAACCACTAAGGTAGAGAAAAGAATACGCTTGCATCCAACTCCATACTGACAAGACCAATTACCCATGCAGCTGTAAGATATATAAATTCAGGTTGAACCTGCCTTATACAGGTGTAGTACTCAGAGGTAATGAGACCTCATCTGGGGTGAGTGAAGTTTCTGCGCTTCAGCCTCAGCAGAAAGCCAGCTGGTCTTTAGGTCATGTGGTAGAGTGCAGGGCTTTAGATCCTATGCTTGCAGGTTCTATCCCTGGTGCTGGCAATCCAGATCTGTTGGTGTTGCACAGGATTTTGCCAGACCACAGGTGTTGCTGGACCAGGGAGCCCCAGCCACACAGGTGGCTGGGGGCTCAGCAGATCCGGCAGACAGCCCCACTGGCTGATAGTGGACCTGCCACTGGCCCTAGGCGGGGATCCCTGGTGCTTTGGGACACAGATTGGTCCCAGGTAGTGAACTGCTTGCAGCAAGAAGCTCAGCTGTCTAGAGGTGGTGGCCCAGAGTGACCCTGGTCCAGCAAAATCCCTTGTATAGGAAGACTCAAGTCCCAAGGGTACCAGAGGAGGGAGATCCAAGCTGTACATGTGTATGAAACTGTTATGAAATTTACATGTGGTAATAACCTTGTAATGTCAAACCCTGGATTGGTTCTTTCCACCATTGGGAGGTGTTATAGTGCATCTACTTGTTCAAAATAAAAAGCATAGAAATATGAGGAAAATTTAATAGCCCTAGCCCTGTGGATGAAAACAGAAATATAATTCTATCTGTAGTAAAACTTAAGCAGTACCTATTATCCTTGTGGGGGGGAAAAGAAGAAGTGACTTTGGTCAAAAATGGTAGGTGAATAAGGTTATTAAATATGAACTCAGCAGGAATATAGTATGAGAATCCTGTATGGGTAAAGGTGGGAAATATCATATGAGATGGCAAAGCTGAGGAGGTACAGTCAGCCTTGAAACTGTAGCTCAGAGAAGTGAGTGAGCAGCTTAGGGCACATAGATAAAAAGTCAGTGAGCAATGTAATATGGTGCAGTTCAGGTGTGCAATACATAGGATATGGCAATGTGGCACTTTGGGATACACTAATGAGGTGCTGCTGTGAATATGTGGCACCGCATTAGCATAATGGCAGCCAAGTGTGCTTCAGATCTGCTGGTTTTGAAATACAGCTATCTGTGTAGCTGGGGTGCCTTTCAAAATGACCCTCTGATTTTGAAAGGCACCCCAGCTACATGTGCAGCTGCATTTTGAAACCAGCAGTTTTGAAACACATGTGGCTGCCATTATGCCAATGAGCATATCCCAAAGTGCCACATTACCACAGCCCCTCCTAAAGGAGGGGCTAGTGTGGCCACAGCCATAGTGTTCTACAAATTCCTTTTATTGTTCCTTCTCTTGTTGACAGCATATATTGTTGCCACTACCAGGTGATGTGGGCTATGTTGTTTTCAAAGTGCTGATGGCAACTGCCTCTATTAACTTTTGTTTATGTTCCTGAAGTGCCTTGGAACTTGTTCATGATCTAGACTCTGGTTTTCTGCCCAAGAGTATGCAATCCAAAACATCCGTTTCATATAACCAAACCATTGATGTTGAATGTCTCATGTGGATAAGGGGATTGAATGTCCATCAGTGAGACAATATCACTGGCTAGATGCAAGTAGAATAGAAGAAGCAACTGTGTCTACAGCAGAAGGTGTGAGATTACCATTTGTATCAGAAGGTTGTAGTAATTTATTTCAGGTATGGACCTTGCTACTGTGACAAATATACCTTTCCAAATTTGAGATTAAAACATAGCTGATTTAAAGCACACTGAAAAAGCACACTTTGATGGAAGGACAGAATGGGATGGATCACTTAAGTGGAGTATGCCACCCTATACATATGAATGATCCTAGACATTCAAGAGTTCAATTGGTTTGTCTGCCATTCTCTGTGTACAGTACTGCAGTGGTGTTATATACGGACCACCACAATTCAAATGTGTGGGAAGTCCTGGCAGGTGGGCACCAGCAAAAAGTAGGACAGTAGACACTGCTATTTTTAACCTGGTTATGTGAGTCCCATAATCATGAGTCAGTTGACCCTGTCTCAGAAACTCACTGCCAGAGGGTATTTTGGTAATGTAGATATACTGAAAAATTTCCATGACATTTTTAATAGGAATAAGAGGTTGTCCTGTCCTGTCCTTGGCTGTAATTTCCTTTTCCTTTCTACGGTGTACACCACCATATTGACCATCTACTGGCTGGCTGCTCTGACTGCTCAGAAGTGACATTTGCATGGTGTGTGTACAGTTAGCAAACAATTTATGTATCCTTTTGAAAGCAAGGTGTTCTACAAATATAAGATATTGTTGAAGCTTCACACAGTTATTTGTGAAAATTATGTTAAAATTATTTTAAACTGGTAAATTTAGAACTGGGAAGGACTGCAATAAAATGGCCATATTTTAATAATTAGAATTAAAAAACCCACAATCTTGATAACATTTATTTTCACAGGGTACAGAAACAGGCAATTATTTTGTAATTATATGGTACTTATAAGACAGTAAAAAGCTCCTTTTTATACAATTCTCCAATCCAATTTTCATGAAATATATAGATTGTTAATAATCATGCCACTTTAATCAAGACCTTTAATATGTGTAGCTCCTACCACCCTTGAGTGTGACTCCCCATCAGCCCCTGCAGCCTCTGAGTGTGGGGTTTCAGCTAGGGTACTGGGGGGGAAGCAATTTGGGGTTGAGGGTCTTTCCCCCACCACAATACAGATCAATTATCATAAAAAATTAACTATAATAAAAGTCATATTATTACTCTTGTTTATTTTTTCCCTTTTTTCTATGAAATAACTTCTATGAATATATAAATGTGAGGGGCACAATTTTACATACTTGCCTCAGGCGCACAATTAGCTAGTTGCAGCGCTGCCCCCCTCTCCCTCTGTTTTTGAATTGCCTTGGGTCATCAGGTCTTCCTGAATTGTCAAAATGGGTCTCCATCTGGAAAAATTGGGAACCGCTCCCATAGACTCTTACTTGAGCTCAGTTATTTTGCAGGCTGCACTCTAATATGTATTATAACATTTAATGAAGGTCTTGTACAGTTTTGTCATTTGTAAATTATTTTAAAAAGTTCTAGTTCAGAACTAAAATGAATTGTTTTGTTCAAGTTTTAGAATATTGCGCTGCAGGCGGTATTGGTAGTTTTACCTATAATGTTGCTTGACAATTTGCATATTCTCAGTTTTATATACAATTTTGACAAAAAGTAGTCATTTGGGATGGAATTTGTCATAATTAAGTGTGCCGCAGATTTACTTTATTTATTTTTGGAAAGTGCCAGCAAAATTGGTTTAGTGACATCCAGTAACGAGATTAGGGAAATATGTGTTTTGACAATGTTTTAATAAATACATCTTTTACCAGCTTCACTGGGAAACTCTAATATTTCTGTGCTTTGGTTCAGGGAATTTAAATTTGGGAGGTGAATCACCTCTTCATCAGAGATGTTCCTTTTTATATCCCTGCAAATATCTTCCCACATTTGGTAACGTTTTATAGTTTTGGGGGGAAAATCTGTTGTACATGCTCAGTAGAAACTTCTTGGAGATTGGCTACTAACTCCTCCAAAGAGTCCACTTCTACTAGTCATGCTACAGCTCAGGAGCACAGGGGCTTTGTGTGCTCCTGTGCTTTCTGCGCTCCTGGGGATGCTGCCAATTTATCAAAAGAAAAAAAAAACATTGGGAGAAGGTCACTTTTGATCTCTCAGCAAGATTTTTGAGGTTGGGATGGGTAAGACGAGAAAGTAACAGAACACTAGAACAGAACTGGTAGTAGTACTCACTCTGTATATGGGAGACCTCATGTCCTAGATGAAAGCTCTTAACTGTATTAAAAGGTGCTGGTTTCATCCTGAGGAAGAGCAGGCGGAAACTCTCACACGTTTCCTTGTAGTGAGAAAGTAGTTGTGGTTGGTGTTTCCCCTGTTTGTTGCTGGTTTAACTTCACATATTTTGGAAATTTGCAGTAGTATTATGCTGCTGTTACAATCACTATACATGTAATGCTTCCCTTCCCTCTCTCTCCAGCTATAGCTCTTCAGTCTTTTTATCATTTTTCTGCTTCTATTACTACTTTGTCTCCCTTGTGACACTCTGGACAAATTTCCTCTTTGCACCTCTGACAGAAGACTGCCCTGTTCTCACTTTCTGTCACTGTGAGCATCTCACATTGTCACTATCTAACTACTAAACTTTTTGCTGCAGAACATCCTCCAAGTTTAAATTTGCCACGTTGATCTCATTAGACTATCTGACTAATTTTAAAGCCTACTTCTTCCATATCTATGCAGAGCAATACTCCGGCCTCTGTGTTAAAGGGCAAGGTAAACTTCCAGCACACCGGGTAGTAATTATCCTCCAGGAATTACTGTAGTCAAGAAGTAAAAACAAACTAATACTCTTCTGTGTGCTTTTACTGGAGGCATTAAATTCTGATTTTAGAAAGGGACAGGATGTCTTAATAGGTCCCTGAAACCTTCCTAGAAATAAGGCTTCTATTTATCAGCAAGCCAAGCTTCTGAATTTGATGTTAAGGGGAAAAAATTATGTATTGACAGAATAGTGGCAGGGGTTTTTTTGTTTTGTTTTGTTTGTTTTGTTTTGTCTTTTTTAAAGTTCTGTCAGCTATGTGGTTTTCTGCCAAGTCAGAGAGTACTTTACAATTGAAATAGCCAGCAGAAACAGTTTGGTGTGTTATTGAAGGTATTGAAGTTCTTTAGTTATAGCTGAGATAGGTTGCACCTTGATTCCATACCTGTTTTATGGCTTTCTTCTGCAAGAGCTATCTATGGACTTGAAATCCTCCATGGGCTTCCTGCTTCCTCCTTACCTTCATCAATATTATTTTTTCTCACAGGGCTAGGTGGATTTTTCTATTTTAGTGCTCAAAATGCATTATTAATGTTAACGGATGAGTTCCAGACATTCATTACACAGCTGATCCTCGCCTCCTTTTGAAAGAAAGCTGTTATTTTGATTGGGTCATTTTTTTCACCGGGGTGTTGAGCAAAAATGCACTCATTAGTTTTTGTTTTTTTTAAATCCTGGAGCTCCATCTGCAGTTTTGCAGGAATTCATTTTTTTTCCTCTGGCTAATGAGACTGAAACACACCAGAAGTGATTTCTCTTTTTTTCTTTTTTTTTTTTTAGTGAGGGGTTGGGGGCAGGATGGGTCTGGAAGGAGAATCAGATCTGCTGTCAACTGAGAATGGACCAAGGTATTAAACTGCAACATTTTCTCATTACTGAAGAACATCCTTCCATGAAAATGAGCTTTTATTGTAATAGTGCACAACTTCATCACAGGTTTACATTGTTCATTTTTCTTTGGGGTTTCCCTGTTGCTCTAAAACTGTTCTCAAACTGTGGGTCATGACCTCAAAGTGCATTGTGACCCTATTGGAATGGGTCCACCTGGACTGACATTAGACTTGCTGGAGCCCAGGGCCAAAACCTGAGCCCAAGCCCAAGCCCCACCACTGTGGCTAAAGTCAGCCCTGCATACTGGGACACAGGTTACAGGAACCCAGCTCGAGCTGCTTTTGCTTGGGCAGTTCAACTGTGGTCATGCCTCCTGGGATCACACAGTAATTCTCGTTGTCAGAAGGGGTTGCAGTGCAGTGATGTGTGGGACCCCTGCTTTATAAGGAAGGAATGACAAAGAGGCTCTTGGGCCCAGGGGGACTGACAAACTTGCTAGGCTCTTGGGCAAGATGGGAGATCCCAGGTCCACACTCCTGGAAGGGGACAGAGATGGGCAGAAGGCCCCTGTCCTGTCAGCAGGCCTGCTTGGGCCACTGGAATGGCAGGAATCTTGGTTTATTACTCCAGCGCTGCCACAAAACTTGCTGTGTGGTTAGAGGCAGATTGCTTCACTGCTCTGAGCTGTGGTTTCCCCTTGGCAGCATGGAAGTACTTACACTTTATTACCCTTACAGCTGTCTGGGGCTGCCTTTAGATTAAAGCATTACTGAAAATCACTGAAAATTACAATGCAGTTGCATCTAGGTAATCTGGCACGTCTTTAGTTACTGTAACTGTGTGATTATCCAACATCCTGGGGGAGCCAACTGTGCTGTGGGCAGCCAACCTCTTGGCAGTGGTGACAGCCAGCTTCAGCTAGTTAACTGGCCCTGTGGCAGCCACATCAACCACAACAGCCAGCCCTGGCTGGTCAGCTGGAACCGGCCAGGCTACTGGCGGCCCTGATGGGCATGCCAATCAACAGACTGTGCTAGTTATCTGAGTGCCGGATAGACAGTCTTCTACTGTTTTTGATTTTTTTTTAAAATCAGGTCTTGAAAAATATTCTTTCTCTGTATGAATGGAAATTTGGAGCAGGCAAGTAGAGTGATTATAGTCAGGAAACGGACTGTCTGAAGCCACCGGCTTCTCCCTTTCCATTGAAGGGGGAAAGCACAGGAGTGGAGCAGCTTGGGAGCTGCTGTTCCTTCAAGATTAAAGGAGGGTCTCAGGGACTGGAGTGATTACTGTTTGTTTGTTTTTGCTTGCTTGTTTCCAGGATAGAGGGAAAGACACAACAGAGCAGTTCAGGTGCTATCATTGGCACTGGAGGGAATGGATCCATTGGGTCAGGCAGATGGCTAGGTCAATGGATGTATGTCCATGACATTTTTAACACTTTAGGGGCAGTCTTTCACCAAAGCAAACATAGGATTTTAGCTAAATAAGCAGTATCTACTATTGCCATGGATCACCTTTCCCAACCAATGGATACTGTAGGAACTGGGGCAGATAGGGCACCACTTTCTGCAGCCCCATTGGCCAGGAACTTCGATCCACAGCCAACAGGATCTCCAAGTGCAGACATACAGGTAAATAAACCGCCTTGTGGCCCACCAAGTTCTAACCCCGGTGAATTGTGTCCAGGACAAAGGCTGCTTATTGCCTGCTGCTGTACTGTGCTGTAATACAGCTTCATATTCTGTGGACTTGACTGAATTATGTCTTTCTGTATATCTATACAAACAATTCACATATCTGCCATACCATTAGAGCTATATGTCACACAGATCTACTCTGAATTCAAGATGGATGATGTTTCTGGTGTTTCATGAAATGTCATAGGAATATGGGTTCCCTAAATAGTCATAAGTTGAATGTCTCTTTTACAGAAGCTGGTTAGCAATTGTATTAATGTTGTTTAAAAATTTAAATGAGTTCTGTAATGAAAAAAATGTAATTTCACCTTTTAATATCAGATTTAAAAAAAACACAGTAGATAAGTAATGAGAATTTCTGACAGAGAAAACTAATCTTTCCAAAGTAATTCTGAAGAATAAATTGCATTAAAGGCTTCCAGTTAATTTCTTCTAGTGTGCCTATAATCAGTAGAACATAAAGTTTCATGTTTTACCCCAGACTGCTATCACGTTCTGATTATCTAGGCAAAAATATCCTAATTCTGAAAGTACTTAAATGTGTTTCTAATCTTCTCTTACTTCATATAAAACTGTAAATTACAGAAACTTGAACAATCAAACATTCCATGTAATAATTAGACGATATGCCTCAGAAGTGAAGTGTTGCTTTTCAAATCTCTATAAATATGTTAAGGGTGCAGTAGCTCGTTGTCTTTAAAAAATCTAATACATGTTCACAGCAGAAGTGACCTAATAGGAAATATAATATATAAACAGTACTGCCAGCTCTATTGATATCATTAGACATATGGTCATCCAGCAATCATGAGGAGTAATAGAGATCAATGGAAGAGTTTATCCTGTTGACTTCCCTCTCTTTAGATGGCCAGGTAAGTCAACTGCAGCTAAGGTGATCCTAGCTATACAATTGCTGTAGCTAGAGTTGTGTTTCTGCAATTGACTGACCTTCCTAGTGTAAACAAAGCTTAAGTGAAATTGTGGCCATTCTGCCTTCACTGTAAATGATGCCTGTCTTCCTTCCAATCTCAATATAATAGTTGAGGCAGAAGATAGTTTGGGACGTAGGCTGTGTTGGAAGGAAGGAGGGAGGGTGAATAAAGTTAGAAGCCTGGGGCACATGGGGAGGAAGGACTTCTTTGGGAATTGGGTGTGGTAGGGGAAGGGGAAGGAAGCCTATGGGAATGCATAGAGAGGAAAAGAGAGGATGGAAGACTTGTAAATGTGCTGGAAGATAAAGAACTTGAAGGGGTCTAGAGAATGGAATGAAATAGAAAGAGGACAGGAGGGCTTGGGAAGGGTAGGGAGAGAACTGAAAAGCTTAAAAGAGAGTGAATAAAATACTACAACCAAACCTTCTATACTAACATTTAGAGGGAGTAGATAGTCCTCCTTCTAGCAACAGAAGAGAGAGATAAAGGAGTTTTGCACTTGTTGTGGGGTGTTGAAAGATATTTTCTTAACCTGAAATGATCAATCACAAATTGATGAGGAGGGGTTGATAAGAGAAGCTGCTACTGGCCTAGCAGCTCAAGTCAGCAAGCAGGCCCACAAATCATTTTGATTGGTCTGACTTCTCATTTGGAATGCTAAGAGGAAGGATGACTCCGTATTTTGAGTATTGGCCTGCTAAACCCATTTAGGAATCCAGGGCAAGACATTAAAAAAAGTCTGTCAGGGATGGTGATAGGTCCTGCTGTGAGTGCAGGGAGCTTCATTCAATGACCTCTCAAGGTCCTTTTCAGTTCACTGAGCTTTTGGTCACAGAAAGGTAGCTGTGTTGGTCTGTATCTTCACAAAACCAGAAAGGTAGTTATGTAGTACTTCAAAGACTAATAAAATAATTTATTAGGTAGTGAGCTTTTGTGGAGCAGACCCGCTTCTTCAGATCTAAAATTAGTGCTGAAAATAAACTTGGGAATTCTTCAAGAGTCTCTTTACCATGGGGTCCAAATGACAAGGATGTTATCACTACATTGATGGTGGCTTTATCAATGACATCCTTGTCATTTGGACCCATGGTAAAGATGCACGTTGGCACCAGCAGTGTTGATTTAAAATAAGAATAAAATGTATTATTCAATTGACTCTTTATCTTTTGAGCAATATTAAATTATTACATATTCTCCCTTCTCCTGTGGAGGGAATTCCATTGTTTTCTTTGTATAAATGTATACTCCAAGATGGAGATTGTCCCATTCCCATGCATGATTCAGCCCTTTCTCATGTTGCAGAAACTGCTTATGTGCTGGTCTGTGTTACCCTAATTTCCAGGAGAGAGACAACCATAGGGTTTTTTAAATGCCACTACTGGATTAAAGAAAAAGGGAAAACTAGCTTTCAAGCACACACCCACATAAACTGATACCCTCCTGCACTCATACACTTAAATAGATGAGCTCTTGAAAGTGAAGGGTTGCACAGGAAAAGTGGAAGAAACCAAGACATAGAGTACAGTGTGTCTGGCTGCAGCCATAAATTCAGGGCCATGAGCTGATTGTATGGCCCCCTTGTCAGCTTGCTGTCTTAGTCTGCTGTAATACTCAGGAGTGGTCAGTACCATCCATTCTAGGGAAAGCGGAAGTGGCCCAGGGCCAGTTCCAAATTCTCACAACTTAACCTCTTTCTTTAATTTTGAGAACATTATTTTAGCAGCACTTGCAGAAGTGCTATGTACATAGCTAAAATTACCTTACTGCACCCCTCTACAGGATTCCCATGTTTATTCATGCAAGTTTTACATAGCTTTTTTGGCCAAAGCATCACTTTGGAAGTTCATGTTGAGCTGACTGCATGCTACACTCCCCAATCGTTCAGTCATTCCTTCCCAGGATATAATCCCCCATTCTATAAGCATTACCAACATTCTTTGTTACTAGATCATACTTTCACATTTTGCTGTATTAAGACACACATTTTTCTGCCTAATTAACTCAGTCATCCAGATAGATCACTGCTGATTCAGAACAATCCTTATTCTTTTACCCATTCCTCCTTTTGTCTGCCATCTGCATCAGTCATAGGTTTGTTTTCTTCCAGACCATTAGGAGAAATCTTAGATATTGTGGGACCAAGAATTGCTCCCTGCAGGATCCCAGTGGAAATTTATCTGTTCGGTGATAATTCCCCCATTTTTGGTTATATTTAGAGACGTATCACTTAGCTAGCTTTTAAATCCATTTAATATATACCATGTTAATTCTGTATTCTAGGGTTTTTTAAATTAAATGTCATGCAGTACTAAGCCAAATATCTTACATAATTCTGTTTTATCCACACTATTGCCAAACTTGTCATACCATCAAAGGAAGATATTACATTAATTTAACAAGATCTGTTTTCCATAAATCCTTAATGCTTTATCAACAGAGTCTGTATCTGCTGCTCTACTATCTTGGCTGGGATCAACATAATGCTGACACACCTATGAATTATCCAGGAATCCCATTTACCACTTCTAAAAATTGGTATATTAGCCTTATTCCAGTCTCTAGAATTCCCCTATGATCCAAAATTATTGAAACTAGACAGCTTCCCTAGCCAGCTCTTTTAAAAATGTTGGATGCGAATTATCAGGTCTTGGTAACTTTAAAATGTCTAGCCCATGTGCAAGTGATTATATGGTTCATTTAGATGTACAGTGGAAATATCACTCGAGTTGAGGTAAATACTCTGCCAAAGTCTTTGTTAACCTACCAGGAAACCTTTTAAGAGGAAAAACATATGATCCCCTGCATTTGAGGAGTCATAAGATATCTTATGATAAATAGGGTAATATCCTGAGATAAATTGTTGAATTAATTGTTTCAAGAATCTTTGGGGTCCAAAGGGTTATCAAATTTCTGCCCCCACAGTACTGAAAACCCTTGCCCCACCACCTCCTCAACTTTTTCTCCAAGGCCTTACTCCCACTCACTTCATCCCCTTGCCCTCTGTTGAATGCTCATTTTGATCAGACTGGTCCAGAGAGTTGGGATGCAAGAGGAGCTGAAGATACCAGTTGGGAGCAAGGGGTTTATGATATAGGATGGTGCTCCAAACTGGGACCAAAGTGTTGGGAGGGTATGAGGGGGGATCAGGGCTGAGCATGTGGCAAAGTGTCAGGGACCAGGATGTGGTCAGGGTGATAGCTCCAACATGTCCCCAAAGCAGCAGCATGCTCTCCTCTACATCTTCCATGCATAGGCATGGACAGGAAGCTCTGCAAACTGCTCCATCCATAGATGCTGCTGCCACTAATTCCTCTGTCTATGGTACCTGGGAGGAGTGGTGTTGGCACTTGGAGTGAGGGCAGCATGCACAGCCTCCTCACAATCTCCATGTGTAGGATCCAGAGGAGGAAATACTTCCTGCTTCTCAGAGTTGCATCACATAGAGGATAGCAGAGAGCCTGCCTGCCCTGTTGCCTGGCAGTGTCCCTGGACAGTCAATGTACCAGTAAGGGATGCTGACCAGAGACATCAGAATCCCTTTAGAAAACCTTGGTCAGCCTAGGAATCCACTGTATTAAATTTGGGGTTCAAAAAACTCTGTTGAAAAAGTCAGATAAGAAAGGGCTTTTGGAATAAAAGAAAATATTGAGTGGCTTTCTTGGGGACTATCTACAGTGAGGTGAATGACCCCCTACCCCCCAGTTACATAAAAACCCAGCCTTTGAAGCTTCACCCCCAGGAGTAGGCCATACTGTACAAATCACCTGTATGTTAGAGTAAGATCAAAGCCAAAGATCTATAAAGTAAAGGCTGAACTAGTCATGATTCTGTTCTGAATCTGGTACAATTATTATGAGGAAAACCTGTTTGTTGGTTTTGAAAGTCTGATACTTGCCAGTCTGCTCTGGTGAGCTTTTTAGCATCTGTGTAGATCTGTTTTCCATTTTTCCTCTGTAGTACTTTCACTTAAAAATAAATGTACTAGTTGATAAAGAGTTGTATGGTAATTTTTAACCCAAGACTCCTCAATAGCCTTTAACTTGAAAATTGAGGTGGGCAAATATCAGCCTGCCTGATGGATCTGGTCCTCCAGGGTTAGTCCCTGGTGGGCCCCCACTTCTATATTTACCTGCACCCCAGCAGGTATTGGATGATCACAGTTCTTGTTGGATGCAAATCACCATTTGTGGGAAATGGGAGTGATAGGAAGAGGCGTCCTGGTCTACACCACTTCCCACCACTCCCTTTGACCGTGAACAGTGATCCATGGCCAATGAGAGCTCTGATTGTCATATAGCTCTATAGGCACAAGTAAATATAGTGGTGATGGCCTGCCCAGGACTAACTCTGTTGGGCTGATTTTTTTATTATGCACCCCTGTGCTAACTCACATTAAACATCAAAACTTCCTTGTCTTCCCTGGGATTTTATTTTGACTTCGTTAAATAAATCACTATAAAGACAAGGCCTTAATTCTAGATCATGTATTACCGCAAAATGTCCCAGAATTGAACATTTAGTAAAACAACTACATTATCAGGAAAGGAGAACACAGCTTTTAATCTTCTTAACTATATGAAAAGGTGAAGACCAAAATCTCCAAAAACTGCTCATATAATTTTTTTTTCAAATATAATCCAATTTCCACTTGGCCCTCCTTTTTCCCATTATTTCATCCTGCTGTCCTTTTATGGTGTGCTGAGTGTCCTCAGCTGGTCTCTTGCTACATTTCAGTCTACCCTTAATTAGAAAAGAATTTTCTTTTAGTTTAGAATAAGGAAAGAGCTACCACAAAAAATGAAACTGAAATGAGTAAACTTGAAACTGAAGTTTTACAAACTCATCCCTCTTACCAAATGGAGGTCTTTAGTCATGTGCTTGTAGTAAAATGCTTACTTGATAATCTTGACCTGGCCTGAGGCCTACCACATGGAGGAATGTGGTACTACTTATGGCAGCAGGAATGATTTGGGCAGTTGAGGGACAGTTTTAGAGATGTGAATGCTTTCAACTCATGTATGGCTTTCAATGGAGACTGGGTTATCTAGTAATATTTTGGTGAAAACCTGTCTACCTAGACACTAATTCTGTTCCAGTCCTGCATCCGAGGCCTCTGTTGACTAAGCTCTGGTTACTGTTTGGCTGACTTCTGAATCTGACACTTTGCTTAGCAGGTGATTTGAAAGTATACCCATTTGTTTTAATATAGCAGTAAGAGAACTGCAGTACACAGCATACCCTTTGTTTATCTATTCTAAAGCCAAAAAAAAAAAGTGGCAGCAATTGCATGTGAAGATTTATTAAAGATGGAACACTTTACCATACTACTTCTCTGCATTTATTATGGAGAATGACCTGTGGGCCCAGTTATTCACATGCCCAAGCTTTTGTATCAATGGGGTGGATGTTTCTCCTCCTCCCCATAGACATTCCGGTTACCTACACAAAGATGGTGTATAGTACAAGTGAAAAGCAGAGGACAACCTGCAAATATAAAATCAAATTTTGCTTTGATTGTGAATTACATACTTCTTTTCTTCACTTTTTCTGAATATCAGAACAAATTAATCTACTGACAGTATTCACTGAAATCAGGTGTTTTAAACTAATATTAAGTAATATTTGAGTTAATTAAATTTCTAAATCCCAGTGAGCATTTCCACTGATAACGTGGTTCAAAATATCTTCAGTCAAAGAACAGAAACATTTCTATCTGTTTCAATTAAAACAATTTTGTGTCAGATTTCAAATTCTGAATGCGGTTGTGAACTCCTCACCAAACAAGCAATAATTATAATGTATTTGTTGAATTTTGCATGCAACTTGAGAAATTCATCCTCTGAGGGAAAACTGATGAAACGCAAAAAACAAAATCTGCAGATATGTTTTTGTCTGAACACCCAGATGAGTTCTTTTGAGACAGTGACTATGTTTTTATTCTGTTTGCACAGCTGCTAGCATTTAGCTTGACCTATTCTTGTAGTCTAGGTTGGGACTAAGGCTCCTAGTTACATTCAAATAACCAGTGACATTGGAATAGTTGTGTGTGTGTGTGTATGTGTGGGTGCACACGTGTGTTTTTTGGTTTTGCTAAGTTATGGGGCTAAAAGCCATTTACTAAAAACATAAAAACAGTGCATGATTAGAAAACCACTTTGTCAGGGCATGCTGTTGCATTCCCATGACTCTTAGTTCCAGGCACCCCTGCAAATATTTTTGGTCCTTTCTTTAGCATCTTCCTTAAATCTAAATGAAAAACAATAAGTAAGTTTTATGAACAAATGTTGCCTCAAATTTTTGACAAAAATACATTTTTGTTTAAAAAGTCCCAAGTTAGAGTTACTGGAAATTAGTCAGTTTCTGAAACAAAATTTATTAAATTTCTTCTTTATCTTCCCTTCCTCCCATTATTCATTTTGTCCCTAGAGGGGAAAAAATATTAAAAAAAAGGGAGGAAAACTCTCCATACTGGAACAAAATATTTTTGCTTGTATTGAAAATATGGGGAAAGGGCAGTTTTTTACAAAGGGAATGGGAAACAGATTTCAAACAAACAAAAATATCAGGCAGAGTTAATCTGCCTCAGTGCTGTCCAAATAGATTTAACAAATGGCCATGTCCTTCTGTTATAACTTCAAAACCTACTTATTTAGGTGGGGTGGCATAGGAGGAAATAAGGGTTGTTTTCAGCCTGAAAACCTGGATATTGCTCTTGTCTCTTCAACCTCTCATGGGCAACACATGTTACTTGGCTCATCAGTTAGCAGACTTTCCACAGGTAGCAATAGCACTGAAGTACACACATTGTTCACATGATCATCCACACCTTATTACTCTTATGAGTTCTGAAATTAACCCTGTTTATATTTATTTACAAGTACATGGAGGTCAGCTCTGGTTCCTGCCTCATATGATTAGGGGTGACCAGATTTCCCTATGCTAAATAAGGGACACTGAGTAAAATTATTCACATTGAAATTATTTCAATGGCAATAATCAGAACTCTGTAGTAAAAGGTTCAAATCAACATCAAGTTCGACTGAGCCCATGTTAAAAAGAAATATTGCACAGCTGGAGTCTTTATTTACCTTCTTATCTGTAAGGTTTGCATGGTGAAAAGTGATTTTCCACCTTCCATGCCTGGCTGGGTCCCTGAGACAGACCCCCTGCCTCCTAGTACTATCTGGTGTGTCTACCCAAGGCAGCATGGGGGCATGAAGCGTTATGCCCCTCCCACCTCCCTGATTTCTGTGAAGATTCGTATCAGAGCATGGCCAGCAACAGCCTTTCAGCACTGAGAGGGAACAAAGGGATGGCAGCTGCTTCCAGCCCCAGAGTGGTGGGGGTGGAGATTGAGGTGACCTGGCCTGTATAGTTGGTAGGACATTACTTCCCTCCCTCCCCAAACCCTTTCCACCTTGCTGCCCTATGGCTGAAGGCAGCTTGTCCCTTTCTGTCTATACAGTGTTGAAAGGAACTGGCAGATAATATATCCAAGCTGCTGTTAGCCAGCAACATAACACAGCCACCTCCTCTTCTTCCCTGACTAAACTGTGAGCAGCAAGAGGTCAAGTCCTAAGAATGCATTTGTCCAAATGTATCAAGTCCAAATCTGGCCAGAGAGGTGGCTCCACAGATGAGGATTCTTAGGGGACAAAGCTGCCCCACATGCCCTTAGTGCAGGAGCTGTAGTGGTGACAGCTATTGATTCAGAAATGCCTTGGACCTCATAATAAAATATAAATGTAGGAATATCCTGATACTTACATATTTTTCACTTCTATGATTACCTCCTGAAGTTTAAAACTTTCTTTTGTGCGTAGAAGGTGGTGTATAGAGCTGCGTGGAGACTGAGGTCTTCTGTATTTCAACAGAACACTTGTGGTATAGATAGGAAGAGCTAAGACCTACCCCCACATTAAAACCCTTCTTCTTGAAGTTGAACACTGTCGTATGATCCAGGGAGTCTCATCCACTCCAGGTATCCATATACATGTGTTAAAAATTCAGCACAAATCTGCCATGCGTTACTGAGAGAATAAACCCATACACTATCTCAAGATTTCTTAATGAGTGAGGGTAAGAGGTTTGGCTAATATTTGTATTTGCATTTAGATTTGCCATGAATATGATAAGGATACCTACAATTTTGCACTATTTGCTGTGCATGTATTAAATGAAACTTTAAACCTAACATTCAAATATTTCTGCTTTGCTTAATATCCTCTATTATAATGAGACCTGCTTAGTGGGCTGCTTAAGGTTTGTCTTAATGTTTCAGCTGATACATGTTTTATTCAGAGAATTCAATTAAGTTTGAGCTACACTCTCCTACTCTGACAAACTACCTCACTTCATTTCTTTCTCTCTGTAATTACCTTAATGGTTTAACTGCCTAGCTTTATCCACTGCAAACCAAAAGTGCTATGG
Source organism: Carettochelys insculpta (assembly GCF_033958435.1). NCBI lineage: Eukaryota > Metazoa > Chordata > Testudines > Carettochelyidae > Carettochelys > Carettochelys insculpta. The sequence goes on along the minus strand of NC_134138.1, from coordinate 136,033,767 downwards.
AAAGTTTATCTTGCAAAAGCTTCTAACAGTGAAGCCTTGCTAACCTAATGTTGGGCTTCATTGAAACCTCAGTTAGATGCTAATAAGGTGAAAAGAAAATTAGATTTTATTGTAATTATTAACAGCATCAATGTTTCAATAGAAAATGTAAGCAAGACGTGACTCCATATACAATGTTATGCCATACCTTACAAATAGTCATACAAAAACTTCTCTCTTCAGCTATCCATGGCTGTTTGGATTAATAATGATAACAATAAATGCTGACAAGTATCAGAGAGGTAGCCGTGTTAGAGTCTATCTTCAAGAACCACAAAAAGTCTTGTGGCACCTTATAGACTAACAGATATTTTGGAATATAAGCTTTCGTGGGTAAAGACTTGCTTCAGCATCTGATGAAACAGGTCTTTACCCAAGCAAGCTTATGCTCCAAAATATCTGTTAGCTTATAAGGTGCCACAGGACTTCTTGTTGTTCACAATAACTGTTGATCCTTTTGGGCAAACTGGTGATTGGTAATTGTCCAATGCTTAATGGCTCTTGTTGAAGTTTTATGGCAAGAATTTGCGTGAGACAGGAGCACTGCGTGAGAGACTAGAAAGGATGATCTTTCCTTCTGTTTCAGGTTATCAAGGAAGAGTGACTGCTAAAAGGAATAATCTGAAGAGAGAAATCAGGTGGAGATGACATTGGGCAGGCAGGGACAGGCAGTGGAGATTAAGGCATAGGTGAGGGAAAGGACAGGTTTCTGAAGGCTTTGTGTAGTGGTGTCAGTACCACTGTAGCAAATATACTAGGAATGGTAGAAAATTTCAATAAATATTTTTATATAAAATTGAGGCTTTGAAAAAAATGATGTTGGCCATACCCTGAAATAATTTCAACTAAATTTTCCATATTTCTTGATTTGGCAGTTTAGGTCTTTTTTTATTTCCTCTCCCCAGTTATTGACAACAGAAATTCAGTTTTTAGCCATACATTTTTGGTTTTAGACCATAAGTTTCTGAAACCTATTTCCTTTAATTTTTGTGTTTTAATAGTCATTTATTCCTGGAAATCTTGACAAAAATTATTGTAATCAAAATTTCGATAGGTTTTTTTAACTACCTCCAATATATATAGAAACCATGTTTCTCTACCTTTAGACTATTTCCAGTTGGATAAAAATATTTATCCATACTATACTGAGTTCAAATTTGTTATACACATTTTTGCTGTATTTAGTGTAATTATATTTAGTGTAATTTTTCAAAAATAAAAATTTGTGAAATCACATAAGTGGATTCAGCCTACTGTGTTAGATATTATCAAAATAGAGTAGAATTCTTATAATGAAAATATTTTTATGATGGATTGTCTGAAAACAGAATACCAGGAAAAAACTTCTCTTATAGAGATCTTTATCAATTTAAGCAGCTGTCTGAATGTATGAAGTATCTCAATTTAGTTATTTCAGAAAGGTGACTAAGATGCTCAGTGCTTAAGGGCTGTAGCAACAAATATGTGTGCTATTTTCTGTTGGACACTAATGAGCCAAGACTCCCTTCAGGTTCTGTATGGGTTTCTCTATTACCTAATGAGGGAACTTAGCTAGGGCTCAGTCCAGTTCCACTAATGGATCAATCTAGGGCTCTTGTAAAGTGTAGAAACAACAGATACATCAGTTACCATTTCACTCAAGATACTCCAAAATAATAGCTCTGTAGTCCCTTACCCTACTTTTTGTATCAGTATACAGTAAAAAAAGATTCCTATGCTATACCTGCTTAGTAATTTTAGGAAATGAAAGTGAAGCTATGTATCATACTGGGGAATTTGAATCAGTTTATATTGATATTGAAATAGGAAAACAACGTTTAAAAACAAAACATTGTTGGTTTGCTACCATTTTGCTACCATTCTACATGGTTTGCTTTTGGCATTACTATGTTTTGTCTTGCCTTCCTTAGGATGTTAAGACAATAATATTCCTTGCTCTGTGAAAGCCACATGTGTTCAAAGAGGTTTACATTTTCTATTTTCTAAATAAAGCATAAAAAAGTTCCAGACCTGAAACCATACTAATGAAGCTATGTCCATGCCATTTCTGTCTACTTTTGTATTTTAAAATGATCTCACCCATTTAGGAGTGAGGGAAAGGTGTCTTAATTAGAAATAAATGTTGGGGTATTTTTCTCTGGAACCACTGATCCCAGAAATAGAGCAGTGTGTAGTTTTGTTGTTGGTAGTGTTAATATATTTTAAGGATCTTTTATTTTGTCATTTTAGTTTGTGAAGCTTCTTGCTTAATATTAGATACATGTACTACCATACATGCAGCTGTTGAATCAGGAGAAAATGTGGCTGTGGAAAGATATAGGGGACACCTGTGGAGGCTAATATATTTGATTTTAGGATGTGGTGCTTCAACTCTGGCCTTTAATCGAACTTCTGAATTCAAGCATGATGCTACACTCATCAGGTAACTTCCATTTCGTAATCTCAAGATTAGTGCTTCCTAAATCGAGCGAAAGGTATTTTCAGTGAGGACAGTCACCTGGTAATGTTGACTTAACTACCTTAAATTCGAATTTATCTCATAGTGTAGATGAAGCCACAGTAACAGAGTTTCGTATAAGAACAAGAATGCAACCAGAAGAGATCCCACACCAAAAGGATGACTCTTTGGGTAACAACCATGGGATGTATTTGAGGACAGTTAAAAGATTAATTCATAAGCTCACTGATGGAATAAAGATTGGATGTTGTCATTTTAATTTTACTTTTCCTCCATTTTTACAGCTCCAGTTTATTCAATTTAAGCTTTGCTAACAGCTCCTGATCTACTGAAATGTTCTTTCCATTCTTAGTTATTGAAACATTAGGTATATAACATTGGCTAAAAAGTATAAGGGTGTAAAATTTCATGTTTCAGACTGTATTAATTAATGGAGTTTAGGAAGAACTCCCTCTTTCCATGGGTAGTTTATTCTATAATTATCCATTACCAGGTACCTTGCACCTTCTGGTGAAGCATCTGGCATTTGTCACTGTCAGAGACAGGATACTAGATTAGATAAAAATCAGTGGTCCAACCCAATGTGGCAATTCACCATCTCTGCGGTGTACATAGAAGTGTTGGCACAGATTAATCTCTCAGTCCTAGAGCTAAATCTGAATTTTGCAAGTAGAAAAATATTATTGCTGTAAAGATGTAAAGTTTTAAAATTGGAGAACTGCTTATCAAGAAGAAAGAATCAACATTACGCACAGTCATAAAATGCTTACTTGTAACACATTTGAGTCTCCGGAAAAATTCAAGATAACAAAGAAGTGCTTTGCAGTTGGTTCACTTTGCCATTTCACGGTCGTATAATAACTATTCCATGAAAACCCATTGATTACACAGAGAGGCTATGTCTACACTAGTGCACATGGCTCCCAGTCCCAGTTCCCCGCTACTAGTGAGAGCTGGGAAACTGACCAGGCTGCTGCACTCCTGTGACAGGGTCCAAGCACCCCACTCCTGGGCAGCTCGAGCTGCCTGCTGGGCCAGGCACCCCGTGCCTAGGCTGCTCAAACTGTGCATGTGGTCTAGACACCCATGGGCAGGTACTCACCCCACAGTCACCTTTGGCCACCTGCAAGTGGGTGCCCCCAGTCAGCAGGCTCCAGCTGCTTTTCCACTAGACCTGGTGAGTGGCAGGGATTAGGGGTTTTATAAGAGTTTTTTTTTTCTTTTGGGGGGTGGCAGGAGTGTTTTTGGGTGTTTTGAGGTGGTTGTTTTTTGGGGGAAGTTGGGGAAGCCTGTGGATAGAGGGAGTAAACCCTCACATTTAAGGGATTACGGAGAAGAACGGACAGCTCTATTAGCTCAGTAAAGGAGGGTTTACTGTTCTAGCAGGAGCTGGGAAATTGACCAGGCCTGCTGCGCTGTCAGTTTCCCAGGAAACTGACAGCACTACTCCTCCTGGCTCAGAATGTGGGACTGAAGAAACTGTGGGATAGGTTCCCATGATGTACTGCTCCAACAGTCGATGTTTGGTGATTTCAGCGTGGAAGCAATGTACTGAATTTGCTGGGAGCCTGTGGGGAGTGAGGATACTCAAAATCGAATTTAGAAAAACCAGCATTATGAAATCAATTTTAATAAATTTGAATTTATTTTGTAGTGTACATGTAGCCTGTAACTGAGGGTTTGTCTACATTTCCAGGAAGATCAATCAGGTCAGGGTCAATCTTCTTAAGTTTAATTTTGCACTTCTAAAAAAGATGTGCAATACTGGTCTGTCTCTGCTTGGTATTCGACCCCTGTACTCCTTGCTATTGCAAGGAGTAAGGAAGGTTAATGACAGAAATTCTCCCATTGACTTTCCTTAGTGAAAACAGTCCCATAAGTCAATTTTATGGTTTATGCACAATCTTTATCTGCATGTGTAAATATGGATTTATTATGTTTACTGCTGTGTTGATTATAACTAAGGATTTGACTGGAGCTGAACACACATACTTCAAAACAAAAAGCAGTCAAGTAGAACTTTAAAGACTAGCAAAATAGTTTATTAGGTGAGCTTTCGTGGGACAGACCCACTTCTTCAGACCATAGCCAGACCAGAACAGACTCAATATTTAAGACACAGAGAACCAAAAACAGTAAGCAAGGAGGACAAATCAGAAAAAGATAATCAAGGTGAGCAAATCCGAGAGTGGAGGGGTTGGGGGGAAGGTCAAGAATTAGACTGAGCCAAGTATGCAGATGATTTAAACCATTTGTTAATGTGCCAAATTTGAATATAAAAGCCAGCTCGGTTGTTTCCCTTTCCAGAACGGTGTGATAATTCCTTTTCAGTAACACACATACCTTTAGGTCATTGACAGAATGCCCCATTCCATTAAAATGTTGACAAGCTGGTTTGTGGATCTGGAGTGTTTTGATGTCTGTTTTGTGCCCATTAACCCTTTGTCTAAGGGAATTAGAAGTCTGTCCAATATACAAAGCATTTGGGCATTGTTGGCACATGATGGCATATATGATGTTAGTAGAGGAGCATGAGAAAGTGCCCGTGATTCTGTGGGTAACCTGGTTAGGTCCAGTGATGGTATTTCCAGAGAAGATATGTGGACGAAGCTGGCAGTGGGCTTTGTTGAAGGGAAAGGTTCCAGGACTGGTGTTCCTGGGGTATAGACTGTGGCTGTTAGTGAGGATCCTCATGAGGTTGGGAGGTTGTCTGTAGGAGAGAACAGGCATGTCACCCAGGGCCTTCTGGAGTGTGGCATCCTGATTAAGAATAGGTTGTAGGTCTTTAATAATTCGTTGCAGTGGTCTGAGTTGGGGGCTGTAGGTGATGACCAGTGGTGTTCTGTTCTCAGCTTTTTTGGGCCGATCTTGGAGTAGCTGGTCTCTGGATATTAGTCTGACCCTGTCGATTTGTTTTTTTACTTCTCCTGGTGGGTAATTCAGGTTTATGAATATTTGGTAAAGTTCCTGTAGTTTTTGGTCTCTGTCAGTTGGATCAGAGCAAATGCAATTGTACCCAAGAGCTTGGCTGTAAACAATGGATCTAGTCACGTGTGCAGGATGGAAACTAGAAGGCTGTAGATAAGTATAGCGATCAGCAGGTTTTTGGTAAAGTGTGGTACTGATCAGACCATCCTTGATTAGTACTGTAGCTTCCAGGAAATGTAACTCTTGCATGTTGTAATCGAGGCATAAATTGATGGTGGGGTGTAGATTGTTTAAGTCTCTGTGGAATTCTTCTAGAGCCTCTGTACCATGGGTCCAAATCATAAAGATGTCATCAATGTATCTTAAGTAGAGGAGTGGTAATAGGGGACAAGAGCTGAGGAATCGTTGTTCCAGGTCAGCCATAAATATATTAGCATTTTGTGGGGCCATGTGGGTGCCCATAGCAGTTCCACTAATCTGGAGGTATAAAGTGTCCCCAAAACGGAAATGATTGTGTATGATAACAAAGTTACAGAGGTCAGACACCAGATTGGCTGTGGTGGCATCAGGGATGGTATTCCTGATTGCTTTTAATCCGTCTTTATGTGGAATATTAGTGTACAGAGCCTCTACATCCATTGTGGCAAGGATGGCGTTATCAGGAACTTTTCCGATGTTTTGTAATTTCCTCAGGAAGTCGGTGGTATCTCGGATATAGCTGGGAGCATTGGTGGCATAGGGTTTGAGGAGGGTGTCCACATAACTGGATAGTCTGGTGGTAAGGGTGCCAATACCTGAAATGATAGGGCATCCAGGGTTTCCAGGTTTGTGGATTTTGGGAAGTAAATAGAATAATCCAGGCTGCGGCTCAGATGGTGTGTCTGAGTGAATGAGGTCCTGAGTAACAGCTGGGAGTTCCTTCAGTAGTTGTTGTAATTTCCTTTGGAATTCAAAAGTGGGATCAGCGGAGAGAGATCTGTAAAATGTGCTGTTGGAGAGTTGTCTGGGTGCCTCCTGTTCATAGTCTTATTCAGGATGACAACAGCACCCCCTTTGTCAGCTGGTTTGATTATGATATCTGGGTTATTTTTGAGACTCTGGACAGCATGGTGTTCAGCATAGTTGAGATTGTGTCTCATTTGGCATTGTTTGTGTATAATGTCAGCCTGAGCACGGTTGCGGAAGCCCTGTACGTAGAAGTCCAGACTTTCACTACGACCCTCAGGGGGAGTCCACATAGAATTCTTCTTTTGTTGTTGGTAGGGGGCATCTAGAGGGGGTGTCATACTTCACACCCATATGTCACATATGTCACACACATACTTCAGTGACATTAACTAAAGGAATAATTCATACATTGTGAGCTGTAACAGTGTCATATGTGCAAGCTCAAGTGTGGAAATACTGAGTCCACAATCTGGGCAGGGTCCCACAGACCACCAGGGCTTCCAGTGTGGTATTCACACACCCTAAAAGGCTGGTTCAGTTTCTAAGGCTGGCCTAGAAAGTTCAGCATAATTTGTGTAAGAATAAGGTTTGTACTTTTTATCAAAAAATTAAAAAACAGCAGCAACAACAACAAAAACCTTCTGTTGTTCATTTAATAATCACTTTGAATATTAAGGAAGATGTTTGTGCATCTTTCTGAAGACAAGCACTGACCTTTAAAGAAACATCAACCTACCAGCTTTGATCATCTTTTACAATGGCATATATCTGAAAGGAGCTCATAAACCTACTGTATTCCTATATTCTGTATTAAGTATCACCCATCCATTTAATAAACATATAAAACTTTAATATTGTTGTGTATTGGTCTATGGAGCCAGTTCAGACAGGCAGATTCTAAAACTGAGTATATCTCTTACCCCAGATATGGTCATGACTACACTATAATACAAAAAGAGATGAGCTCAAGAGAACATACTGTATAAATATGTCATAAGGCATTGGAATGGTCAATAATTAATTTTCAGTGAGGAGATGCTTTCATTTAAAAAAAGAAGAATATAATAGGGAAGATTTCCCCAATTAGTTTAATGAAAAGGAATGGGAGAGCACACTTTAATGAATACTCGAGAGAGAGTTGTTTTGGCACACCCTATAACTTAAATATGCAGATTTCATACTGGGATATTACAGTAAAGAAAAAGGAAAGCATCACTCTTCCAGTTTTGTTTTTAATTCAGCTTGAGTCTCTGCAGTTCAGTCTTGCTAAACCATTCCCTATTTTAAAATTTTAATTAAGCTTCAAACTATCAGGCCCTGTGAACCTTAGCCTTTAAAAACCATGGGAGGTGGGAGAGGCAGAATCCTAGGAAAACAGCTTTATGCAGCTTCCTATCCTTTCTTTGTCTGTAGATCACCAGGACTTCCCAAACCGACAAACACTAGCTTCTCTCTGCACTAAAAGGCTACCTCACTGAAATCAATGGCTAACCTTTATTTGCCTTCATTCAGATCAAGATTTCCCCTTAGAATCTATGCAATTATTGAATCATGACAAACTGTTCTTTTTGCTGTTTTTTTTGTCAGAATGTGTCACATTTCTGGGTTTTTTTGGTTTACTGTATGCTGCCAGTGAAATGCCATATCCCCATTGTTGTAAAATGCAAGGAAAATAAAAGTAGTATAACACTGCCCAGGTCCAAACAGGATGCACAAAAAGGGATAACAGCCTATCCCAACCCCCACTGATGAAATTCATCACGGGAATAATTGTGTTTGTGAGTACAAGCCAGATAGAGTGGTGAGGGACTAGGAAGCTGATACACCACCTAGGAGTACCTACTGCTATGGGAATGTTACTACTACCTGCTCTTAATATGAGGAAGACTATTCTATGCCTTTTAGAAGTCAGGTTGCCAATCCACAGCTAACACAGGGACTTCTAGAACTCCGCAGGCCCTATGAGCTCTTTCTACAAGTTATCAATGTGCATACCCTAACCCCCCAGGCAATTCCTTGATCCACGTTGGAGCTGACAAGGCAGGGAGAACAGGGGCTGGGAGCTGGGGTGGGAATAATGGGAGCTGGGGTGGGAATAATGGGAGCTGGGGTCTTAGTGCCGGGAGGTAGGGTAGGAAGAGTGGGGGCCAGTGGGAGTCCTAGGCATATGCAGCATAGAGCATCATTAAGTATGGATTGCCCCTGATACCCCAGATTTAATGCTGCCCTATGGTGCTGCACATGCCTAAGGACAGCACTGCCAGCCCCAACCCAATCTAGCACATTTAGGTTGTCTCCAGGGATGTTACTTGTTCCATATGCTAACTAAGATAACCCTTAGAGCTTACTCAACTCATGTGATAAACTTTGTAACCTCATATTTTGCATGTCTTGTAAACTATTTCCTGTAGAAACATTTTGCAACAATTATGATAACTGACAAAACTGCTGACTTCTGATAGAGGACTCAAAAGGCACTGTTTGATTAATTTAATATGCATTAAGTTGACCTTAGGGTTCTCTGAGTCACAGGAGCTATGACTGTGACCCACGGCATAATCTCTACACATGACATTATCTCCACTGACACGATTACAAAATGATTAATTAATTCCTGCTTCATGATTCCTCTTGCTTGGCCATTAGAGATTAGAAGAGGTGGAATTGTGTGCATCTTGATAACGGCCTGCCAATAACAATTCGACTCCAAGTGAAAGTAGGAAGAGGGTAGAGTGCACAGGAGATGGTTGATGTACCACTGTGTTTGACATGGTGTGCATGTATACTTTTGAATAGATTATCATTGCATGGATTCTGAGATCTGCATGTTTCTCTGCAGAACTTGGGCTACTCCCATCTTTAGCAGAGGGTTGTATTCTTTCTCTCTGTAGCAGGAAACCCATCCCTTGTAAGGCAAGATGAAACAAGAGAAGCACTGCACTGTGATGTTCCCTAGAACTTCTCTTATTCTGTGGTTTCTTTTTTTTTCATTGCTTTAAAAAAAACCTGGTACCCAGATGCCCCCAGCCATTCCCACAGTTGGGGCTGCCAAGTACTGGCCCAAAAAAGTACTACTCTCCCACCCACCAGTGGAAGGGGTAGTTGGTCCCTATATTCAGAAGCCAAACACAAATGGAGAATAACTATGAAAGGCACCACAGTTATAAAGTTCCTTTTGTTAAAAAATTATGATAGTTTCTAAAAACCCAACACAATTTGCAAATGTATCTAAAAAGAAACTGACTTAAGAGTTGTTTAATGTTCTCTTGGTAAAATAAATTGAGTTTAGTTAATCTCCTGTGTCTTCTCACTTTACCCAGGTGAATTCAAAGCATTTTTCATTTGTATTTGGACATCATGGAATGCTGTCCTTGTCTGAATGTGATTGGTCAAAAATATTCAAATGCTTTAGTAATTCTAACACAGTCCTAATTCCCTAATTAAAACACTTCACAGTAAAATAACTGCCGCATAACAAAACTTAATTTGACTGAACTGAAGAGCTCTATACATGAGCCACCTTAAGAACCAGATACAGGTTTATTCCTGTAACCCTGGTGCCTGACCAGTGCTGAACAAGAGAATTTGCCAGATCACGAGAGGTCAATATTGTCAAGTTTGAATTACCAACACTTAGACTCCTTACTGTGTTCTTAGAAGAATTTAGGGGTAAATTACAGGTAAGTAACAGCACAGAACACTTAGAGCCAGGACAGGTGGCTTTAAACAAACTTTGTGACTACAGGAAGCCACCCATGATGAGTAGTTGTCCAGCTAACTAAAAGCATGCTGGATTATGGATGTTGCTGGATGAGAAATTGCTTGGGAAGAGAGGTGCAACCTGTAGAATAATTCATACCTTATTTAGCACTGAAAAAGACTACTTCATGCTTGGGAAAAAGAAAACTATAGCATTAGGTGCCACACTTAATATATTAAAATATGGTTAATTTTCACAAAAAATTAACATAATCAGGCAAATACAGTCATAGGTCAGATTTTTCCATGACTGAATCTTGAGCAAAATACATCTCAAATCCTGTGGAAGAAATTGCAGTGAATAATAGTAAAGATACCTTTATTTTTATGGGAGCGGATAACCACCCAGTGACATGTGGGAAATGAGGCATTTTCCTAAATCAAGTTTCAGAGGTTACACAAGGTTTAACGTACCTTTGTTTTCTTAGTAATTTAGTATTCAGCAGACCTGAAACAGTTTGAGGAATCTTTAACTTACAGTGGTAGTAACACCTCCAATTAGGTGCCTAAAAAAGAGAAGGAAAGGCTCATGTGACTTAGCATCTTATTGGCCTTTGAGTGCACCAGAAAGAGAGTGTTTTTTAAATAGGTATCCACTTTATTGTAACAGTCTTCTCATTCTTTTCCTCCAGATCTCAAAGCCTTTTCCAAAACAACTATATTGTATATGGAAGGCTCACTTGATCTACCACAGAAATATGGCCATCACTGGAATAAAACGGGGGAATTGTGTACTGATGCACAGCAACAGTGTGCAAAGGTAAATGGTGAAGAATGCTGCACCAGAATAAAATAGAAGACTTTTCAGAGTAGGAACTACACAGGATGACACAAATCAGAATCCGGCAAGGTCAACCTAAAAATTAGTCTCTTGTTTTTTAAGAGTGCTACCCCCTAGATATTTAATGAATACAAGTTATCCAGGATCTTGCTTTCTCTTACCTGAAAAAACACCTTCAACATAAGACACAATACTGAGTCATTGATTTAGAAATGGGTATGAATCTATCAATTAGTTCACCACCACCACATCCTACAACTCCTACATTTTTCTTGAAATCAAAACCACTTAGTTTTTGAGAAATGATAAATTGATATCATTGTTAGGGTTGGCTGCAAAGGGTACCTAGAACACAATTCTCCATCAGAAGTTATAAAGGAAATAGGTGTCAAATGTCAGTCAGGCCTTATTAGCATGACCAGCCTTGGGTGCACAGTTCAGGCAATCTAGCTTTTAACCTCCGCTAATGGCAATGCGGAAGTGTCTCAGCGGGACAAGAAAAAGGGAAGTAAGGGGGGGCCTCTTTGACCATATGTGATAAACATGGAGCCTGGAGAAACAGGAGCAGTTAGCAACTCCTAACACAATGAATATAGTGATAAGCCAAAGCTGGTGAGCCCCCACCCCCCTTTCCACATCCCATATAAGGAATCAAGTGAAATGTGTTACAATACCCTTCCCCTAGTATATCTCATATAAGGGAAAAAGCAAAATGTGTTATAAAATGATTGGTGTATTGATATACGTAGGGAACCAAGTGAAATGTGTTGAAAAATAATTAGTGTATAGGTAAACATCACCCCAGCAAGTAGTGACATCAAAAGACCTATAGAGGAGCATAACAGAAACCACCAAAGGGGAGGACTCCTGATTCCCTGGAAAAGCTGAGTACTGCTTGTGCGAAGGACTGATCACCCTACCCCGCCTGCTCACGAGTTAAATAGAGTAGTGCCCAAACATCTATCAGTATTGCGAAGAAACCTGTATTAGTATAGCTCAAGCAACATAACGCAAGAGTTTATTGTTTTATCTTTGTACCTCCTCAACTGTGAAAGTAAACCTCACTAATTGTGTTAAATCTGTTTATGTTTTGTCATTTGTCATCCATATCCATACTTTTATCCAGTACCCTAACCAGTGGTTAAAGGGAAGGGTACTCTCAACTGTGTATTGTGGTGTGTTTATATTTTAGTTCATGAGCCTGTAAGGGCCACGTATGAGGCTGAGGCAAAGACGCCCCAGGACCTGTGAAAGGGCTCTGGCCCAATGAGCGGGAAGTTCTGGAAGAAAGCTGCCTCAGCTGGGAAGTGTGTCCCGCTGAACCTCAGCGTTCTACAGGACAGAGTGTTGTGTGTTTGCATGTCAGTACTGATAGGTTGGCTGCAGGCAGACCCACTACTGAGGCCCCTTCCTAGTTCACCCCTTCTTAGTGCACTCCTTTTAGTTCACCCCTTCTAGGTAACTCCTTCTTAGTTAACCCCTTTTTAGTCAATCCCTTTTTAATTTACCCCTTATTTCAACCAAACCCACTTAGACAGTGCTAGAAGGACCTGGGAATCTATGTGCGTAATAGTAGAACTCCCAAAAACCACACACGTCAATAGGGAAGAGTTCAAATTTCTTGCAGAGCCTAAAGAAGTATTAGAACTCAGATGTAAGCATAAAAACTAGGATATGATTCTGAAATCATGAAGTCTATTTCAAAACCCAGCAACTATGAAGTCTGTGTAGATCTCGACTTCAGAAAAAGATTGCTCCCTGAATTGTAGGAACATAAGGACTTACTAGTAAGAATGTCTAAACTTGGGTGATAATTTCTTTTTAAGTTGTGTTACCTCAAGAAATGCATTCCTGTCATTTGTAAGGGAAAGGGGGAAAAAACCCTGTCAAAAAATTTTAAGATATGTATTTTGGGGTGGGGGGGACAGGGGGAGATAAAGTTCCACTAATAACTCTTTTTGCAGGATATGGTATTTACGTACCTAGCATACAGTATCAAAGCTTTCTTAATAGCATGAACAAATACATATATATTTTATGCCACCATTCGATACTAGCTTTGTGGAATTGTCTACTAGTCCTCATTGGGTATCTAGACCTTAGGCCAGATGACCTGAATAGTGCAGAGGCTGGATCTCACTTCGGATCCTAGTGACACTAATTAATAATCAAAATAGTGTCAGTTTTCCTAGCCAGTGAAGGGAAATGATGGATCCCTGACTCTTCTAGAAATGTCAGAAAGTGACATCTTAACTGAGAGTCATTGATGATTGCTCGTTTCCTGTCACAGAATCCTTTAAGGTTTCGAGCCTTCAGGGAAAACTTTCAAGTTATGCTCTGCAAGGTGTGAAGTGTTAACCAACAAATCATGTAATGGAATAGATAACGACTTTATCACTTGGACAAAGTTGAGATTAAAAATAACATACTGTATTCAGATTAAATCAATGACAACTATGTTTTTAGCAAAGAAAAGCAGGGGAAATATATCTAATACTGTTTCACTCTCTGTTTTCTCACTTTTTCCTTTTTTCCAGTATTTCAAAAAAGAATTGCCCTTAACATCCTATTTGATGAAAGCATTCAAGACAATATATGCACAGATACAGGATGCTGATACTTCAAACTTGGCAAAAAGCTGTAATAGGTCATATTTGGTGAAGCAAAGTTTAGAAAAATATCTTTGGTTGGGGTGATAGCCTTAAGTCTCTTAGATAAGAGAAAAAAATGACCTACTTTATTTCATCCAATGTTACTTTCTCTTTTTTGCAAGTATTGAGCCAGATTCTCATCTCAGTTACACTTGCAGAAATCTGGTGCATCTAAATTAGTTTTACTTGGGGTTACTTTTAGATCTACACTGGATCAACTGAAAGCAGAAATTGATGCTTTGTGTATATACTCAGAAAAAAGGATAAAAGACAGGTTTTTGAAGGAAATCTCAAGTGTGTTCCATTTTCTTGTCGAAAAGTCTTAAATTAACACAATGGAATACTGGAGTATGTTTGTTTAAGGAAGCTGATTGTAATCTTCAGAAGTACTTTAACCTAAACCTTAGTTAATGTATCATGCTTTACTTAAAATAGTACTGTCAGAGAAGCTACAGGTGCATAATGCCCAGACATAAATGGTGGAAATGGATCAACTTATTAAACAACTATATTTAACCCAATTTTGTAATAAAATTGTGTTTCATATGAATCAATTTATTCATTGATGAAAACTGTCTTCTGTACTTACAAAGATGTATTAAAATTGTTACAAAATAGCACAGGATGTAAATTCTGTTTTGAATATATCCATTCCAATCTGTTAAGAAAGGTTAATATTGTATTTTAGCTGCAAAAATGAAATGGCTCAGAAACATTCTGTAAAACCTACTGGAGATATGAAATGAAGCATATACATTTACATTTTTTATTGTCAGTTACTAGAAGTTACTTGTTACCTTTATCAGGGATTCAACAAACTTTCTAAGAGGGCCTTCCCTTGGAGGGAGCCCAGTACAATCCAGTCACGCTCTTCTGGGCACACAAAAGAGGGAAGAGATTTTGGAGCTCTTTCCCTTCTAATTTGAAAGGGAAAGACAAATCTCTGAATTTGGTTACAGCATCACCTGCTGTGACAGCCATTTTAAAGGGAATATAGCTGAGCTGGGGTATGGTAATTGCCCTATCTTCATTTTGCAGCTGGTGGAATATGATGGCATGTGTTAAGGTTGTATATTTTTTAGCTTCTTAAAGGGTACACACCAGGTGCTACACCTGTATACACTCTGCACAAAGTAAGAAACCAAAAATGGATCCTGGAATTTTCTCTTGTGCCATAGGAAGCTACAAAGACTGGAAATTTTAGATTTAACTTATTTTGTGAAGGGGTCTTGGTCTCCCTGGAGAATAAGTTACAAGCAACCTCTCAGCAAAGGGCACACTGTGTCCCACCAGGGAGAACAAATGCAAGGCTACCTGATCAGGTAAGGGATGAGTGAACATACAAATAAAGGCATAAAAACTGTGAATCTGAGTTTGTAGGTGTGTGCACACTAAACTAATGCTGGTTTGGTTTTTCACACAGATCTAATGTGTTTAACATTCAGAGCAATCACATGTTGCAATACATTAACTAGAGGTGTGGTATAACCATTTTTGTTCAATTTATTGGACACTACAACATTTAGAGTCTGTTCTGAGTTGGCATATTTCAATTCTGTGTGTCTCTGCGTTCTGCTTTCACAGCACATAACACAATGGGATCGTGAGCCATGATTGGGGCACTACAGAAATAATAGCAATATAACTCCAGAAAGCCAGTATAAATGCCTTCCTATTCTGCTTATCTTATATTGGGAAGAAGAAAAATAAAGAGAGAGAGGAAAAAAAGCCTGATTGGTCTATGATCTGTACATGCAACTAAACAATAACCTTTCCATTTGGGATCAATTTCCCACCAGAGACTTAATGGCTGTTTCTACACAGGCCACTTCCTTTGGAAGTGGAATGCTAATACATGGAGTAAAAAATGCTAATGAGGCATGGATGCAAATTCTCCGCACCTCATTAGCATAATGTCATGTGATTTGGAGTCCGGAAGACCATTCTTCCGGTGTGGAAGCGCAGCCTCCAGGGGGGCTTCCGGAAAGAAGCCCTTCTTCCGGAGGCCCCTTCTTCCCAAAAATTTTCAGGCAGAAGAGGCTTCTGGAAGAAGGGCTTCCTTCTGGATCCCGCCCCCAGGGGCCACACTTCTACATGGTGTTTTGGAGTACAGAAGAACAGTCTTGAAGACTCCAAATCACGTAATGTTATGCTAATGAGGCTCAGGGAATTTGCATCCACTCCTCATTAGCATATTTTGCTCTGTGTATTAGCATGCCACTACCAAAGGAAATGGCCTGTGTAGAAACGGCCAATGTGAATAATATCAACATATCCCAGTTGCCAGCTCCTTTCCAACCGCATCACCCTCTGATAAAAATAAATCTTTGACTGCCAAGTGTGACAGCTAGAGAGACAAAATGGGTGAGGTAATACCTTTTAGTGGACCAACTTTTGTTGGTGAGAGAGACAAGCTTCCAAGAACATAAGAATGGCCATACAGGGTCAGACAAAAGGTCCGTCCAGCCTGGTATCCTGTCTACCGACAGGTGCCCCAGAGGGAGCGGACCAAATAGGGAATGATCAAGTGATCTCTCTCTTGTCATCCATCTCCAGCTTCTGACAAACAGAGGCTAGGGACACCATTCCTTACTCATCCTGGCTAATAGCCATTAATGGACTTAACCTCCATGAACTTATCTAGCTCTTTTTTTAAACCCTGTTATAGTCCTAGCCTTCATGGCCTCCTCTGGCAAGGAGTTCCAGATGTTGCCAAGTTTATTTCGAGTTTTTCTTCAGACCTGAGGAATGGCTCTGTGTAAGCTAGAAAGCTTTGCCCTATCACACATAGATGCTGGTACAAAAAGATTACCTCCTTCACCTTGTCTCTCTCATATCCTATCATTAACATAGCTACAACCATACTGTATACATTAGCGAAAATGACACTCTGGAAGTTAGTTTGGTTGAAGTTTGCTGCTGGTGGTATTAGTCCCTGTTTATTTAGGTGATAGGACTGGAAGTATGAAGGTCTGTGACAAGACGTAGTGTATTATGTGAGTGCTATTTGTGCAAGAGAGGTTGCAGGGCTGCTAATAACAGGTCATGTTCTAGTACTACACACACAAACTGCTACAGAGCTCCTTCTCTGAGAGAGATGTATCAGAGGAGTAGCCGTGTTAGTTGATATCTGCAAGCACAATGAAATGTGTTGTGGGACCTTATTGACAAACATGCTCCAATAAATTTCTTCTATGAGATAGAAACCAAATGTGTTTAGTATATATTTTTAAAATGATCTGCCAGCTATTGCTGAAATTATCGTAAATAAACTGTGTTACATACAGGGGTGAACAATATAATACAATCAAGCACTCCATTACAACATTCCCCTCAGCTGTCTGGAGAACCTGGGACTAAATCAGATCTGATTTTAGGTTGAGCCACACCTGCACTGAATCTGGTGATCTGAGGAGGAAAGGAGAAGAAAGTTGCAGTTAATTCTCTCAGCCCTGTAGACTAGTAGACAGTTCCTGCAGGTAGGATGACCAGGTGTCTGGTTTTCCATTGACTTTTCAAAAATGAACCCTCCCCTGGGAGGTGAAAATGAGTGAGCAACCAAGGGGATGGGTAAGCAGGGTGGGGCAAGGGAGAAGGGATGGGGCAAGGGTGCTTGTTTTTGGTAAAAAGGTTTGCAACCCCACCAAAAGGGATCTGAGTCAATGGACAGGGGGATGATGATGATGGGGGTTGAAGGAGAGCTGAAGAAGCAGTAGAGAGTGGGAGAAATCTCACCAAGTAGGAAAATCTCAGTGAGTATACAGATCAGTTGGGTTAAAGACCTAATTTTGTGGAGGTTTGGGTTAATCTGGACTGCTTGGTGCTTAGAAGGCCAGTGTTTGTTAAAGAACTAAATAAATGGAACTCTGTGTGGGAACTGTTAAAATCTCTTTTGAACTGTGAAATCTTAGATGTCCACGAGAAGGTGGAAACAGAGATCTTGTGGACAGCTTTCTTCCACTGGCATACAGCTGTTACATGAGAAACCTTATAATGGCTTCCCAGTTTATACAGGGGCTTACAGTGGGAACAGGAGAGAAGGAGTTGTATTGGATTTGATCTATGTAAAGCCTAAATACAGATCAGGCACAACTTTATGTTTTTCTTTTGCCTCAACTTGTCTGCATACATGAGAGGAATTTTGGGGTCTGTTTTATTTCCTATGTCAACCACGGTATGCTTCTATTGCTTCTGCAAAACTCACATTATAAGCATTCAAGTGTAAAATATTACCACTGAGAAATACTTGTTTGGAATTAACAAAGCTCCTTGTTTTTTCTAATTATCAGGCCTTCACCTATCTGTCAGGCTGAATCATTCTTGTGCTGCTTGAGTGAGAATGCTCATTTTGTCACAGCTCCTTGGTAAATCTTGGCAGAGGAAGAAGAGCTTATTCCAGTTCATAGTTCTTCTCCTTCCCATATGAATGACACTAATGCTTCATGACCTGCTAAGCCCAAGTTTGATGCCTTGCCCTGCTTTCTGTTAAAAATATTGTACCACTGGGTAGCCATAAACCCAAATTCCTTTTGGCTGAGCACAGTGCACTAAAATCAATCAATGCATGAATGGCAAATTGTAAATATATTCAGCTTGAAAAAAGTCAGGGAGAGCTGAATTTGTCTTCAGTGAGGAAACCTGACTTTTTCAGTGCTGATTTTCATTTATGTATAAACAATTTCTCTCATCCCATCTAGTACTTTCAGGAGGGGTCAGACCCGAAAGAGGGAGCCAGCACTGTCTCAAACCAACCAGTTCAACATAAGCTGCGGATGTGCCTCCACTGATTTTAAATTAGAGACGAAGTTTTATGAAACTTCATGATGATGTGTAAGGTGAATTTCCGAAGCACTGTCTGTAACTGACATTTCCCTCTTAGGCAGAAAATAAAAATCAAGATTTGATTCCTGCTCCAGTGGTGTAAATTTGAGAACATTGACACTTCCTTTGTAATTATTCAACATAAGGCATCAGAATCTTGCCCAGAGTAACTCGAACCATCTTATCTATCAAATATGTTTATACGCTGATATTGCAGGTTGTATCTCTCAATGCATTTTGTCTCACGACATACCGTATGGATGGTGCTTTCATTCCTCTTTTACATATGGAGAACTGAGATGGTGGGAGTCTTGAGGCATTGCAATAAAAGCCTGTATCCATAGGTGCTGGAACTAAATAGTGGTGTACAGTTTGATTCTGTGGCTGTAGCACCACTATTATAAACATTGTTCCAGCACCCCTGCTTGTATCTGACTATAACAGCAGTGAACAAGCCCACCCGGCACCTTAGGTACATACTTGCTTTGTTTAGCCCATGCTGGGCCTGTACTGCCATGTTTGCATTTACTCTCTTTACTGTACCTACACAGTTAAAATTATATAGGTGATTGTGCCTCAGCTGCAGTCACAACTTTGATTACAATGTGTTCGTGTCCTAAGTGCCTTGTCCAGTGTCTACAGAAGCATATGAGGGATCAGGAAATTAAATCTCTCCAAAATCCCATACTAGCATTCTATCTACTGAAGCAGCCTTCTCACTTACTACTGGTGGGCAACTGTTTTCTTGCCTTGCCCAATGTTTTGAAATTTTAGACATTTTGGCTGCTTCTACACTAGCCCAAAACTTTAAAATGGCCATGCAAATGGCCATTTCGAAGTTTACTAATGAAGCACTGAAACACATATTCAGCGTCTCATTAGCATGCTGGCAACCGCGGCACTTCAAAATTTCCATGGCTTGCCGCCATGTGGCTTGTCCAGATGGGGCTCCTTTTTGAAAGGACCCTGCCAACTTCGAAATCTCCTCATTCCTATCTGCTGTTAGGATAAGGGGATTTTGAAGTTCCCAGGGTCATTTTGAAAAGGAGCCCCGAGCCACAGCAATTTCGAAGTGTTGCGGCTGTCGGCATGCTAATGAGGCACTGAATATGTATGAATATATGAATGTATGTATGAATTTGCATGGCCCCTTTGAAGTTCTGGGCTAGTGTAGACATGGCCTTTAAATCGGAACAAACAGTTAAAAGCTCAGATATTGTTGTATACCAAAAACATGGAGAAATGGAGAGAACTGAGTGAGGTGAAATAAAGTATTTTGTTTAAACTAGTTCTTGATATTTTTATAAATGTTTCATTTTTATTTTGACCATTTCATATTTCAATTAGCTGTGACACCAAACCATTATTACAAATCAGAGGAAACCTGAATTTTCCACTTTGAAGATATCAGTTTTCACAGCTTTGAAAATGTTTTAAAAAATGGATTAGTGAAACTCCTAGAAACTGGTCCTTTCCCACTTAAAAGTTCTGCCATTAAAATTGGCATTTTTCAACCGAACATTTATTGAGAATATTTACAAGCAGCTCATCTCTTAGTATTGAACTACAGGGTATGGCACGATCTTTGTAAGTGGGATGTTCTTAACTGGACCTATTTAAGTGATAAATCTAATTTTCTTGTGTTATGAGCCTGGTACAAGCCTGAACCTGGCTTTCCGTTAATTATGTCATCACCCTAGGCTTCTGTAAATATCCTCTCTAATCTCTAACAATGGCTATGTCTACACCAGCATTCCTCTTTTGAAAGAGGCATACAAATGAAGGAAATTAAAAATGCAAAGCAAATGAGGCACAGATTTACATAGCTGGCATCTCATTTGTATATTCTTTCGAAAGAAAAGCAGTGTAGACATGGTTCTTTTGAAGGTAAACTTCATCTTCGAAAGAACCCTTCTTCCTGTTTTTTTTTTAAAGGAAGAGAGGTTCTTTTGAAGAAGGAGTTTACTTTTGAAAGAGCTGTCTCTACATTGCTTTTCTTCTTTCGAAAGAAGCTATTTCAAAAGAATATGCAAATGAGTTGCCAGGTATGTAAATCTGTGCCTCATTTGCATGTTTGATTTCCTTCATTTACATACCTCTTTCAAAAGAGGAATGTTAGTATAGACGTAGCCAATATGTGGACTTCTAAATCTAAGAGGAACGGAGATTGCCAATGCTATAAGTAGCTAATATATAGGTATATGACACTGGAGTCATCAGGGCTACGTCTACACGTGCCCCAAACTTCGAAATGGCCATGCAAATGGCCATTTCGAAGTTTACTAATGAAGTGCTGAAATGCATATTCAGCGCTTCATTAGCATGCGGGCGGCAGCAGCGCTTCAAAATTGGCGCGCCTTGCCGCCATGCGGCGCGTCCAGACGGGGCTCCTTTTCGAAAGGGCCCCGCCTATTTCGAAGTCCCCTTATTCCCATGAGCTCATGGGAATAAGGGGACTTCGAAGTAGGTGGCTTCCTTTCGAAAAGGAGCCCCTTCTGGATGAGACACACGGCGGCAAGGCGCGTCAATTTCAAAGCGCTGCCGCCGCCCGCATGCTAATGAAGCGCTGAATATGCATTTCAGCGCTTCATTAGTAAACTTCGAAATGGTCATTTGCATGGCCATTTCGAAGTTTGGGGCATGTGTAGACACGGCCCAGTTGTGCTACTCAACCCAGCTCAATGACATTAAACATCCAAGATGAATGTGGCCTAGTGCGTACTGCCAGGACCGAATGAAGCCATAAGCATTTATTTTGTTTCAGAAAGTTATGTTTATTTAGAGGAAAAATGTGTTGTTTCCATCCCTCATATTTACAAGCTTTGCTTCACAATTTTATGGCATCTCTCAGCAACAAGAAGTCTGGAAGACAAGCTCTGAGGTAAGTGAACTGCCCCATTCTATTCCATGGAATGCTAACTATTTAATGACTCACTGTTCACCTCAAAACAAAAAGCAGTCAAGTAGCACTTTAAAGACTAGCAAAATAATTTATTAGGTGAGCTTTCGTGGGACAGACCCACTTCTCCAGACCACAGCCATACCAGAACAGACTCAATATTTAAGGCACAGAGAACCAAAAACAGTAATTAAGGAGGACAAATCAGAAAAAAATGATCAAGGTGAGCAAATCAGAGAGTGGAGGTGCGGGGGATGGGCGGGAAGGTCAAGAATTAGATTAAGCCAAGTATGCAGACGAACCCCTATAGTGACTCAGAAAATTCCCATCCCGATTCAAACCACATGTTAGTAGTAGGCATCCTTCGATCCCGAGGGATCATGGGTTTGCACCCCAGTTGGACTGATTTGAGCAGTGTCTTCTGTGGCTGTGCAATCCAATCCGGGAGTGGCAGTCCTTTCTGCACTGTGAGCAGCAGTAGGCAGATGTCGCTCTGGTATCACGGGCACAGATCTTCCTGAGGGCTCTCCTGTCTTCCACTTCCTTCGCCAAGGTAGTTTCATACATAGCAAGAGCTTCCTTCACACTCTTTTTCCAGGCATGCCTGTCTGAGGCGAGCAAATGCCAGGTGTTCGCACTGATAGAGAGAGTGCTGAAGTCACGCTTACACGTGTCCTTGTAGCGCAATTTAGGTCGCCCTTTCAGCCTCTTTCCAGACTCCAGTTTGCCGAAGAGGTGGTCCTTCGGTATTCGGCCATCCGTCATGCGTGAGATATGGCCCAGCCAGTGCATATGCCTCTGTTTGAGAAGGGTGAACATGGAGGCGGTGCCTGCCCTCTCAAGCACTGCGCTATTGGGGACTTTGTCCTGCCATGAGATACCGAGTATGCACCTAATGCAGCGCATGTGGAATGTGTTGAGCCACTGCTCTTGTTTTGAGTGCAAAGTCCATGTTTCACTGGTGTACAGCAGTGTGCTCAAAACATAGGCTGTGCAGACCTGCACCTTGGTGTGTACAGTGAGCTTTTTGTTAGCCCATACTCTCTTCGTCAGCCTGGAGAACATTGTGGCGGCTTTTCCAATGCGCTTGTTGATCTTGCTATCAAGTGACAAGTTGTCCGAGATCGTCGAGCCTAGGTGCACACACTCATGGACGACTTCCAGTTCATAGTCTAGCATGCTGATAGATGGCTCGTTACCCACCTTTTGGCCCATCACCCGGGTCTTCTTTAAGCTGATTGTGAGGCCAAATTCCATGCATGCATCCGCAAAGCGAGTTATGAGTGACTGCAGTTCCTGCTGAGCGTGAGCAGCAATAGCTGCATTGTCAGCAAAAAGGAACTCCCTTAGATGCTTCATAAGCACCCTGGTCTTCGCTCTAAGCCTCGACAGTTTGAAGAGGTTGCCGTCCGTTCTCGTGTGGAGAGAGATGCCCTCTGTAGCAGTTCCGAAGGCATATCTGAGCAAAACTGCAAAGAAGATGTCTAACAGTGTTGGAGCCAGCACACACCCCTGCTTCACTCCGCTGAGAATCTCAAAGGGTTCGGATGTGGATCCGTTGTATACAACGGTCCCCTTCATGCCTTCATGGAAGGCCCTAATAATTTTGAGCAGAGTTGGGGGACAGCCGATCTTAGCCAGAATCATGAACAGAACTTTTCTGCTGATGAGATCAAATGCCTTGGTCAGGTCGATGAAGGCAATATACAGAGGTTTGTTCTGCTCCCTGCACTTTTCTTGTAGTTGCCTAACAGAGAAAACCATGCCTATGGTGGACTGTTCAGCTCTGAACCCACACTGAGACTCAGGGTAGACGCTCTCCTCAAGAACATTGAGCCTTTTC
Source organism: Carettochelys insculpta (assembly GCF_033958435.1). Taxonomy (NCBI): domain Eukaryota; kingdom Metazoa; phylum Chordata; order Testudines; family Carettochelyidae; genus Carettochelys; species Carettochelys insculpta. The sequence continues at coordinate 136,010,640 of NC_134138.1, read as the reverse complement.
AGAAAAACACATGCAAATAGCTTCCCCAAGGTACTGAGAAGGGAGATGCCACGACAGTTGTTACAATCACTTTTGTCACCCTTGTTCTTGTAGACAGTAACAATGTCAGCATCCCTCATATCTTTCAGTACGCTTCCTTCTTTCCAGCATTGGCAAAGTAGTCCATGCAGCTCTGAAACTAGGGTACCATTGGAACATTTAAGGATTTCTGAGGGAATACCGTCTTTCCCTGGGGCTTTTCCAGAAGAGAGTGCTTTTAGCGCGTCGCTGAGTTCCTCCAAGGTGGGCTCAGCATTGAGTTCAGTCATGGTGGGCAGAGGCTCGATGCCATTCAGGGCTCTCTCTGTAACTACAGTCTCTCTGGCGTACAACTGTGAGTAGTGTTCCACCCAGCATTCCATCTGCTTGGTTCTGTCCTTCAAGACCTCGCCTGTGGCCAACTTAAGTGGGCAGTCTTTCTTTGTGATTGACCGATGGCCTGCTTGATCCCATTGTACATTCCTTGTATGTTACCAGTGTCCGCGGCCTGCTGAATCTTGGAGCAGAGTTGGAGCCAGTAATCCTTGGCACACGGCCAAGCAACCTGCTGCACTTGACTCTGAGCAGACCGGAGCGCCTGCAGGTTCACCTCACTGGGAGAGGACCTGTGTGCAGCCAGTGCCTGTCTCCTCTTCTCAATCAGGGGCGTCAGCACTTCAGTGTGGGCTTCAAACCAATCAGCAGACTTGACTGTCTTCTTCCCAAAGGTAGATATCGCAGTATTATAGATAGCGTCCCGTAGTTGTTCTCATCTCTTGCTGATACCAGTGTCATCTGGGCAGGGCAAGGCCTCTTCAAGTGCTTGGACAAACTCACATACTTTTGAAGGGTCACGAGTCTTGCCAGTGTCAATGTGCGGCCTCCCTTCCTTTTTGGAGCGAAAGAATCTTCACAGCTGGATGTGCACCTTACTACACACGAGCAAGTGGTCAGTGTCACAGTCTGTGCTGTGGTAGCTACGTGTCACCCTGACATTACCTTCATGGCTGCGTTTGGTGAGGACGAGGTGAAGCTGGTTCCAATGTTTTGATCTTGGGTGTCGTCACGAAACTTTGTGCTGGTGTTTGACGTTGAAGAAGGTATTGGTTACGCAGAGGTCATGTTGGGAGCAGAGTTCAAGGAGGCGCTGTCCGTTTTCATTCATCTTCCCTGTTCCGAACTGTCCCAGAGAGGATGGCCAGCTGTGGTGGTCACTGCCAACTCTGGCATTGAAGTCGCCAAGGATGAATAATGGCTCATGGGAAGATGCCTCACCAATGACAATGCTGAGTTCATCAAACCGTGTGTTAATGTGCCGAATTTGAATATAAAAGCCAGCTGGGCTGCTTCCCTTTGAATAGCGGTGCGAAAGTTTTTTTCAGTAACAAGCATACTTTTAAGTCTTTAACAGAATGCCCCGTTCCATGAAAATGTTGTCTAACTGGTTTGTGGATCTGGAGTGTTCTGATGTCTGTTTTGTGCCCATTAACCCTTTTTTCAAGGGAGTTAGAAGTTTGTCCAATATACAAAGCATCTGGACATTTTTGGTACGTGATGGCGTATATGGTGTTAGTAGAGGAGCGTGAGAAAGTGCCCGTGATTCTGTGGGTAACCTGGTTAGGTCCAGTGATGGTATTTCCAGAGAAGATATGTAGACAAAGCTGGCAGCGGGCTTTGTTGCAGGGAGAGGTTCCAGGACTGGTATTCCTGGGGTGTAGACTGTGGCTGTTAGTGAGGATCCTCATTAGGTTGGGAGGTTGTCTGTAGGAGAGAACAGGCATGTCACCTAGGGCCTTCTGGAGTTTGGCATCCTGATTAAGGATAGGTTTTAGATCTTTAATAATTCGTTGCAGTGGTTTGAGTTGGGGGCTGTAGGTAATGACCAGTGGTGTTCTGTTCTTGGCTTTTTTGGGTCAATCTCAACAAGGGAATATGTGGAAAAAGAAGAGTGAAGTTTGCTTGGCCCCACCAACCACAGTAGATTTTGCAGGGTCAATAATTAAATAATTCTCAAACAATAGGTTGGAACTCCTTTTAAGAGGGTCTCCATGGCTGTCATTAACATTGCTGAGTCCCATGCCTCATGCCCGCTGCCTGGGTTTGAAGGCTTAAGCACTAGGAAGCAATGGTCAGATTATAGGCCCCCTGCCTGGTGCTGAAGCCTGGGGCAGAAGACCTGGGACTTTGGTCCCACCTCTTTAGACTGGGTCCGTGGTGCACTGAAGTTCTGCAAACCCTTGTAAATAGGCCTGCTGACGGGATGTGGGGGGAAGACGAGAGGAGGATCACATAGGCCAGCTGCCCCAGCCCTTGCAATGCAAAAGGGCTCAGGACTGCTGGCTGATGTGGCAGCAGAGGTATCCTCTATAGCCCCAGGCCTTTCAAATTGCTGCTGGAATGCCACGCAGCACACCCCAGGTAGTGCTAAAAGTTTTTTTGGAGAGGGCCACAGTGAGCTCCATAAGTGTCATTGAGGGGTGGCTGCTCCTGCTCCCTTTCCACCCAAGTTCCCACCCTTTCTGGGAGTGCACAGCCATCTTCTCCCCCTTGTTTAAGGGCCTAGGGAGGCTGTCAACTCCCACGATTGTAACCCTATGATTCTGTGCCAGCTGCTGGGGTAAATACTTTCACTGCTACTCCTCACAGCCCCAACTGCTCCCTTTTTCACCTCCAGGCTTAACCCCTCTCAGCCCCAAACCTGCCCTCCTGTGCCCAGGATTTTCCTGCCTCTGACGACAGCTCTGCGTGCTGCCCACCTCCCCTGGTGGCTGAGGTATGAGGAGGCGGTTCACAGCCAGTGCCCACCTCACCCCCCTCACAGTGCAGGCGCATGGTGCAGTCTGGGCAGCAGCAGTGCTGGCTGCAGCTGCTGTGGATGGGCACTTCTGAGCTGGCGGTGGTAGCAGGCAAGGGGAAGCAAACAGCCGGCAGAAGAGCAGCTACCCCTGTTCTCCCTTTGTCTGTGGCTGTCCATCATAGCTGGAGCTGAGCTGCCCACTGTCCCCCAGCTGCTGACACTGAGTGCAGCAGCCTGGCAGCACCAGGCAGGAGGGAGCAGGGCGGTAGCCAGAGGACAATGAGGCCCCACAGGCTGGGAACAGAGGAAGTGGAACTGGTCAAGGGGGTGAGCTTGCAGCCATCTTCCTCATCTCCCTGGCACAGGCAGGGGGCAACCAAAGCTAAGGGTGTGGAGTGAGCTGTGTTTGTGCTCTGCTCCTACGTGGTGACTGCTTCCCCGCATCCTCCCTCTTAGCAAGGCTCCAGCAGGGGCAGGCTTGGCTGCCCCTCCATGCAGCTCTCCGGAAGACTTAGACCTTCCCCCATGTGGTGAGTGCAGGTGGCTCCCTGCCCTGCCAGCTTCGTCTTCTGGGGCTCCCTGCCATAGCTGACTGCTCAGTGGCTCCAGAGACTGCCCCCCACTTAAATAAAAATACTACATTCAGTTTTAATGGCAGGCATTGTTTAATCGGTGACAGCCTCCAGAGCAGCAAGCGGAGTCAGTGGTGGCATCACTCGGAGCTGCAGGTTGCCAACCGCTGCACATGCGGCTTGGAGCTTCCAAAAAAGGGTGCTGGAGCTCCATTCTGGTGCATTTTCCAGGAGGAGGAGGAGAACAAAACAAAACAAGGATATGGGGGATAGACTGCAAAACTATCCCATTTCCTGGGTCTATTAGCAACAGAAAGGGGCAAGCAGCATAAGATTCTTATATTTTCTGTGATGCTGGAGGTTATCTTCTCATGTTCCTTCTGGGATTCATTCAGATCCCTCTTTAGACTCATTTTGCACTGCTGGAAGAAACTATATTCATGACACTGGATAATCTCATCCCTGCTCTCCTGTGGATGACTGGCAAGGACTGAAGTTCTAAAGTTGACGTGGGATCATCCCCCTGAATGCCCTGACACTAACCCTCAAGAATGCACATATAAAGACTGTGAATGGCTGGTTAAATAATATAATAAGCCAAAATAACAAAACATTCCAATTAAGCCTAGTACAGTAGGAAACTTGTTACATGCAAATTCTTACCCTAACAATTGTTCTAATTATCTCTTTCACAAGTTAGGCAGCCTCCAAGCTTGTGCATAGTCCTTTACCCTGTTCAGCCTTGGATGTTTTCAGTAGGCATCTTAGCTGTTAAGTGAGGTGCAGGCCCTCCTGATGTCTGGCAAACACCCCTGTTGTTTGGTTTCTGACATTTATATCCCTTTTGCCTAAACTTAGCTCACCATGAGTATAAAAGTACACGATATAAAATGGGCTCCAGCATCAGATGCACTGATCACATGTCTTTTTAGGACCAAACACAGTTTGTGCTGGCAAGGAAAAAAAAAATCCCAGATCACTGTTTTGATCACTGGGCTAAAAAGTCTCTGGAGTGTTACTAATGGTCCTCATCAGCAGATCTGGAATTATAAACAAATCCACACTTCATATTTCAACCTTCACATACAGGAACAATAGATACACAGGAATAGCATATACACATTCAGCAGAAGATATCTTTAAAAATGCCAGGTAATATTTTTTGTCTAAAGCATCTTTGAGTTATGCATATTCATAAGCCAATTTTTATAAAGCATGGGGCCCATGGTACCTTTCTCTTGGTTATTTAGATATAACAACCTTGGGACAGGGACTGATCCATACTATGCATATGTGCAGTCCCGCATGGTACACTTCATTCAGTTGATGAATAAAAATACTACCATAATATGAATGATGAAGGAAGTTATAGTGGTAGACTCATTTTTTTTTTCTTTTTCTCTTACATCAAAGATTTGTATTGTCTGAGGCTTGAAGAAATCTTCTGGATGCGATAGGGCAGTCTTGATCACTGAAATCTCCTTTGGTGCAGAATGTAATTTTTTTACTCTGAGGTTGTGTCTACACTAGCTCTCATCTTCGACGGGAGCATGGTAAGTAGGGTGTTGGGAGATTATTAATGAAGTGCTGTGGTGCATATGTAGCACTTCATTAACCTAAGTCTCCCCCATGACAACTTCAAAGTGTTAAACTTCGAAGTGCCAGCTCGTGTGAAGCCACAGCTAACCTACTGGTCCTGCAAAGTTTAACACTTGGAAGTTGCTGTGGGGGAGAATTAGCTTAATGAAGTACTGCATATGCACCACAGCACTTCGTTAATAATCTCCCGACACCCTACTTCTCTTCGAAGTTGGGAGCTAGTGTAGATGCAGGGGGTGTGTCTACACGGGCATAAATCTTTGAAATAGCCATGCTTATGGCCATTTCGAAGATTACTAATGAGGTGCTGAATTGACTATTCAGCGCCTCATTACCATTAAGATGCTTCCGGGCACGGTGCTTTGAAAGTACTGCTTTCGAAAGCACGCTGCTCCACGTGGCCACACGGGGGTCCTTTTTGAAAGGACCCCACACCTTTCAAAATCCCCTTATCCCAATCACTGATTGGGATAACAGGATTTCAAAAGGGGTGGGTCCTTTTGAAAAGGACCCCCGTGTAGCCGCACTGAGCCACGTGCTTTCAAAAGGGGCACTTTCGAAGCGCCGTGGCCAGAAGCGTCCTAATGCTAACGAGGTGCTGAATATTCAATTCAGTGCCTCATTAGTAAACTTCAAAATATGGCTATTTCGAAGATATGTGCCCGTGTAGACACAGCCAGTCAGTCTCTTAGAATCTGGATTAACATGAGCTTCCACATCTGAACTTTGTGAACCAGGCACTAGCATTGCTTGCTGTGTGCTGATACTAAAAATTACCAATTCTTACCCCAGTATGAGGCAGGTACTGAAGTTTCACAAATACTACCTTCCATTCCTTATGAGAAGATGCATTAAATGATTTTTTTTTTAAAAAATCTATTTGATTCTTCAAATGGATAAAGTCAAGTTTATTGTCCCTTTTGTTTGGCTCTGGATCAGATATTGCAAGTGAAATAACACAATGTGTGCTCAGTTATTAAGGATTTTGATTTTTCCTAACTGTCTACTATATTTTCTATTGTTAGGCTGTTTCAACAAAATGGTATTTTTTATATGCTATCTGCAACTCACGGATTATAAAAGACATTAAATAATGAGACAATAAATATTTTGTAAATTATAATTCAGTTCAATCCTGACTGCACCTATTCAAGAATACTTTTCCTGTGAACATACCACCCTCAGATATAAGTACCATAAATTACTATGCCAAGTCTCCAATATTACCAGAACAGTGAAATATCATTCTTGTCCTGTAATCCCAGCTACTAAAATGTCACATACTGAAACAGTAAACATTTGTGTGCATCTTCAGATCCTCTTTGGTTGCCCATATTTCACTTAGAAATCTGGTATCGTGCGGCATATAAAGTAGCCTGCAGCATTTTGTCACGTTGCTTGGTGCAATATTCAAAATTTACAATCTTACTAGTTACAAAAGGAAAACTGACACATTATTTTTCTTGGCTCGATGAATAAATCAGTGATGAAACTCAAGTTCTTTTTAATTCATATAATGAAAAACACAGACCTGTGGAGATATGGAATTAATGATCTATGGGATACAAAAGTCCACCTATTTTATAATTTGATACAACAGGTTTCACGACCATCCTTTGAGGAAGTTTGTCTATATGTTTAAATATGGGCAAATTGAGATCCTATGATTGCATAACATCACAAGTCAGCAGCAGAGATAGGAATAAGACCTAGATTCTCTAACTCCATTCTCTCTTGTATTTATCTGATATCTCTAATAAGGGTATAAAATGCCATACCCATTGCTTTCTAAAATATGTGTAAAAACTAGTAGTTTGGGTCCTGTGCTAATATTGAATTTTATTTTCTACCTTTCTCTTTCACTTTTTTCCTTTATCTGAATAGAGCAATGTTAGCAATACCTGCTCTTCTATCTGCTCCAGATGTTTTCACATGCAAAATCCAATTTCTTTTATATGTTTATAAGGCACTTTGGTAGATTTTTTTTCACATATTAATATTTAAATGTGCCCCCCCCCCAATCACTGCTTTTATCTTGAAAAAGCTTCATGTTATTGCTTTTGTATCACGACCCTTAAGCATGAGTGAAGGCACTGAATTACTTTTTGGGCTCATCTACGCTAGCCCCTTCCTTTGAAGGGGTCATGTAAATAAGCCTGATCCCTGAATAGCAATGAGGTGCTGCACTGAATATCCAGTACTTCATTAGCATAATTCTTGCCTTGCAAACTTTGAAGTTGCTAACTTTGAAATGCCGATAAGCAGTGTAGCCATGGGCACTTCGAGGTACCTGCACAATTTCAAAGTTTCCGTACTCCCAAAACGTAAGGAAAATTTGAAGTTGCACAGATACCTTGAAGGGCCCATGGCTACACTGCTTGCCAGCACTTAGAAGTCAGCCACTTTGAAGTTTGTGCGGTGAGAATTATGATAATTAGGAGCTGCATATGCAGTGCAGCACCTCATTGCTATTTAGAGACTGGGCTTGTTTACATGCCCCTCTCAAAGAAAGGGGCTAGTGTAGATGAACCCATTGTGTGCCATATGTACAAAGGGTCTTTAGCACAGTTTATAAACTAGGGCCAAGAGATTGGCACAAAGAGCATGTCTGCTGGCAGATCTGGTGTGTGTTTAGGTATCTAATTTCAGAATATGGATGTAAATTTAAATGCTGCTTTTGAAAATGTGACACCAAGCCCTTCATGCATCCTATATTTAAAAAAAAATCAGCATTCATCACATGAGTACCAACAGTAGCAACATTGCTTTTACTCAAACCAAGAGATGCTTGAGAAGAGTATCTTTTACAATCGAAAAGTGCAGTACCAAACACATATCTGTGGCCTGATAGTGAAGAATTAGAGTAATTCACAAAAATGGATTGTATTTACAGGGCTACAGTGTAATTATACATGCATCTTGCTTATGTATCAAAATAGAAATTAGAGGGCAAAAAGATAAGGGTTTGTGAATTACACTTTTTTTTAAACCTAGAAACATCAACTTTGTCTACACTTTTTTCTTGCTCCTTGGAATGGGCTTGATACTTTAGACTATCAATCCTAGTGACTGAGATTTTTGAGGTTGGTGCCAGAATTTAATTTGTGTCAGCTGAACAGATAAATATTTCAGAGAAAATAAATAATTTTCTTGACACATTGATAGTTTTGTGACAAAATGTATTGTGTTGGCCAAATACATCACGATATCTGACAAAATGCATTCCTTAGGACTGGCTTAGATAGCTGACTTCATGCACTGCATTTGCAGAAATATGTTGGTTTTAGTGAAGAGTGCAGAACCATTCAATGTTCTTCAAAATAATGTAATAGCAGCTCTACTCAAGCTGATATACTTAGACCTATCAGTATTACCATTATAACCTCCCGCACCACACACACAGATACCATCTTGAGAAGTTCATATCTCACTATAAAGAATTCTTTTGGGGCTTCAACTTGGTAACCATTATTTGAGATTAGAATTCAGAAGGAAATTTTAAAGTAAATGAACTATTTACGCTACTTCCTTTCAGGTATTTCTTGAATTCTAAAGGAAGTTTGAGTTCTTGTCTCCCCTCTCTGTTCTTATATATACATACCATGCCATCCTGGTTTACATGCTTTACTTGCAGTGCAGAATGACTAGATGTAGACCTCTTAACCAACCCATGGTAATGAGTTCTGTAGCGAGGAGGCCTCGGCATCAATGGGATTTGTCTTCATGGTTCTGAAAACTGGGAAATTCAGCGATGCTTTTGTCAGGCATAAACAGTAGAAGATGACTTTTGCTAGAGGCAGTTACGTGACACACGAGGTGTACTCCACACCTGTGGTTTTGTGTGCTGTCTGGTAGCCCACTGCTGAGTTTGAGTTACAGATCAATCTTTGTATCTGATCAGTAAAGGATATGATTCTGAAAACAAGCTGTTCTTCTTAAAGCTGCAGACTTTTTAATCTATTATTGTATCTTTTGTTTCTCCTACTTTGGATGGTTTTCCTCTTAACGTGGTTTCCTCTAACTTTCTTTCTCACATTAAATGTGAGTTTCTCTTCAGCTACAGGTAGTAACTCTGAAATCTGTGATTCTTTTATCCAGAAATATTTGTGGGCCAGAGAGACCCAGTGGCTGGGAGGGGGACAAACTGGGAAACCAGCAGCTGGGAGTACCAGCTTGGCCAGCCCAGGCCAAGCCACCATCAGGATGGCTGGCAGCAGCCAGGAAGCTATGGCCCAGGACCGGTGGCCAGGTCGAGAAGTGGGAAGTTCATGGCTGGGAAGTCGCCTACCTGTGGCTGTTCCCGTCTGTGTCTGGGATGTGGCACAGGCAGCTAGGGCTGGGAACCTGGGGCTGGGGTTGAGAAGGCATGGGGTCTGGGAAGCCGCAGGCAGCAGCAGGAAGGAGAGCCCAGGAGCAGGGGCATCTAGCCAGCAGAGGAACATTGACTTCCCCTGGTTGAGCAAAATCCCTGGTCTCTGACCACTTAGGTCCCAAGGTTTCCAAACCAGGTAGGTCAAAGCTGTATACACTTCCTTCTCTTCTTCCACCTTGGCCAAGATTTCCAAAACTGGACAGTGACTTTTGGCATTCCTCCATTTTGGAGAGTCTGTCCCTTCTATTAATTGTAAAGAGACTCAAAATATTTGACTTCAGATTTAAAAGTGTAAGTGTCAACATGGCCAGACTGAAGGAGGAAGATGTATGTGACACACGAGCTTTAAGAAAAAATTTAGCCTCCAGTACATCATACCTGCTACTGTCCTTACAAGTTACTTCTCTGTAAAAATGCACTGATATTCTATTTGCCTAGTTAATATTCTTCATTTATTTTTTCTTAAGTGAATGTAATGATCTCATTACTTCAGAACTGTGAAGGCCATTCCAATGTTTAATTTGAAGTAATGTGATTAGCAATCTTGCAGAGTTATAGAGTTTAACCATGTGTAGATTGACATTTGGTTTTGTTGGTTTGTTGTGTGTAGGGTCTGTCTCTTTACTCCTATCTCTGGACGCTGAAAATGGAGATTTGTTTTTTTTGTTTTTAAACTGGTCAGGACCACACTATGCCTAATGTTAGTGTTTGCTCTGGGGCTTTTTTACTGACATTTTTATACTGGGGCATAGGGTACCAGTACCTCTCCAAAGGCACAATCTTTTACTCCAGAATCTAAGCTTTAATTTGGGCCCATCCTCAAAAATGCTGTTAAGACGGTTTTCAGAGAAATAAATGATTGGAAATAATGATACCAGCATGATCCCGAATTTCAAAAGAGCCTAAAAAAAATTGAATCTATTCCATTCAGTGACATTTTCAGTCTACACACTCATTCTTGATATATTAAATATCAGCTCTTTCATTGCTCATAAGAAAAGTAAAAACACTTATGCTATGTATATATTTACTCTAGAACATGAAACTCCATTTTGGGAGAGATGCCTACAAAACCTATTAGAATGCCAATAGGCCATGTGAGTCCCATGGAAGGGAAATCCAGTCCTTAAGATATGCCATAGAGTTTATGAATGTATTTGAATCCAGCCTGGGCAGAACCAAGGTCACAGAACTCAGAATGTGTACGTGTTCATATTCTGAGCACCACTATAGTCTTCTGTGAGCAGTGTCTTTTTTGGCATCTCATATGGACAGCTTTTTGATTCACATATTGTCAATCCTGTTTGTAGCAGCTTTGTGTGAGATGATGCTGAAAAATATAAATGGCTATCATGATCTGTTTAAATAAGCCCCACCACCTTTGTGAAGACCAGTAGAGTTGAATGGGCTAATAATGGTAAGAGAAGTAGACATAGCATAAGAGTAAAAGCATTGTGTTGCTGCAACTTGCTACACAAGGAAAAAAAAACCTGAATATTGATTGTTAGAAACATCAACTATTTTAAATGAACACTGACCAAAAATCCATTAATAAAATATGAACTTGCTTTGTCCCAGTTATAACAGCAATTTATCACAGTGTTTATTTTATAAGTTACTTTAAAGTAATAAAAAATCTCTCATAAATGTCATCTAGGAGTGACAGATTTATTTTAGAAAAAAATCTGTCATCATCTTTGTCAGTTGATTTTACATGGGAAAGTTGCTGTAGAGTGCAATAGAATGCTGAAATGTATTTGGAATCTCTTAGAACACATAACTTTAATGGTAGAGAATGACAGGCATCTTGACTCCTACAAGATATTAATAAATCATTAGCAAAATTACAGAATACACTGTCTTATCTGAGAAAAATCCTGTTTTTTCCTTGACATATCAATTATCCTGACAAGTGTGATTTTTTTGTTTCAATACTTTTTATATCAAAAATTAGATCTCCCCAGTCTCCTCATATAAATTATGTTTTACTACCATAGGTATATATAAAGTTTGTAGACTGAAAAGCAAAGCAAAGACACAAACCAGAATCTAAAGTAAATTTGTGATTTAATTTGCAATAGTGCCTCTATGCTGCCATTAACACAGAACACAAACAACATTGAGATGCTATAAATTATTGCTTGTAAACTGAAGCATGCTTTTTCAGAGATCTATTACACAGAATCTGCTAATAATATGAAAATAGCTGATGTCAAGAAATGACAATATTGCCAAAGATAAATGAAGGTATTTAGTTTAGCCACTGCATAGGCTACAGTGTGTTTAAATGATTCTCCTATTTGGAAGACATTGAATATAAATCATTACCATAATAATTAGCATGTAATAGAATCTTATTTGGCTTCTAATGGCTTGTTCATGATAAGATTTAATATTTTTGTTTATGTAATCCCTAAAACTATATTAATATTCCCTCTTTTAAACATGAATTGTAAATATACTGCAGCATCTGACAAGCTGTCCTTTTTAATTATTACGTGAGCACTTAATAGAATTGTGTGTGAACAATAGTGTTTCAAAGTAACTCATAAACTTAGAGATGAAAGACTAACCCTAACCCCGACATGCCAATTTTTCATGTTTGGGGAAAATTTTCAGTATGCAGGTGGAGTAAAGGGATGATGGAAGATGAAGATGAAGTAGGCCTTTCCCACAGTTCTGTGTATTTCTGGGATCACAAATTGCCTCAGTGGAGGATGACAAGATGAGTTAAGGGGAGGCAGCATGTGGAGCAATGACAATTCTACACCAGTCCACAAGCTGGCAGGCTATGTGGTATGCTCCATTTCAACATACTGGGCTTGAAGGACCCCATCAAAAGAAGTGATTTCCAGGTAACTCATCAAAGGAAGCTGCTGACAATGTACCCTGAACGTGTGGAAAAACACTGGTGTCAACTGAAAAATACCATAATTGGAGCTTCTGGACAAGCCATTGGCTGCCAGTCCAGGAAGCATCATGACTGGTTTAATGGGAGCAATGTGGAAATCGAATGTCTGACTGAGGCAAAAAGGAAAGTCTTTAGGGTTTGGCAAAGCAATATCAACTGCACAATGAAGAGAGAAGCACATGCTAAGGTCAAGGCAGAAGTCCAACATAAAAACACACATTTGAAAAACCAGTGGTGGACTAAGAAGGCATGAAAACTTCAGTATCTCTGAGATCAATAATACAAAAGATTTCTTCAATGCTAACAAAGCTGTTTATGGACTGTGAAACCATGGAATCAATCCCCTGAAATCAAAAGATGGTACCCAACTCTGAAAGACAATGAAGCCATTACCTCTCACTGGAGGGAATACTATAATGAGCTCTTGAATTGCCCCTTCACTTCAAGTAGGGTAACAAGTTGGAATGTGAAACTATCATGGCATCTCACTCCTGACAATGGCAGGGAACATCTTAGCTTGAATCCCTGCAAATCAACACATGCCACTTTCAGAAGAAATCCTCCCCAAATCCCAGAATGTCTTCTGACCACTGCCATGGTTCTAGCAGCACAAAAGGCAACTGATCCTGGCCTGGCCCCTTCTGAGACATGGAGCTGGTTGCTTATCCTACTTTGCCCAAATGTCCAAGATGGCTGTGAGCCACTCTTGTCCCTGTTACGAGCTAGATTAGTTGGGATTCAACATTTTAAAAAAAATGAGAATAGTTTCTATTGATAACAATGATTCCATCCAAGTACACTCTAATAAGGTAATTTGTGGGAGAAAGTGTGAGACGGAATTTGTCATTTGTTTAGAAAGAAGTCATAGAAGTAGAAGTACTTTAATTGGTACAAAACTGAAAGAACCCGTGGGGCAAAGACACCTGCTAAAAAGGTTGGAATTGAGGGGATGAAAACAAGATTAAAAATATTATAGGATGTCTTGCTTGGCCTTGTAAATTGAGGGATTAATTGCAAAGTATGAAGGACATAACGATCATACTAGAGAAGGCTCTTGTCAAGTTAATTTTGAACAGTGTGTACTATATTGATTGCTAAGATTCAAAAAGAACATCCAAATGGCAAATAGCATGCAGAAAAATTATTTGGCTCAGTGTGAACTAAGAGAGAATGTCTTACTAGGAATGATACCAAGAATTAATCATAATTGGCTGATAGGCAGGGAAAAAGCAGTCAAGTCAAATAAAAGTGAGTGGATCCTCAAAACTGTGAGTACAGTTTTACTGATGACAGAATCCCTGATTTTTCATTAGAGCTATTCTCAATGAGTAAAAGTTATAGATCTGGACTCTGGTTACTGGTCAGCACTTACTGTGCAAGGGCAAAATCCAAGACTTAGAATGATATATGAAAAGCCATTTTTTTTCATATGATCACTAACATGTTTTCTAGTGATACAGTTGGATTCAAGCCATGGTAATCTACATTATCTAAGAATTATTCTTTTTCTTCATGCTTAGGCATCTGGAACTTGCCACCAAAATGTACATTCTGTTGGTATCTATATATATATATATATATATATATATATATATATATATATATATATATATATATGATTTTTGACCACATAAAGGTTAGTTGGAGATATGGGATATCATTGGTAGACCTATATTTTTATAATCTATATATTTCTCTACATGGTTTGAGCCAAGGCTTGTCACAACATCAATACCTTACCCCTCCTATGGCTGTTTCACCATGGCATAGTGGTGTGGCAGACCCCTACCTGGAAGCTTCAGGAACCTTCTGTAAGGACGGTATACTGGATGGTGGACCAATGCCTTTTTGTTCCCTGACTAGGCCCAAGCCCTCATTGCCCAGCTGGCCCTGCGCTCCCTATAAAAGGCTCCCCACCTGGTTGCAGTGGGGAAGGTTTTGGAAGGTACACATGAAGAGCAGAACGAGAGCAGAGCAGAGCAAGTGAATGAGTGAGTGAGTGAGTGAGCGAGCAAGAAGGTACTACAGGGATGTGGTGGGTGAAGTGGCCCAGGGTGAGTTTGCTACTTTGGGGCGGGGTGAAGGCCCTGCCAGTTGCCTCTTGTCCTCTTAGGGACCATGGGCTGGAGTCCAGGTTAGAGGGCAGGTCTGGACTCCCCCCACCCTTCCCCAGAGGGATTACTCCACTGGAGCAGGCATGGGCCTGCAGGGGGACTGGCTTTATCCTCCCCATTCTGGACTTGCTTGTGATGAGGATGGCTCGCTAAGTGAAGACCCCTGCCTTTGGAAAGAGAGAACCGCCAGGATGCACAGGGACACACAGGGCTAACAAGGGACTTTGTCACAGTGGTTATGGATTTTACGTACCATTAAGGAACTCCATTGTTACCACTCATCCTAAGAACAGATTGCCTTTGGTGAGTTTTCTTAGTTTTTACAAAAAAGAAGCAGTTTAAAGGAGCAAGTTAGCTGTGTGACCTAATAGATGTCAAAATTACCCAGGAGAAGAGAATATTTGTATAGTTAAATTCTCAGGGGTTCATAATGTCTTTAAAAAGCTGCTTTTAGCATTGCAACATGATTTACTTGTAGATATTCCTTATTAAATTTCTTAATTGTGTCTCACCCTTAGATTTCTTCATGATTGATGGTGTGGACTAGTGGGGCTGACAGTCACTATGGGCCGTGCAGGAACATGGGAGGGGTCCCATGCTCCATGCCCCAGAAGGGGAAGAAGTCAAGGGCAGTTAGCCCTCGGTGTCACCTAGACCTCAGCACCATCCCCTGTCCCCACTCCCTCATACCTGTGAGCAGCTGAAGACGCACTGGTCTGGCAATTCATAGGGGCCTGGAGCATCAGCTGCTGCCACTGCCAAAGTAGCAGCAGTGGTGGCCAGACCTCCAGGACCCTTTGAAATACCAGGCCCGATGGCATCTCCCCGCTGTGCTTCCCATCCTCTCCAAGCAGTGGGCCTGATGTGGACAGTTATTAAAGAACTAGTGATAGATGAACATCATAATGTGAGTGACTTGCTGTCTGCAGAGGTTCATGATCATGACTGCCAACTCAGAGCAGATATCCTGAACTGGGACATGTTTTAAAATAACTTTCACCAACCCAGTAACACCTTTGAACATCTATATTACTGTAACAATGCTCTTTGGCACACAATCTATCTTGCCACTCACCTGACCTGGACTTAGTGATAAGTGGTCACTTATACCAAAAGATCAGTCATTCACTCCAGGTCAGTTTGTACCTTCTTATACTCTACGATTTGCAACTAGCATTTTCTTGCTGTGAGAGCTAACCATTTATAAACTATGAAAAGCAAATTATTTAAAGTAGGCAACATATAAGCACAAACTGATGGGATGAGTTCTTGCATAGGTTTCCCCTTCCTAGGGAGGGGACAGTTAAGCATGCAATCAACAGGACCTCTGTCTTTTGATTCTTTCAATGGGACATCATGTAATGGGAGGAGCCCTTTTCACTAACTACAAATCATACGCTACAGACTTTCATATACAGATGCCTGAGTGAGGTACATCCTTCACATCAAATGTCAAGACTTGGTCACAAATGAAGATCTTTGGAACGGAGCAGGACAAAAACCACTTGACCCTCAAATGAAGAGAAGGAAGTGGGAATGACTAGGCTGTACTCTCAGAAAACCATCATCCAGCATATTGTGTCAAGCTCTCAAATGGAACTTGCAAAGAAAATGCAAAAGAGTAAGACCTCAGACAACATAGAGAAGATCAAACGAGATTGAAGGAAAATAACCAGGGTACTCCTGGGATCAGCTAGAAGTTTTTTCCTGATACACAGTGAAGTGGAGGAGACTCGAAGGTGACCTATCTTCCACCCAGAGGACAAGGGCTTAAGTCAAGTTAAGTTTTCTATTGGGTGAATGTCGCAACTAAAGAAGTTTTACAAACACACACTTGTAATGTGACACCATTAGCTTTGAAGACCAAAGTTGAGATCAATGCACATAGCATCCTAGAAGCTTTTTATGGTCTATATCCATTTTCATCAACAATATATATTTTGAACAATACTAACCTACAAGCTGAGCTGGTCTGGTTTACAGCTATGAACTTGTCAGTGGTCAGCAAATGCCTGCAGCGCTGGGAAGAGAAGTGTCACTATTCATTGAACCAGAAATGTTCTCACATTTAAAAACTTTAGAATGATGGATCTCTAGATTCCTGAAATTTTGTGAAATAATTCTAAGGCATCACAAAGTCTAGAGTAACTCATCATCCCATGCAAATTTCTCTCACACACCTATTGTTCCAGAAATAGCAGTAATGCCAATGGACAATTGCTACTAGTACTACTGAGTACGAATTGAACCTCTCTCTAATCCAGAACACACTCAGCCAGCAAAATCTAATACAGCATGATTTTAGTTAGCTGGATGACCACTTATCATGGGTGTGGCCATGTTTCCTGTGGTCCCATAAAGTTTTTTACCAGCCACCAGTCCTGGCTTTTAGTGATCAGTGCTGTTGTTTAGCTCTAAGTTACCCCTCAGAGTCTTCTAAGAGCCCAAGGAGCAATAAAAGTGTTGGTGATGCTGCTGGACAATATGACCTTCAGGCAAATTCTCTTGTCCCACACTAGTCAGGCCCTGAGGGTGCCAGATTAGAGAGGTTCAGCCTATAATAGCTGTTACTCTGGGGATTTCAAAATCTCCTGAGAAAGATAAGTATGTGTGTCTTTTAACATAGCCCATAGAGCAAGTAGAGTTGTTAAAGTCCATAACAAAAAAAAAAAAAAGTAACACTATGCTACAGTTCTGTTTACTGCCTAGTTACTAAGTTTTCAGTTGGCAAAGTCTCCAATATTACAGGGGAAAAAAACAGGTGAAGAATTGAAACAGCAAGGTGAACAGGAAAGATTAAACTAGTAGCTATATGAGGTAGCATTGGGATGGCAGGACCCTAAGCACTTTCCTGTCGTTTCCAGAAGACTTAACATGCTGCAGTGTTGATGGTACTTAGCAATTTAACTGTCTTCACTGGACCATTCAGGTAATTTGTAACTAGGTGTGACCATTGAGCAGTCAAAGTGAATTAAGGACATGTATTTGTAACGAGGATGACGTCTCAGACTAATAGATTCAGTAATGGTAGCCTGCTTAGCTTTCTGCACAGATAATTGCCTGCATGCTGCCTGTCAAAGCAACAGGGTTAATGTCATTAGTACCTTGATCTCATGCATGTCAAGCAGAAAGATAATTTTACTCAGTGGTGAAGAACAGGCGTGTGTGCCTTTCTACTGTCCTTGGGTTTCAAGAGCTCTGGGTATCTTCCTACAAGTAGTAAGTAGCAGAGGCCTGGTGCATGAGTTGCACTGTATTCTGCCTGTGCAAACCACCTGGTGAATATGCCCCTTTGTTTTGGAAAGGCAGAAATCAATGAATCTGAAAATGATTTAAAATAGCTATTCTCATAAAATCTGGATTGTTTGACTGAAAGTGTCCCCATTTTTGTCCATGAAAGACAGAGTCCCATTTAAAGGGATGTCCAAGTCCCGCAAGAGAGTTGAAGACCTATTATTTCTCCACCTTACCTGTAAAACAAAGTAAAACCATCCAGCAGCAAAGTTGAACTGCATTTGGTCATCATAATTCACAGCCCACATTAATAATGATATTTACCCCTCAGCAATCCTGGATCATAGGGATAACAGAAGTTAATAATGTAGGATTTTTTATGGTGAAAGGATCGTCTCCAAAAGGTACAATTAAAATACTTTGAGGCTGCATCACCACTTTGGAAGCTGAATCTGAAATTTGACTGTGATGAATATTTCCAGTCTCCCTTGACCCTTGTGTATTTAGTTTTCAACTGCACATGAAACGTAAATTCCATGTGGGTAGGAGACTAAAGAATATTCATTTAAATAAATTGTTAAATCCCATTAGCATTTTACAATTTTGAGTTTTTCCCATCAGAAATGGCTTAAAATGTCATCAACATGTTAAAATATTCAGTGTCAACTATTCGTACCAGTTATTGTGAATCTCAGGAAATCAATAGACTCATATCAGCATAAAACAGGACTTAGTGGTGAGGAAGCCTCTGTATATTATTTTCTCTTCTGAATATGCATTAGCCTTCCCTTTGAAAAAACTCTTCTCTAGTGTTGTGTTGTCCCTCCCACCCCCCGCCACCTTCTTTCCTATAAAAGCGGTATCTACACATTTTGGGAGTGAGGAAACTTTGAAGTTTCATAGGTACTTCAAAGTGCCTGCAGCTACACTGCTTGCCCCTGCTCCAAAGTTAACAACTTTGAAGTTCACCTGGCGGGAATTATGCTAATAAGATGCTGCATATGCAGTGTAGCAGTTCATTGCTATTCACCAGTCTGGCTCAGTTACTTTCCCCCTTTGATGGAGGGGGCTTGTGTAGATGAGCCCATAAAGAGGAACATCGTCTTGATTTGGAGGGATTTGTGGGGAAAGTGCCCACAAATTTAAAAATGCAATGAGAGTATACCCCTAAGACAACCTATTTTAACACTTTTTTTTTTTTGCCATTATTTGCTTTTTCAGTCTCAGGACACTGACGGATATATTTTCACAGTGTGCAAAGGTTGTTACCAAAACACCGCATCAGAATCAGTTTCTGAGAACTGCACAAGTTTGCGAGTCCAGAGTATACTCAGAAGTTTCCCAACGGCATCTGTGCTTTGATTTTAAGTTCTTGGAGCTGTAGTTATCCAGTATGTAGGAGTACTTACTTTGGAATCAGGTCCTCTAATCCCTCAGGCAGGGCATCTTATTGGAGATGACACTCTGGCTTGTTCAAACTAAACTTCAGTTAATTTCTGTCCTTAAAAGTGATGATAGAAATTTTGAAATAAGCATGCCTGCATTTGCATGTGTGTTAGTATTTCAGGGTTTGTTCTTTTTTTGCAATGAAACTTCTCATAGAAATGAAAAGAAAAATTCATAACATATGGTTGTCATCCAGGAATCAAAACTTGTTCAAAGCTATTGTATTTAATGAAATTCTTCAAAATAATACATAGACGACTTGATTGCGGTTTAGGAGTAGAGACACAGAGCGATTCTTCTTTAGCTTGTTCTTTTGAATTTACACTGCCAAGGTTGTTAATGAACAAAAAGTTTGAACAGCACTTAAATCCTCTTTTGAAAATTGATTTAAGGCTCAGATCCTCAAAGATATCCAGGCACCTTATTAAGGTTCAAATCCCTTTGATATGGGCTACTGGAACATATTTGTGTGTATATTCATGCTAGCTGTCATCAAGCTTCTTCCAGTATCAATAACAGCATAGCCACGACCAGCAGAGGCACCAGGTAGCTTTGCAGACTACAAACCCACATGCAACAGCAATTGTGATCCCCTTTGCATTCACCCTTGTTCAGTGAGGGCTTGTATGAGTATGTGAGTGCAAGCACAACACTAGCTCGTAGAATATACAACCTGAGACAGTCAAGGGAAGCTTAAGCTCCTAAGTGCCTGTCACATTTGAAATAGAGTGTGCACGTGTGCATTTTCTCAAACATTGTACTCCTTGGGTCAGGTCCAAACAGTACCATGTAAAACAAATGGTGGTGCTAGTCTATCTTCTATGAAGTACTTAGATCCCAACACTGCTGCCCCCCATCCCCCACCAAAAAAGCCCAAACCCTACAGCCAGCTTTACATGTCCCATCATCAATATTGTTGATATTTGACTTGCTATGCATTTCCATCTTTTGTCTTTGCTGGGGTCTCCTCCTGAGATGTACTATTACTTTTACAGAAGATTCTCAAGCATAACAGGTAGTAACCATTTCACACAAACATGCATACGTATTTTGGGCATACGTTACTGTGAGCATCTTTAACTGGAGTATTTGCATGAGCACTTGAAAACACATGCATCTTTTTACAGTGCACTACTTCAGCTCCTCAAACAATAAATTCTGTATTTATGTCAAAGGGAGTCTTCAGTCTTACTGTAGATTAAGAAGTATACTGAATTGCTTGATTTATTTGTTTTTTTTTTAGGGTGAAAATTTTAATAAGCAAAGTTAAGGTTATAGATGTATAATACCATCTTCTTTCTCTGTTTTAAATATCTTGATTACAGCAATCTTATTCATTTAAAATGCTTCCTACATTTTATGTTAGAACTTCAGTGTTTTGATTAACTGTATCTTGATAATTAGGAGTCTGTTACTCCTGGTATGACGGAGGTTAGCAGCATTGGCATGAAATATTTCCATTGCGCTATTTGGATCAGCCCCATATTTTGGGCAAAAGAATTGCATTTTAAAATACCAATCACTGCCAATAAAGCTCTTTGCTGAATACCCTTTTTTGTTTTAAATCACCATTAACACTGAAAATCTCATTTCTAACACAGCAAAAATGTGAAATATGAGGCTCGAGTATCTGTGGTGGGTATTTTAGTCTCAAGGATCAAAGGGATGTGCCAACACTACTCATTTCACCTTCCTTTCCCTACCCCAAAACTTCTCCCAAGTAAACCGCTGGTGGTTGTAATGCTGAGAAAACTGCTTGTGAGTGGGGGTTTTATCACTGTTTTGTCTAACCTTGCTCAGAGGAGATCTAAATGGCAGAGTAATAAAATGTCAGCCACCTTTAGTGCTTTGTCTCAACTAGTATTCTCATCCTTGCTGCAATGATAAAGGTGAGGAGAGGAATTCTAGTTACTGTGATATGTGGTATCTATTTTTCCTTTAGGTAGCTGGTTGAGGGTCAGAACTGTTGCTGTCTCTCGAACATTAGCTCCAAGTTTTATCTCATTCATTTAAAAATATTCCAGCATGTTTATGTTCATGATAAAAGTGTTTGTGTTATCTGGAACTTTAATTCTATTGTAAAAGGCTCCCCCCCAGCCCCCTTCAGGGTTTCCTATGCAGCTGCAAGTCACCATACATATAATACGTCAGACAGGGTAATGGAGGGAAGAGTTGTGCAACTCAAATCACCTTTAGAAGACACAATCACTAGTTTAACTTTCTTGATCACTTATGGAAAGCACAACAAAATCCCCTTGTCATGTCCTCTGTTTTGCACCAATACATTGATCAAGCCCATGAGGATTGGAATCTCTTTAACCTTGCTCAACTCCCAAAATACTAAAGCTACAGCTCATACTGAAATTACAAAACTGTTTGTGGCAGGACTGCCCTTAAGAGGGTGTGGGGCCCGGGCCAAGTCACCTGTATGCCTCCCACCCACTAATACTTTTTTTTTTTATACAGATGAAATCTGGTTATAGTCAAGTTCAAGGGCACCTTCTGGCTGCAGGTTAAATATTGATATCACCCAGCTGTATAATTCCAATGTTATAGTGTAGCTCTTTTGTAATTAACATAATTTTAAAGACCTCACTGATCATGATCAGTGTCACACCACTTACATTCTGAAATCCATCTTCCTGGACTTCCTTGCAGCAAACTCTATCATCAGATCATGGTAATCCAGGTTTGATGATGCTACTTTCATCTCAATGAACAGAATGGCAAGTCTGCACAGTTTTTCTTGAGACATAATTGGCTGTAGGCAGTGTTCCCTGAAAGCTGTGTCCCTGTGTAGCCACTCAGGAGAGACTGAAATGCCACCCAGTTGATTAACACAGCACCCACAGGTAGGTTTTTCTTTCTACTTGTGGTGCGTATTTGTCCATGCCTCAGTGTGCCAAGAATATTCTAAACATGACATAAAAATTCCACACATGGATAGAAAAGATGATTTTTAATTTGGAAAATCTTTGTTCCCCTGAAGCCACTCTGACTGGGATTGTCAGCAAAATCCTGTGTGCTATAGCGGTGTTTGGGAAGGCACTGTCAAGTGATTTAAGAAACTCAAGTGCTTAAAGGGCAGTACTCATTCCCTCAGGAATGAATTCTAGTCATACCTGAAGACATGTTTTCTCCAATTTTCACTGTGCCTGCTAGTGCTAGCTGCTGTAAGATAGCTGGGAGTATAGTTGTGTTGAAGTGCAGAACTGTGGTGTACCTGGACCCTGAAGGAGCAGCAGAATACAGACATGAGGACTACAGAGTCAGGAAGTGCGCTGGAAGACCTGGGTGGTGCTATGGCTGCCTCACCTGAACCCACAATCTATCTTCCTTCCCCACAATTCTCTCACCCCACACCACTCTCCCTTGAATTCCTCCCTTTAATTTCCTAATACTGTTCCATGACCAGGAATAATTCACATGCTTAATTCCCCACCCACTAACAAAACAAGACATTTGATTCTGATCAAAACCAAGTGCCAGCACCAGCACTCTTTACAAATTCCAGCACCCTACAGGCATCTGTTGCACATCTCTTTTTGTTGAATGGGTTGTGATTGACTTAACCTTAGTTATGTTAGCTGACAGGAGGTTGAGTTCACACCGCTATCTCAATGAATTCTGTCTGTGTTTCATCCCTACCTCCCTCTCTGCTTAACAGAAGGAAACAGAATGTTTGGGGAACAGCCTGTAACTGAGGGTTCTGTTATTCAAATGACCCCAAATAGGTTTAATGAGTGTTAGGCTGCATCCTCAGGAGGCAAATTTCCAAGCAATCAGAGTGACATTCAGATTTTAGAGCACTTAGAAAGGTTGAATTTTAAAGCTCATAAAATGGTGGAATCTCTGTGATGTTCTCCAGTAATTTGCCAGCCCTTGTGGGTAGTGATGGAGTTGTGGGCCCCTAGGCCTGGTAGTGTGACAAAGGGAACCCTAGGACTGGAGTCTGCTGCTGGAAAACTTGAAAAGGCAAGGATGACCCTGAGGCTGGGGGTAATAAGGGCTTCCCCCATCTTGGATCCTGGTGGCAAGGACCCACACCTCAACCTGGTGCTAAGAGAAGGGAGAAAAAGCTATGAAAGAGGGAGCTGTGAAGCACGAGGGGACATCAATTTTTGGCTATGACTGAGGTCCTTGATGGAAACTAGTTGCTGGCACTCACCTGTGCTCAGAAGGGGCCACCTGGGTTGATGGAGGGCCCCACTGCCAGAAAAGGGAAGGATCTGTCACTTCAAGGCAAAAGCCTGGAGGAGCAGGGAAGCTCAGACTGTCCTATGCAGGCTGCCTGCTGGAGTGGCACTACTGAAGGGAAAAAGAGCACTGGGACACAGCAGCAGCCTGCAGGCAGAATGGGTAGCCCGAAGAACAAACTGTGGCTTAGCAGTTCCAGTCCAGGGCTGCAGGCAAAGGAAAAAGAAGTACTTGGAGGTAGAGGTTGATCCTTGCTGCAGGCACCAGCCCTTCCCAGCCCCCCTGAGGAACAGGGCCTCCTCAAAGGATGGGGTCTGGTGCGGCTGCCACACTTACTCCTGTAGGTTGGCTGACTCTGGTTTGTGGTTTAGTCTAAGTTATTGCTAGCTAGCCACTAGCTATTCAATCTACTCTAACTAGTAGGAGTGCTTTTATGTCCACCATAGCATTTCTTCAGCCTAAAACCTATGAGTATTCACCTTTATCGGGTTACATCTTTGCTGTAGACTTCAGTTAACTGCATTAAAGAGAAAAAGTTGCCTATAACCAACTCTCTGTCCTTCTGGTAACCTACTGCCTAAGCAAGAGGTACCCAGAGAGTAGTAACTGCAGGACATCTCATTTTTATTTTATGATATTTTATTCACACACTTCAGCTTTTTCACATGAACACTAAGGTTTTTTTTTTCCCTTTTATGTCAATCCTTTAATGTTCTTTTTATGAAATCTGGGGGTAATTTACCTCCCTAGGAAGTTTCCTATATGGTGTACAGCTCAGCCACTCAGGATGTCCTTATTGTGTATCCTTCAAATTCACAAAAAATTGCATCAGTGCTGTCAACATAAAAGCACTCAATAATTGCCTGAGAGGTGTGTAATTATCTGATCACAAATGTCTTACAGAAAGAATAGTTCCAAAAAGCATCTAATCTGTAATAACGTTATCACTGGTTTTGGGTATTTTTTATTATTTTTCTAAGTGACACAAACGCTTTGGCCCTTTAACATGACACATTTATAATTGTCTGATCCCTGAACACGTCTTAAAATTTATTTTTTTATATTTCTTTTATATATATAGGCAAGTAGCTCATTTATACTGACATAGTAAACCTTCCTTTCATCACAAGGATATACAATATACTAATATATTTAATAGCTGTAGTCACCAGAGTAAACGAGCATTGAAATAGCTTTCGTGGCCTTTGAATGTATGCTACCCAACTTTCCCCACAAAGTGCCCACTGTCTGTGAAAATATGTCCCAGGATAATGGTGAAATTATCTGATTTCCATTTATTGCTATAGCACTTGTCATGAATAAGGTCCCAAACCATCATAATCTTAATGAAAAATACGAGAATATGTTATTAGGAATCAAATAATAAAGATTAAGAAATACTGTCTTGCACACAAATACTTTGCAGTGCACTGTTTTGCCTCCTATCTGTTGCAACAGAAAAAATTAAATTTAGTATATTAGACTAGTTAGATTAATACTGTAGGTTTTTTGTTTGTTTT
Organism: Carettochelys insculpta; assembly: GCF_033958435.1. Lineage (NCBI taxonomy): Eukaryota > Metazoa > Chordata > Testudines > Carettochelyidae > Carettochelys > Carettochelys insculpta. The sequence continues at coordinate 135,985,860 of NC_134138.1, read as the reverse complement.
TTTTTTCTGTTTTTTTTTTTTTTTTATTTGAGAGGAGAGAACAACATTGCAAAGGTTTCAAGATAATTGAATGCAGTGCAGCTGACTTTAAGGAAATAAATCTGAATTTTCCAGAAAATGTTAACTGTGTGAGGTAAAAACTACTTCACCCACTCCAGCATGAGAGCCTCACACAGAATCTCTCACCGTTGCATACCATGTCTATATTTGTATTCCATTTCCATTTATTCCGTAGTTTCTACTTCAGTGATCACTAAGGTGGGAGATGTCTGAGTATGTTTGGAAATAATGCTATTAAAGAGTAGGCTTATTATTTCTATTAACTTAAGACAGCCCTTCACAGGGCACAGAAAAGAGGAAATTCACCAACTGGTCCTGAATGTAAAGAATCCGCACAGGGAAGTGTGTCTATGTCATTTAATAAATATGCAAAAACATAATAAATAAAATTTATATATATATATATATATATATATATATATATATATATATATATATATATATGAAAAAAGATTGTCTTTGTATACACACACACCTACAAAAAAGCAGTCCAGTAGTAGCACTTTAAAGACTAACAAAATAATTTATTAGGTGATAAGCTTTAGTGGGACATACCCACTTCTTCAGATCATAGCCATACCAGAACAGACTCAATATTTAAGACACAGAGTACTAAAAATAGTAATAAAGTTTGACAAATCAGAAAAATTATTATCAAGACAAGCAAATCAGAGATCAGAGGGGCAGAAGCTGGGGGAGAAGGTGAGAATTAGATAAAGCAAAGTATGAATACGAGCCCCTATAATGAGCTAGAAAATTCCCATCCTGGTTCAAACCACATGCTAATGTGTCAAATTTGAATGTAAAAGAGAGCTCAGCAGCCTCTCTTTCCAAACAGCTGTGAAAATTCCTTTTCAGTAAAACACAGACTTTCAGGTCATTAACAGAATGGCCCACTGCATTAAAGTGTTGGCTGACAGGTTTGTGAATCAGGAGTGTTTTTATGTCTGTTTTATGCCCATTAATTCTTTGTATTTGAGAGTTTGTCTGTCCGACATACAAAGCATGCGGGCATTGTTGGCACATGATGGCATATATGATGTTAGTTGAGGAATATGAGAATGTGTCTGTGATTCTGTGAATAACTTGGTTAGGTCCAGTGGTGGTAGAGATTCTAGAACAGATATGTGGACACAGTTGGCAACAGACCTTGTCGCAAGGAAAAGTTCCAGGATTGGTATTCCTGTGGTATAGACTATTGCTGTTGGTGAGAATCCTCACAGGGTTGGGAGGTTTTCTGTAGGAGAGAACAGGCCTGTAACCTAGGGCCTTCTGGAATGTGGCATCCTGATTAAGGATAAGTTGTAGGTCTTTAATAATTCGTTGCAGTGGTTAGAGGAGGTTTTGGAATTAATTGATAAGCTGAATAGTAACAAGTCTCCAGGACCAGATGGCATTCACCCAAGGGTTCTGAAAGAACTCAAATGTGAAATTGCAGAGTTATTAACAGTGGTTTGTAACCTATCCTTTAAATCCACTTTGGTACCAAATGACTGGAAGACGGCCAATATAACACCAATATTTAAAAAAGGCTCTAGAGGAGATCCTGGCAATTATAGACCGATAAGTTTAACATCAGTACCAGGTAAATTAGTAGAAACACTAGTAAAGAGTAAAATTGCAAGGCACATAGAAGAGCACGAATTGTTGGGCAAAAGTCAGCATGGTTTCTGCAGAGGGAAGTCGTGTCTGTCTAATCTATTAGAATTCTTTGAAGGGGTTAATAAACATGCGGACAAGGGGCACCCAGTGGACATAATATACCTAGATTTCCAGAAAGCCTTTGACACGGTCCCACACCAAAGGCTTTTATGTAAATTAGGTGGTCATGGGATAGGAGGAAAGGTCCTTTCATGGATCGGGAATTGGTTAAAAGACAGAAAACAAAGGGTGGGAATAAATGGTAAATTTTCACAATGGAGGGGGGTAACTAGTGGTGTTCCCCAGGGCTCAGTCCTGGGACCGATCCTGTTCAATTTGTTCATCAATGATCTAGAAAATGAGGTAAGCAGTGAGGTGGCAAAGTTTGCAGATGACACCAAGTTGTTCAGGACAGTCAAAAGCAAAAGGGATTGTGAAGAACTACAAAAAGATCTCAGCAAACTGAGTGAGTGGGCAGCAAAATGGCAAATGAAATTTAATGTGGGTAAGTGTAAGGTAATGCATGTTGGAAAAAATAACCCAAATTACACGTACTACATGATGGGGTCAAATTTAGCTACGACAGATCAGGAAAGGGATCTTGGAGTTATAGTGGATAGTTCTCTGAAGACATCCACGCAGTGTGCAGCGGCAGTTAGTAAGGCAAATAGGATGTTAGGAATTATTAAAAAAGGGATCGATAATAAGACAAAAGATATCATACTTCCCCTATATAAAACTATGGTACGCCCACATCTCGAGTACTGCGTGCAGATGTGGTCTCCTCACCTCAAAAAAGATATATTGGCATTAGAAAAGGTTCAGAAAAGAGCGACTAAGATGATTAGGGGCTTGGAAAGGGTCCCATATGGGGAGAGGCTAGAGAGACTGGGACTTTTCAGTTTGGAAAAGAGGCGATTGAGGGGCGATATGATAGAGGTATATAAAATCATGAATGGTGTGGAGAAAGTGAATATAGAAAAATTATTTACCTTTTCCCATAATACAAGAACTAGGGGACACCAAATGAAATTGATGGGTAGTAGGTTCAAAACTAATAAAAGGAAATTTTTCTTCACACAGCGCACAGTCAACCTGTGGAACTCCTTGCCCGAGGAGGCTGTGAAGGCCAGGACTCTATTAGGGTTTAAAAAAGAGCTTGATAAATTTTTGCAGGTCAGGTCCATAAATGGCTATTAGCCAGGGATAAAGTATGGTGCCCTAGCCTTCATAACAAGGGCAGGAGATGGATGGCAGGAGATAAATCACTTGTCTTCTGTTCTCCTTCTCTGGGGCACCTGGCATTGGCCACCGTCGGCAGATGGGATGCTGGGCTTGATGGACCTTTGGTCTGACCCAGTATGGCCATTCTTATGTTCTTATGTTCTTATGTTTGAGTTGGGGGCTGTAGGTAATGACCAGTGGTGTTCTGTTATAGGCTTTTTTGGGCCTGTCTTGGAGTAGATGGTCTCTGGGTATTCATCTGTCCCTGTTGATTTGTTTTTTTATTTCTGCTGGTGGGTAATTCAGGTTAATGAATATTTGGTAGAGATCTTGTAGTTTTTGGTCTCTGTCAGTAGGATCAGAGCAAATGAGATTGACTGTAAACAATGCATCTAGTTGTGTGTGCAGGATGGAAGCTAGAATCATGTAGGTAAGTATAGCGATCAGTGGATTTCTGGTAGAGTGTGGTGCTGATCAGGCCATCTTTGATTTGTGCTGTAGGGTCCAGGAAATGTTCTTGGTTTTTGGTTCTCTGTACCTTAAATATTGAGTCTGTTCTGGTACGGCTATGGTCTGAAGAAGTGGGTCTGACCCTGGAAAGCTCATCACCTAATAAATTATTTTGTTAGTCTTTAAAGTGCTGTGAGACTGCTTTTTTGTTTTCATAGTATACAGGCCAGTACGGCTATCTCTCTGTTACTACACACACATACAGTTATTACACACACAGAATGCCTAATAATTCTAGGAAATTTTGATCTTTTCTTTTTTTTTTAAATTGCTACCCCAATCTTTCAGTTTCATTTGCACAGACGTGAAGTAATTCTGTTTGGTCCAGTGCAGTGACTAGATATTATAACAAGCAAAACACTTCAGAATTTGGAATCCTAGCTAGAAGTATTTGAAATTTAGATGTGCTTCTATGTATGGTGTTTAGTTGCACCTCACTAATTGCAAGCCTTTGAGAGGAAGGAGGATTTGATAGACTAGTGACTGACTGCTTTACTGCTAATAATATTTTTAAGTGCTACATTCAATCAGCATCAGGATTTTGTCAAGCAGAAGTGACAAATTGGTTGGAATGGATGCCAATCAGTGTTTGGTGATCTCATGTAATGTTAATGATGTGAGAAGTAAATACATAAGAAATAGTTTTGCATTGGGGTGGAACCAATCATTTGTCTCTTGGCTCTCATGATGAGATTAACTGGATGAATTTTCTGAGTTCATAGCACAAATCACTGGGACAGAAGTCATCCCTTGTTACACAGGAGCATTATGGGCTGATCTTGCATGGAGTTAATCAGTGGTTGAATAGAGAAATTGCAGTTCAGTGTAGGCTGAGCAATCTGGCTGAAGAAGGAGTTTAAAGCAGTCTTTCCACTTTGCACAAGGTGGCTTTCCTTAGCTTTCTGCATTCTTCTCCACAAGAAAGAATGTGGAGAAAAAGAATTCTGAAGTAAAAATTCTTACATTTCCTGTTAATTTCTTATTCCCATTATCACTAGAATCAAAACATTTTAAGATTCTCCAGTTATAGCAAACAAGCAGAACTGCCAGACTACAACATAGTAATGGCCATGTATCTTAAGATACAGCCCATATGTGATCTTAGATTTTTTGGGCTATGGGGTGCAGTCACAGAAAACCACTTGGAATGTTCCCTGGTGTGGTGATTAAGCCACTGATACCCACCTTCTTCCTTGCTGGGATTCCCTATCTTCCTGTCCTGCTGAGACAGATCCTCAGGTCTTCTCCAGCCAAAGCACAGACATTGTTTAACCACAAGTCTTGGTGGACGCAGCTCTGTGGTACAGCAACCTGGAAATCAACCCCCAACCCCCAGAAGAGATCAAAACACCAAATAAATTTGTCTTGTTTTGTAAAAAAATCACAGTGAGGGCTCATGAGGTAAGTCCCCTTTATCAATGAAAGGGAGATATTAAAAATAATGAAAATTTTCAATGGGCTTAATTATACACAAAAGAGGTTTTATTAAACAGAACAGTAGGGTTTAAGAGCAGATCAAAGTGAGTTACCAAATAAAACAAAAGAGAAAATGCACACCTAATTCCATTCTTGTGATTTCTTCCCCTAAACAGCTACCTTTATGTCAAGTGAAATCTTCAGGTCAGAAATGATTTTAACCTGATTTGGGTCTCCAGTAATGTTTCCTGTCTTTCTCTCCAAGGTGGGATGAAGACAATAAGACAGAACAGGCTTTAGACAAAGGGGGGTGAAAGATTCCTATTGCTTGAATAGGCTTTCCTCTCTTATGGGGAAAAAACTGAATTTGAGGGTCTGTACTAAGTGGCATGGTCACATATCTTTCAATCTAGACCAAATACCTCCTAGACCTACAGGACAAATTAAAGCCATTTACAGGCCATCAGGCTGATTGCTCAGTCATTAGGGAAGATAACCTTGCCTTTCAGTTGTTCCAGTAAAGGCTGTTACTGACACCTTTAAAATTATAAACAGACATGCACTTTGGCAATGTCTACACTACAGAGATCTTTCAAAAGAAGCTGTTCCAGAAGATCTGTTCCAAAAGAATTTTTTTTAAAAGAGACCGTCCACACACAAAAAAGTGGATCAAAAGCATGATCCGCTCTTTCTAAAGAGAACATCCACACAGACCCTACTCTTTCAAAAAATGGGCCAGGGATCAAAAAATTAGGTGCCAGGAGGACTGCTCTTTCAAAAAAAGAAAAGAAAAAGGCCGGGGGGAGGGCTGCAGAGTTTCTACACAAATTTTCTTTCTAAAGAAGCTTTTGAAAGGAAGAGCTCTTCCTGAAATGGGAAAGGAAGAACAATTTTGAAAGGAGAACTGCATTCTTTCATTTCACTTTTGAAAGAACGCTTTGTGTGTGTAGACACCCTATGGGAATTTTCAAAAGAACCCCCTTCTTTCGAAAAATCTTTTGAAAGAACTTGCTAGTGTAGATGCAGCTTTCATGCTTCCTAATGACAGAGAGATAGCCATGTTAGTCTGTAGTCTATCAAAACAAAAAAGCAGTCATGTACCACTTTAAAGACTAACAAAATAATTTTTTAGGTGATGAGTTTTCGTGGGACAGACCCACTTCTTCTTCGGACTTTTGTTAATCTTTAAAATGCACGACTCCTTTTTTGTTTTCATGTTTCCAACTTTACAATGAAGGAGGATACATGCACAAAAATAAGAAATACAGATTCAGCAAGTTTTAACGTTAAATGGTATGTTACAAAACCTATTTTATTCAAATCATCTTTGTTATGCATATTTATATTCACAACCTATTTTCCATAAAGGCTATGTCTACTCATGTTGCTCCCTTTCAGAAGGAGCATGTAAATGAAGTGGGTCAAAAATGTTAATTTGGCGCACATATGAATATTCATCATCTCATTTGCATATTTACAGACACCCAGATCATGGGAAGTGCTGCTTTTGATGTTCAAACGAGCCATGTGATGGGGTTCCTTTGAAGGGGAACCCCAATTTTGAAAGCACCTTTCTTCACAATTGGATGTGTGTAATAACTTCTAAGGGTGAAACTGGTGTTCTGCATTCATGTTGCATATTATAAATGGCCTTTCCAGGAGCACTATGGCTGCTATTATTAAGATAATAATAACTTCCATTGAATTCAATAAAAATAGTTTTTGTTTTTATTTTGATGAGCACTTTGAAAATCTCACCCTGAGAATTTAATAATGTTTATCCCTGAGGTAGGATCAACCATTACTGGATCCAAAATGCATCTAGTCCTGTGTCCCCTCTGAGAGTAGCCAGCACCAGGTGTAAGAAGAAGGTATAAGAGCACCACATCTGGGATAAAAGGACCCTACATTAACTCCTAATCTCTAATAATGGAGATTGTGGTTAGGACTTTACCCAACATTTAATATTCCTTCCAAAATGTTTAATTGTAATTGGATAATACGGAAATCTACAAATGTCTAATCACTTCTGAATCTTGTTAAGTTCTTAGTTTAAGCTTCCCACAGTGGAGAGTTCCAAAGTTTACTCTGTCAAAGTATTTCTTTTTCATACATTTTTAATCACTCGGTAATTTCATTTAATGCCCCTTTGTTCTTGTGTTGTGAACCAGGAACATCAGACATTCCAACTCTATCTTCTTTGTATCAGTCACTATTTTATGTCTTTTCATCTCATCCCCATTTATTAGTTTCATTTGGAAAGTATAGAATCACAGATTTTTTAGTCTTTCTTGAGATGAGAGCTTTCCCAGATCCTGGATGATTCTCATTTCATTTCTCTGAACTCTCTTTAGTATTGCATACAAAAAATACTGCTGAACTACTACATATTTAATGTATATAGTACTACCTTCTATCATTTTATAGCTGGGGTAACTAAGGCAAAGCATTATGCCCAAATCCACATTGTGGCAGGGATGGGCTCAGAACACAGTACTTTCAGTCCTCTAGTCTACCTTTACTTGTGTGTGATATCTCCAGCTCTGTCTTGGAATTATGTTAATTACAGATAGTGGAAAATTTTTGTATTTCAACTTACAATAAAGAAATGACTTTGAGTTTTTCACAAGAAATAATGGAAAAAAAACTGTCAACATTTTGTCACTGGTTCTGTCACTTTACAGCTGTATCTACACATGCACGCTACTTCGAAGTAGTGGCACTAACTTCGATGTTAGGCGGCGAGACGTCGAAGTCGCTAACCTCATGAGGGGATCGGAATAGCGCCCTACTTCGACGTTCAACGTCGAAGTAGGGACCGTGTAGATGATCCGCGTCCCGCAACGTCGAAATTGCTGGGTCCTCCATGGCGGCCATCAGCTGGGGGGTTGAGAGATGCTCTCTCTCCAGCCCCTGCGGGGCTCTATGGTCACCGTGGGCAGCAGCCCTTAGCCCAGGGCTTCTGGCTGCTGCTGTGGCAGCTGGGGATCCATGCTGCATGCACAGGGTCTGCAACCAGTTGTCGGCTCTGTGTATCTTGTGTTGTTTAGTGCAACTGTGTCTGGGAGGGGCCCTTTAAGGGAGCGGCTTGCTGTTGAGTCCACCCTGTGACCCTGTGTGCAGCTGTGCCTGGCACCCTTATTTCGATGTGTGCTACTTTGGTGTGTAGACGTACCCTCGCAGCGCCTATTTCGATGTGGCGCCGCGCAACGTCGAAGTTGAACATCGACGTTGCCAGCCCTGGAGGACGTGTAGACGTTATTCATCGAAATAATTTCGATGTTGCTACATCAAAATAAGCTATTTCGATGTTGGCTTCACGTGTAGACGTAGCCTACATCAAATAACCTCCATATATTTAAAAATGTTAAATCCAAAAATATATATCTTTCAAATAGCTTGACTCCCAAATTGAAAAACTTTCCATACTTTTGGTGATGAGTAAATATGTATTAATATTACTTCCATTCCTAATACTGATATTAATTACAAATCAGATTCCTTATTCAATACATATACTGCTTGGGGAATTCTGCATCAAAAATTTTAAAATCTTATAAAGTTTATTTGTCAAATAACACAATATAATCATGCCAATTTAATTGCTTTGGTAATTCATTTCAAAGTGTCTGTCAGCAAGTATGCCTGTGACAATGGAGGCCAAAATAATAATAATAATATAATAATTCTGATAACTTGTTTTGACAAATAGGTTTCTTAGAAGGCATATTAATACAGAGATTTGATTACTTAAGTTGCAATATAGAACTGAATTTCCTGCACCTCTTAGAAACAAAGCAAAGGCTTAGGGGAGTCAAGGGTAATGAAGGAGCAAAGGGAGCAGGAAAGAGCCTGGGAGTGAAAACAGAAGGTGTTGGGGCTGAAAAGTTTTTCTTTGGGCAGTGGGGTGAAGAGGGGATGTTAGGAAGCTGGGAAGCCTCTGCAATGCTGACCCTATCTGATACAAAGTCTCTCCCATTCAATGAGAGACATCAGCCCCTGTCTCTGCATCCCATCCCCCTGGGTATCGGCAACTTCCACCCCATGTACACCTTTAGGCTCCATCCTCTGACTCAACACTGTCATCCCACTAGCTCATGGCCCAGTTTGTCCCTTCACTACCCGTTCTGGATCCCAATATGTGACCACACATCAGCCCTGTGTGTCATACTCTGTTGTAACCTGGTTCTTCAGGTGGGATGTTCTGATGAACTTCTATGGGAATTCTGCATCACTGGGAAGGCATAGAATTCACCCTCCCCCAAACACGTCTTGAAAATGCTTTCTGTTCCAGAAATGCTTTAGTTTCACTTTTACTGGCCACATGCTTCTGTGACACCAGGACAGTCGGCTGCGGTCATACTGGTGGTTGTTCTGCTTTAGCATCCGGACAGGGTCCTTAGGTAATTAAGTACATAGTTCAGGGCTGCAAATTTTTTGCTCCCCTGGGCAATATAGTCATGCCAATATGTGTCTATAATCTACCCCTGGCTTTGGTTTCACTTATCTGCACTCTGTTATAAAGCAATGGCAAATGTTTGCATTGTTAATTTTGTAAATTTACACTCCATCTTTGCTCTAGTTTCCTCGGCTATAAAAGTAGAGTAACATTTATTTCACTCGTAGTGTTTAGATGGAGATTTAGGCATATAAATCATAAAACAGGGCTTTTGTAATGCAGATATCAACCTCTGACAAGATGTTAGATCCTGCCCAACGAGAAGGCCCTTGAAACCAAGTGAGCCCTTGTAGTTATAAGAAGAAATACTTCATTAATTGCATTCCTCGCTACCTCTGAAAAGAGGAGAGCTCATAAACTCATCCCGTCAGCTTGGTCTCTCAGTTGAAGTGGATAAAAATCCACAAGAAGAAACTTGGATTTTTTTGTCCTGCCCTCCCATGTTTAACCCTGCATAATGGCATACAAGAGCCTTATTTTGGCAGATTTTGTAAGCTTGCTATCAGGAGCTAGCAAGAAACTCGAGCAGATGCCACTAGCTTTATGGAACCTTGTCATATGACATATTTGGTGGCAATGGAGGTGCTTGTCCCCAGGCACATAAGATTTTTTTCTTTCAATTTAAGAATCCAGAATTCTGGTCTTCTATATTACATCCTACTGAGCACTGTTACTGTGGTACTTAATCAGGGACAACTCAGTTGCTGACACGCCTTAGGATTTTGGCATGGTGCAAGGGACAGTGGGTTTTATTCAGGAAAAAAAGAGTTTCACTATTAGGGTTGTTATATAAGAGGCCATTGTGAGATATTTGGGAATCTGATTGGCTTACAGGGCAGGCAATCAAGCAAATTGTTGGTGCCTCCTTCAGTGCAGTTACTTCATAGAGAAAGCATCTAGTTACCAGATAAAAGGCTTAGTAAAACACTTAAAAGGAGTTGCTGGATAAAGGAACAGAATGAGGGAAGGAGTTGGGAACTCCTAGGATTGGTACAACAGGGAGCCAACCCCACTCCCTTTTTCCATTCTAATTGACCACCTTGATCTGTGAAAGAAGTAAAAGACAAGGTCCAAACTATGAGTTGGCTGGAGGAATCTGGAAAGGAAATATGAAGGGGAGCTGGTGGAAGCCCCAAGTAATTATATGAATACCTGTGGTTTTGCCTGTAATGTACCACTTCATCTGCTGGTAGTTCCAGATATTGATATAATAAAGCTGGAGTCAAATAAAAATACTTAGCAAGTGTCTTCTGTCCTCTTTTTGATGTACACAGACCTGTTATATTAGCTACCTTCATATATTTTCACTTAATACAGCCAAGATAACGTCAAGCAAAATGTCAATAGCATTTGACTGCCTGAAATATGAGTTCATTCTATGCTAGTTATTGTTTTTGTTTTGAATTTTTTCTGGAAAATTCCTGATAAGTATAGGATTGATTGTTTAGATAACAACAGAGAAGCATCAGGTCGGCAGCCAGTATGCATTTCTCTTGGAGTACGGTGAAAATTAGAACCTTACAGCTCTCTTTATTAGGAACCTGTGCTATTATTTTTACTATAAGTTCAGACAATGACAGTGTATTTCAAGTGCGCATAATGGGTTTGAGAGTGAAATGGGATGAAAGGCTGGGGCTCAGAATTATCTATCCCTTTCTGGTTTTGTACTTGTAATCTTGTGCAAAAGAAATGAATGGACTTCAAAGTAGAAAGTGATGCATCTAAGGGTAGATCTACACTTATGGGAAAATCAGTTCTCTGGTAGTCGATCTTCCTGGGGTCAGTTTAGCCCACCTAGAGGGGATGTGCTAAATTGAATTGTCATCACGCTGCCATGGACTGTGGTACTTCTGATAGTCACGAGAAGTAAGGGAAGTCAATGGGAGAGTTTCTCCTATTGACATCCCACTGTTTGGATGGTGTCAAAAATCAATTTTAGATAAGACCATAACTACGCAATTCTCATAGCTAGATTTGCACATCTAAAATCAATTTTTCCTCCTAATCTAGACCAGACTTCAGTGTAACATAATTAATATGAGCAGAAATGCTGCTGACGTCAAGGATAGTTTAATTGATGATAAACCAGCTAAGTAGCTAGACAGGGGCTCTGTTTGTAATAACCTTAAACTTAAATGCTTGATTGAGAACATAAAGGTAATGGGCTGACATTCTGTATTAAGAAAGGTGTATAAATAGAAGGATATTGTGTTAACTGCTAATAAAGCTCTAGTTAGAACACATCTGGACCACAGAATCCAGGCTTGTTTGCTTCATAGGATTAAAGATACATACCACTTACGCAAAGCACAGTATCTAGAAAAGAGATGAGTCATTCAGAAGGTATTTTTAATGTAGGAGGAAAATGACAACATTGTCTTAAGAGGAGACAATTAATACTTCAATGTGATTGAAATATTAAACCTACTAAGGTGTATTATAAAACTAAGCTAGAGGCAACACTTGAGGTTTTAGGCAAATCAGAACTAAAGGAGCTTAAAGGGAGTATTAAGAGACTCAAACTGATGCCTGTAGTTGAAGTTAATGAAATGTGGAAGGATGCATACAAACAACTGCACAAGACATCATTTAAAGATAAAAGAGCAATATTTGTCAATATTTGCCACTGAATGGTGAGGAAATTGTGTTTCCTTAATTATTTCTCTGAACTAAAGAGGGAAAAATGTGATATTTTGGAAACCAGGGTGATAACTGTTGTGAATATATCTATAGTTTGTAAAAGAGTTGTTAAATAATTAATACCATTCCACTCATGCCTGGAGCATGTTCATCTTTTATCAAAGAAGGTTATAAGCAAGTCAGTAGATGTTAAAGAAGAGTAGTAGGCATGTTTGTAAGAAACATTACACTTGCTGAACCCTTTCCTTCTTCAATTGATTGAGTGTTTGTTGAACCATTTCTAAATCCATGGTTTAGCTGTTAATAAAATATAAAGATACTCAGTATAAAACATCATCCAGTAACCCATGTGAAACGTAGACAAAAGTTTTCTGGAAAAAGTAATTATTTACTTGATATCGTTACATGTTTATATGTAAGTAGATATAGATCTGTATTGTATAGGGGGCCCATTTATGTTAGGTGTGACATGAATGCACAAAAAGACAACGTTCCTACACTAAAGAGCTCACAATCTATGAATCTGTATAGACCTGTCTACTAATGCCAATAGTTTTATTGTAATAGTAATCATTTTTTCCTATTAACAAACCTTTGATAATTCTGATCCATCAAAATTCCTTTTCTACATGGCCGTGTCTACACTAGCCCCAAACTTCGAAATGGCCACGCAAATGGCCATTTCGAAGTTTACTAATGGAGCGCTGAAATGCATATTCAGCACTTCATTAGCAAGCGGGTGGCCGCGGCACTTCCAAAATGAAAGGACCCCGCCTAGTTCGAAGTCCCCTTATTCCCATGTGCTCGTAAGTCTTGCTTATAGTTTTTTTCTGTTGAAATAGAGAAACAAGTTTTGAAACAATTTGAAAAACTAAACTTTAATAAGTTATCGGAATCAGTTAACATTCACCCTTTGAGTTCTGAAAGAATTCAAATCTGAAGATGCAGAACTACTAACTGTGGTCTAACCTATTCTTTAAATCAACTTCTGTGCCAAATGACTGGACAATAGCTAATGTGACCTCAGTTTTTATAAATGGCTCTTGAGGTGATCTGGGCAATTACAGGACAGATAGTCTATCTTCAGTATCAGACAAAATAGTTGAAACTATGGTAAAGGAAAGAATTGCCACATGCATAAATGAACATAATTTGTTGGGGAAGAGTCAACGTGGTTTTTGTAAAGGGAAAACATGCCTCATAAAACTATTAGAATTCTCTGAGGGGGTCAACAAGCATGTGGAAAGGGGATCTACTGGATACATTGGATTTAGATTTTGAGAAAGCCTTTAACAAGGTGCCCCACCAAAGGCTCTTAAGTAAAGCAAGCTCCCTTAGGTTAAGAGGGAAGGTCCTCTCATGCATTAATAACTTGTTAAAATATAAGAAACAGATGGTAGGAATAAATGTTTGGTTTTCAGAATGGAGAGAGGTAAATAGTGGTGTCCCACAGGGGTCTGTACTCGGATCAGTCCTATGTAACAGATTCATAAATTATCTCGAGAAAGGAGTAATCAGGGAATTGACAAAACTTGCAGATGATACAAAACTGCTCAGGACAATTGAGTCCACAGCAGACTGTGAAAAACTTGAATACCATATAAAAATTGGGCATGTGGGCAACAAAATGATGGATGAAACTCAATGATAAATGCAAAGAAAAGCATATTGGAAAACATAATTCCAGCTATACATACAGAATGGTAGGGTCTAAATTAGCTGTTACTACTCAAGAAAGAGATCATGGAGTCACTGCGGATAGTTCTGTGAAAATATCCACTCAGTCTTCAGCAACAGTCGGAAAAGCAAATAATGTTTGAAATCTTTAAGAGGATAGTTAATAAAACAGAAAATAACATATTGCCTCTACATAAATCCATAATATGTCCACCTCTTGATTAGTGCATGCAGATGTGGTCACCTCATCTCAAAAGAGATATAATAGAATTAGAAAAGGTTATGAAAAGAGCAATAAAATGATTATGGTTATGAACCACTGCCATCTGAGGAGAGAATAATAAGAGTGGGATATTTCAGCTTGGAAAACAGATGACAAAGGAGGGATATGATAAAGGTCTATAAAACCATGTGCAGAAAGTGAATAAAGTGTTATTTGTCCTCTCATAACACAAGAACTAGGGGTCACCAAATGAAAGTATTAGGTAGCAGGTTTAAAACAAACAAAAAGAAGTACTTCTTCACATCATGCATGGTCAACCTGTGGAACTGCTTGCCACAGGATGTTGAGAAGGCCAAGACATGAACAGGGTTCAAAAGAGAGCTAGTTAAATTCTTGGAGGATAGGTCCATCTATGGCTATTAGCCGTAAGCGGGGGAAAGAATGGTGTCCTTAGCCCCTGTTGGTCAGAAACAGTTCCTCCTCTATACACCCGGGGGTTGTTTGTTGCAGGAATAGTTGAGGATCATCTATTCTGTTCATTCTCTGTGGGGAACCTAGCATTGACCAGGTATCAGAAGGCTGGATATGGGGCTACATGGATCATTGATTTACCCATGTATGGTCATTCTTATGTAAGTTAATGTTTTTTTGGTCTCTTCCATTGCAAATTTAAGAAAGTAATAAACATAATGGATACACTATTTAGCTGCTAATCTTACATCACACATGGATATAATGTATGGCCACCTATCATTTTGTCCACCACAATTATTTAATTTGCATTTTGGTATCACCTACTGTTCTACTGTCCTCCTTGCTTACTGTTTTTGGTTCTCTGTGCCTTAAATATTGAGTCTGTTCTGGTCTGGCTATGGTCTGAAGAAGTGGGTCTGCCCCACGAAAGCTCACCCAATAAACTATTTTGCTAGTCTTTAAAGTGCTACTTGACTGTTTTTTGTTCCAAGTAGTGATTTGGGCCAATTGTCCTGGGCACTGTATACAATTATTCAAATACTTTCTAATCGTTGTTTCATTAATCTCATATTCCTATTTGCTGTATGTAACTGCATTGTTAATAATTGCCTTCTTGAAATACTGATGTGAAGATAACCATTTACGCTTTCCACTGGTTTTATTTCAGGAAGTAATTGCCTCTTATGTGGCTGCCCTATTAGTGCCCTGGTGATCCTCCATTTTTCATTTCTAAAGTGTATTTAAAGATTGTATTAGGTACAAATTCTGCAGACAGTTACATCCATGCAGCCACTGAGTTCAATAAGGTAGAATTAATGTACCTGACAGCATGATTTGGGCTTTTTTTAAACCTCAATATCTCAAGCTATTTGTTTCACATTCTCCTTTGTTCGTTTAAAACTCTTTCTTTCTGTGTTGCTCCCCCCTCTTCCCTTCCCTCATCCCAAGGAAATGTGCAGCTATGAATCACTTGCTTATTTTGTTTTGCATCAGCCTTCTTTATCTTCTTTGGATTTTTCCATATACTTCAATATGTGAGAACTAGTTTTGTCATATGTTCTTTGGCAGAAATGTCCTTCTTCCATGGCATCATGATTTTATTTGCTTTAATTTCTAGGATCAATGCATGCACAATATTTTAAGCAAACTCATTGTGAAGGGCTACATTTATACTCCATTCGCCTTTCAAAAGGGGAATGCAAATAAGCAAGATAAGAAATTCAAATTAGTTGCATATTTACATAGCTCATGCCTTATTTGCATATTCCCATGCACTCTCACTTCTGCAAGAGCCTTTTCTGGAAGCACAGTCATGTAGATGGGGGTTCTTCAAAAACAAACCCCATTTTCAAAAGAGCCCATCTTCCGATTCTGATGTGGAAAAAGGATTCTTTCAAAAACAGGGTTTGTTTGTGGAGGAACCCTGTTTGCACAGAAGTTTGTGCTTCCATTATCAGTAGTATACATCAAGAAAGGAGAAAAAAGAAGTCAGATCAGTCAGGGGGAATGTGACCCATTGTCAGATTCTGATGTGGAGGTATGAACTTCCAGAGCAGGGAAACTGCTTTTCTAAGAGGCCCCTGCTAATGGGTCATTTCCATCCTGACTGAATAGACCTAGTCAGCTCTGGCTCTCCTTTTTACTGGAAACCCCCTCTTTAAATACTCCTCTGAAACCTCCCCCCTCCCCCCCCGCCCACTCATGCATCCGACGAAGTGGGTCTTTGCCCACAAAAGCTTCAACTCCAAAATATCTGTTAGTCTCTAAGGTGCCACAGGACTTCTTGTTCTCAAAAATATTCAGTAAGATTCCCAATAGCTACGTCTACACGTGAAGCCTACATCGAAGTAGCCTATTTCAATGTGGAGACATCGAAATAGGCTATTTCGATGAATAATGTCTACACGTCCTCCAGGGCTGGCAACGTCGATGTTCAACATCGACGTTGCACAGCACCACATTGAAATAGGCGCAGCGAGGGAACGTCTACACGTCAAAGTAGCACACATCGAAATAGGGGTGCCAGGCACAGCTGCAGACAGGGTCACAGGGCGGGCTAGTGCTTCCGGGGCAACAGCTAGCCGCTCCCTTAAAGGGCCCCTCCCAGACACACTCAGCCTGCACAGCACGCGGTCTGCAGAGCCATAGGCACGCACACCTCGGGCGACACAGTCACGGACACCCAGCAGCAGCAGCAGCAGCAGCCAGAGGTCCACCCAGCCGCCCCTGCAGGAGCAGGGCTTGCCCTGATCCATGCCATGCGGGAGGCAGCTGAGCACCTCCTTGCCACACAGGAGGAGGAGTGGCCCGCAGGGGAGGAGGACTCAACCCCCAACCCTGCAGCATCCCGACCCCCCCCGCCTCACACGCTGGCGGCTGTGGAGCTACCCCACCAGCACCGACTGGTGGGAGCGGCTGGTGCTTGGGGAGTGGGACAACGACCGTTGGCTCAGGAACTTTAGAATGAGCTGGCAGACATTTATGGAGCTATGCCAGTGGCTCACCCCCACACTCAGGCACCAGGACACCGCCATGCGACGTGCCCTCCCAGTGCAGAAACGGGTCGGCATCGTTGTCTGGAAGCTGGCCACTCCAGACAGCTATCGATCTGTGGGACAGCAGTTTGGCGTCGGCAAGGCCACCGTCGGGGCTGTCCTCATGGAGGTAAGAGGACCCATGGGGGGAGGCGGGGGAGGCAGCCCTGGCAGGGCAGGGGGGCCCAGGCAGGGGAGGGCCACGCACACCCTGCTCACCCCTCATTGGTGCTCTCCCATGTGCTTCCCCTGCAGGTTGTGCGCGCCATCAATGCCATGCTCCTCCACAGGCTCGTGAGGCTGGGGGACCCAGATGCCACCATCGCGGGCTTTGCCACCCTGGGCTTCCCCAATTGCTTTGGGGCTCTGGATGGAACTCACATCCCCATCTGCGCCCTGGTGCACAGTGGAGGACGCTACATAAACCAGAAGGGCTACCACTCAGTGGTCCTCCAGGCCTTGGTGGACAGCCGGGGTCATTTCCAGGACATTTATGTGGGCTGGCCTGGCAGCACCCATGACGCCCGGGTTTTCCGGAACTCGGGCCTGTGCTGCTGGCTGGAGGTGGGGACCTACATCCCCCAGCGGGAGATCCCTGTGGGGGACACCACCATGCCCCTCTGCGTCATCGCAGATGCGGCATACCCCCTCTGGCCCTGGCTCATGCACCCATACACGGGCCATATCTCTGTCAGCCAGGAGTGCTTCAACCAGCAACTGAACCACACGCGCCAGGTGATGGAGCGCTCATTTGGCCACCTCAAAGGGCGCTGGAGATGTCTCCTCACCCGCCTGGATGCGGGCCCCACCAACATCCCCCAGATTGTGGGTGCGTGCAGCGCCCTACACAATCTGGTGGAGAGCAAGGGGCAGTCCTTCTTTCAGGGCTGGGCTGTGGAGGCCGGCAGAGCCGATGTGCAGCCACCCACTGCCCCCCGTCGCCAGGTAGCCCCGAAGGGACCTGGGTCTGGGAGGCCCTGTGGGCCCACTTGGATGAGGCCGCGGGGTGAACGCTGGCAGGCTTTCCACTGCCCCCCCCATCCTACACAACACTCCCTGCCCCTACGCCCACACCACGGAGCACCCAACAGCACCCTCTCCCACACTTTTCCTGGACAAATAAAAGCAGACACTTGTTTGTGAAATCAAACTTGTTTACTTTGAACGCTGTTCTAACTAATACTAACTATATACAGGAACTTCTAACTAACTTAAATATCAAAAGTGTATGTATATATTAACAAAAAAACAGGGATAACAAGGAAGGGGAGAACTATTTACATGGGGGGGGGAAGGATCAGACTGGGCAAACGAGGGGCACAAATAAATAAATACAAACTATATACAATGCAAAGAACAAAACAGTGGGGGGAATATTCACAAGGGGGGAGGCCACGTCCTGGGCCCCACACCCCTATAGTCCAGCACTGGGGGTGGTCGTCTGGGAGCCCCGCCTTGGCCGCAGCCCTGTCCGGGGCTGCCTGGGGGCTGGGTGGACTGGCAGATATGGCCAGCGAGTGTCAGCTGGCCCCAGGTCTCCCTCGGCGGAACGGCCCTTGGTGGCGGGTGGCGGGGCGACGGCGGAAGGCATGGCAACGACAGGAGCAGCGGGTGGTGCGGCGGGTGGAGTAGTCAGGGCGGGCAAAGCGGCGGCCGGCGCGGCATGGGGGGCCAGGTAGTCCGCTATGCGGTTAAAGGTCTCCATGTAGGCCCCAATGCCTCTTGGCGCCAGACCAGCGCCCACTCCTGGAGGTGGAGGCGGCTTTGCTCCACCCGCAGCCGGTGCTCCGCAACCTCCACCTGCCGGTGGTGGAGGGACAGCAGCTGGGGGTCCGTTGCCGTTGGGTGGTGTTGCTGGGTCCGCTGTCTTGCCCGCCATGGGGCCGGTCGTTCCTCCACCGAGGGGCTGGCCTGGACCGATGGCCCCGGTGGGGATTCTGGGACCACTGACACCTTGCCGGCGCTCTCCGGTCCTTCCGATGGTGCAGCTGCAGAACACAGGAGGGGGGGAAGAAGAGTGGAGACAGGCGTTAGTGTGGGCCCCGAGCCGTGGCCCTTTTCCCCCACCCCTGTGCTGCAGGTTCCCCGTCCCCGGGAGATGCTGCTGTGATGGGGTTCAGGGGTCCCCCTGCACTGCACCCCATCCCCTAGCGGGAGTGACTCTCACTTCACTCAGCAGGGTCTGACAGGAGAGGTTTCTTAGGCAACAGATGCCCAGTTTCTCCCAGAAGTGACAGTACAGCAGTCAGAGACAGTCCTTCCAACCCGTCCTGGGGAGAAGACCCCGAGGGGTGCCCCTCTGGGGTGTAGGTTTCCCCCTCCTCAGGCTGGCTGCCTTCTAGCTCTCCCTTCCCCTAGCCTCTAACTGTGGCCCCTGATTCAAACCCAGCTCGGCTCCTGCCTCCTCTTTGTTCAGGGCAGAGGTGTAACCTGCCAGTTGTAGCCCCAGGATCATCCTTAGCCACTGGGAGCTATTCAGCTTGTTGCTCATATCTAGCCTGAGTCTCGCATTTGCAATCCCCCCACTCCATCACATGCTGCTGCTGCTGCTGCTGCTGGGTGTCCCACCCCCTCCCCCCGGGGGACCCTAGAGGTTCCGCTCCCCCCAGCCCCGGGGATGGGGCATGGCACTGTCGTGCTGGGGGGGTCAGGGGCTGATGCACTCCTGTGAGGGACATCCCACTGCTGTCCTTGGGGCCATGGACATCTGGGCATGTGGAGGGCCCTGTCCATATCTATTACCCATGCCCCTCAACCCCGGGGGTGTGCACCGGGGGGGTACATACCTGATGGTCCACTCCCACAGTCGGGGACACCCGGGGGGCGGATGCCCGGCTGCTGCTCCGGGATGGCAGGAGGAGGATCTGGAGGCCGGTGTCGGTGGAGGAGGAGTCCCCCTCCTCCTCCTCCTCCTGCTCCGGTGACCTGGGGGTGGGCTCCTGGGGGGGCCCCCGGGGTGCGGGGCTTGCCTCCGGGGCGGACTCTGGCTCCAGGGCCTGCTGGGGCTACTCAGCCGAGGTGTCAAGCGTGGCCAGAGGGGAGGAGGTGTGCCAGGGGCCCAGGATGTCCCTGAGCTCCCTGTAAAAGGGGCAAGTGACGGGGGCGGCCCCAGATTGGCCAGCCGCATCTCGGGCCCGGGCGTAACCCTGCCACAGCTCCTTCACTTTACTCCGGACATGATCCGGAGTGCGGGCAGGGTGACCCTGGGAGGCCAGGCCCTTGGCCAGCCGAGCGAACGCATCCGTGTTCTGCCTCTTGCTCCCCATTACCTGGAGCACCTCCTCCTCGCTCCAGAGCCCCAGCAGGTCCCGCAGCTCGGCCTCCGTCCAGGAGGGGCCCCGCTGCCACTTCCCGGCCTGGCTTCTGCCCTGGGAGCCCTGGCTCCCCTTCAGGGGGGTTCCCTGAGGGTGCTGGGGGGGCTGCTGGGTGGCCATCAGGTCGGTTGGGGGTGTGGGTGGCTGCGGAGGAGCATGCAGGCAAGCCGCGTGTTATTGCTGCTGCCTGCACGCTCTCTCAGCTTCCTGCACAGAAAGGGAGAGGGTGGGGACCTTTAAGGGTCCGCTCCACGCGGCCACCATTGAGCTGAGGGGCTGGAGAGAGCGTCTCTCAACCCCTCAGCTGATGGCTGCCATGGAGGACCCCGCAATTTCGAAGTTGCGGGACGCGCAATGACTACACGTTCCCTACTTCGACGTTGAACGTCGAAGTAGGGTGCTATTCCCATCCCCTCATGGGGTTAGCGGCTTCCACATCTAGCCGCCTAACGTCGATGTTAACGTCGAAATAGCGCCCAACACGTGTAGCCGTGACGGGCGCTATTTCGAAGTTTGTGCCGCTACTTCGAAGTAGCATACATGTGTAGACACGGCTAATATGACTTTGAAATAGGTAAACCAAAATACCAGAAGTTAGAGTACCTATCAGAAAACATTTTTGTTTTGCAAACTTTTAATGTTTATTTTATCATCAGGGATTAAAAAAAAAAAAACCTATAAGGAAAGACAATATTGTGGAATCATGGCAGGACATTTTTTCCCCATGAAGACTGGAAGATGGGGAGGAATGAGGGAGGAAAAAGAAGAGATTAGGGTGAAGAGGTGCAGGAGGGAGAGAGTGCTGGTAATTGGACAGGGAAAGAAAGTGAGTTTTGAGAAAAAGAAGCACCAACATCAATCAAGAAATGAATGCACCTGTGAATTCAATAATCTCTCATTTCAGCATCCTGGAATCCAGGAGATCAAAAATGTGATCAGACCACTACCCCATCTTAGTCAAACAGAGAAGGATTGGTAACATCACTGTGCATGAAACTGTTTGGGGAAAAATAAAAAAGCTGGAAAAAAATTAAAGCTCCTGATGGTGAAAAAAATGTTTTCCAAAATATTCCATAAACTATGTGAATTATTTTTGTTTCAGCTTTGGTAAACTGTGAAACTGTTTTAATTTTGAAATGGAAAATTTTCAAAAGTGAAGTGTTTCCATGTGGGGAAAAATAATTGAAACCTATCACTAATCCAATTTACAAACGGAAAATTTGAAACTCATGTATGTGTTAGAAGGTAGTTTCAAGCCACAAAGCCCTTTAAGATCCACCCAGTTTTTATTCTGAAGGCAAGGGTATAATTGACTGATATAGCCCAACACTCAGGAAAATAGTGAGAAGCAAATGAGATACACATTTGCAATGTCAGATGAATGTAGCACCTTCTCACCCAAAGGTAACATGCTTTTGTGCCATAGAGCAAAGAAGTCAGAGATCCTCTATATTTCAATGATTTCAGGACACTATATTATGGCATTTGTGTGGTAAGGTTCAGGAAGTGTCAAAAATAATGATAGGCTGAAGAAGCTGACATGGGAAGGTTTAAATTGTTAAATAGGGGCATCTTTATTTGGCTGTGATAAATCATTATGAACGGATGAGAATTATTTTAATGTGGTATAGTGATATAATGTGAAGAAATTAAGAAAGAGAAAAAAATGCTAATTATTCATGAGAAAATATCCTGACATTGACATCCATCAGGCTGTGGAGAAGTTTCCCAAAGGGAACCAATCACTTGGTTTTTTTTCCATCAACAGTTTCTTCGATGTATGTTGGTACTCAGCTTTTCAGTATGTTGGTACTCAGCTTTTCATGTCCAAATAGCAATTAAAGAGAGAGAGTTTAATCAACTCCCAGAGTCCCTCGGTAATTTTCAGGAAGCTAAGTTAAGACACCAATTCAAATATCCCTTGTCAGGATTTGAGAATAGGCCCTAATACATATTGTATTAAGATCTGTTTTATATGAGTTTAAATATATGAGTTCTGCTCTTTCATCTAGTGGAGGCTGCAATCCTATTTTGGTGCTTGTCACTTACTTTGTCAATCTTCTGCAAAATAGTCCATGGTTTCAGACAGTAGCTCGAATAAAAATCAGAGCTGCAGAAAAACTTATTTTCATTTTGTATGGTATGCAATATATCGTGCAAGGAGCAAGTCACATGGACTAATAAGGTTTGAAGTTCAAATGGAGAAGGTTGACTCCATTGCAAAGATAAAAATCAGTGGTTTGCTGAACTATCAGTAAGTATAGAACATCAGAACTCCAGTCACAGAGAAGCAGATTTTTCTTGTAAAAAAAATGGCTGCTTTTATTTTATGAGCCAAACTCTTAGTAAGGCTACAGTTAAGGAAAGTGGTAGGTAGGGATTAAACAGATCTCTGCCAAGAATATCAATAGACTAGGCCTCAGCTCTGATCTAACACATTTTGATACAGAGAAAAGAATTTCTTTATTTAAAGTGTCTCTCTTCTGTGGAAGAATTTTACTCTGTTTAAAGACCTCAGAGAAAGATGAGTGGTTTTTTTCGTTTATTTGTTTGTTTGGGTAAAGTCTTCCCAATTCATTTTTCAGAGGGGACAGCCATGTCACTTCTGATGCAATATCACAAATATAACAAGGAAAGTGTTTCCAAAGACAAGAAATAATAATAAAATATAATTATTATTGAATGTAGTGTAGTTCCAGGCTAAGGTGGTTGAATACAAGATATTATCTATTTTATTTTCTCTCAATTGTATCAGACTAAATATAAAGTATTGGCCATTTCCAATAACAGTGAATTACTATGAGAGCACATCAGATTCTTCAGAAATACATAGGGAATATATGCTTCCTTTTCAAGTTCAGCATGAGAAATTTATTTGAGGCAAGGGAATCTGACGCTGTTGAACAACACTGAATAGAAGCAAAAAATTCTCAAGCACGTGCTTAAACTTCAACCCAATGTTTAAATCTTTGCCACCCTAACAGTGCTTTTTTGGTGCCACTACTTGCCAATACTGAGTACTGGCACCTCAACAGACCCAGCCATGGGACTGTCTGGTGGGGAGAGATGCAGGGGGATCCAGCTGAGTACCAACTCCATTTTTTTTAACCCAAAAGTACACTGAATGTAAGTATCTGCTTTGCAAAATATAGGTACCGTGAAGTCAAATGTCTAAAAGAAAGTATTGCCACTGAGTGTGAAACTTAGAGAAGCTGGTGCTAAGTTGCTGCTACAAATAAGATACTGGATTAGAGGATAAAAACATGATATTTTCCTCCGACTTTTCTAGGTGGACCAGAAAACACAACTAAAATGCATTCCTTTCTTGGAGAACATCAAATGATAATAGCTTTTGCTGAAATGGGCTGATCTTCCTTCTTTCACTGAAAATTCTTAAGCAACCATGGACACCACAGAATGACTCTGTGCCTTGACCCAGGCATGCCATTTGAGCAACTTAGGTGTAAACTTGAAATACCCCATGAAAAGCTGCCTCATGTATTACACAGATCACTAGTTAAAACAGCGATAGGAAAACGAGGCAGGCAAGCAACATTCCATGTTTGTGGAAAATATTTGGAGCTATGAAGAGCATTTGAGTGTATCATTGCCTAGATGCTCTTCAAACTCAAACAAGGCTGGTTTCAAATACTTCTGTGGTTTGAGTCAAATTGTTTGCACAGAATTTTCTGCTCCTCAAAATAGTGTGTATTTTTAAGTATTATGTGCAGTAAACACTGTCTGCCTTTCAGCAGTGCTGTTATAGTTTGTCTACCGGCATAAGTGAAGCTCTAGAGATAGTACTGAATGACTGGTCCAGTGCTCTAGATTAAGTCTTGACAAGCAAAGATTGACCCCTACGTGACTCTGTACAAGTCGGTTACTCCTTATTCTCATCGAAACTGTAAAATGGGGACAATAGTGGTAAGTTACTTGGATAATATTGTAATGAAGCACCTCACACACAGAAGAAACAGGAAGGGTTGTTTTGTTTTGTTTTAAATCTTGAGTTGTGTAGAACTCCAGGGAGTTTGCAACTTTTTATTAGAGCAGAATGTTCTGCTCTAAGCTGAAGAGGAATTTCTTACTTTTGAATCAGTTATACTTTGCTTCCCTTGGACAGTCAGCTGTTTGTTTTGCTAATGAGGTAGGAATTGTTTTCTGCTGTGGTATGACTGTTTTGTTATTTGTTATTTTTAGGAAATATTCAGCTTCTTTATTATGAGAAGCATTCTTTCAGTGGTTGGCCTTATGTACGTATTACAGCTTGAAACTCTCTCATCTGGCACCCTCACAGCCTGACTGACACTGGATCAGAATTTGCTGGATGACAGGAGGACAATATTTTCTAGCATGCTACCAATACTTCCACTGCTTACTGGCCTCTTCGAAAACATTTAAGGGTAAATTACAGCTAAATAACAGCACAGAACACTGAGAGCCAGGGCTGGTAGCTGTAAATAAACTTTATAGGACCACAGGAAACTTGTCCATGCCCATGATAAGTGGTTGTTTGGCTAGCTAAAATCATGCTGAATTATGGAGTTTGCCAGAGGAGAGAGTTCCAGATTAGAGGGGTTTAACCTGTATTTCATGATAACAATATCTAAGCAACTTGTTAGGCAAATAATTCTGGTATTTGTGGTGGTTGTCTTATGAAATGACTCATGCTGTTGAATTTATTTATTTATTTTGACAATTCAGTGGTCATTACTCAGACCATACATTAAAATGTATGTGCATACATGTGAAGACGTTATATATGCTGCATAGATTCACTTACACAGAGTGACAAGGGGTGCTAATCACAGAAGCATATTGTTTGGTATTTATAAAAGTTAAACAAGCAAGTCACTTTTTTGAGCAACTGAATTGCATTAGCTCAGAGATGATGTGAGACTTCGAGATGAACTTTGTTTCATCAATAAGCCTGCAATCCCTAGCTAAGAAGCTTTGCTTCTGAAACTCTCTGGGGGTTTACTAAATGAATTTAAAGCAATACAGATACTTTCCAAATCCCATAACTGAATTCACAAGGAAGTCAAATAAGCTGGAAAAAATTCTGTAAGTAGAGGAAGGCAATTCATAGTGAATTAATGAAAACTGGAGAAAAGAGCTGAATTCTCTGGTTGTTCTTACCCATCCACTGTAACAATCTCTGAACAAATAGAAAGGACAATAAAGGGTGAGTTGTGAAAATTGCAACATCTTAAAGTATCGCATATTATGAGATTTTGTTTAATGCCATTTGGGCATCAAGGTCTTAGGCTCCTTAAAATAGCCTATGCTGTACAATTCATAGATTCCAAGGACTGACAAGACCATTGTGATCATCTAGTCTGACCTCCTGCATAACATAGACCAAATAATCCTCACCACCCAAGAAAAATTGCTAAAGCAGAGTTCTTAGGGGAGAAAAAATTCCAATCTTCACTTAAGGATTCAGTGATGAAGAATCTACTGTGATGCTTAGTAAACTGTTTTCATGATTAATTACCAACTGCTAAAAATGCCTTTCTGCTGGTCTGCATGTTTATAGCTTCAACTTTGAAGCCATTCCATCATTATATTTTTGTCAGATTGAAGTGCCTTTTATAAACCTTTTTCATTTTAAGCTAAATAGATTCCATGAGCTCATTCACTATTTGGACTTTTTAAAATCTTTTCAAAGATTTTGGCATTCTTCTTTGAACCCTCTCCAAGGCTGTGTCTACAATGCATGTGTTTTTTTTTTTCAATAATCCTTTTTTTCAACCTCTCAAGGTCAAAATGAGGTCAAAAATTGTGTTTACTCAACCGTGGAATTGCAAAAGGGAGCATTTACATTTAAAGGGCCCCAGTTTGAAATAAGAGCAATTCATCATGGTCATGTATCCCATCATGTCTGTCATCTTGTTCCTTAATGCCTAGTGAGGAAAAGTCCTCAGGAAGTGCAAGGTTTCCTGGGAAAGTGGAAATTGTCCCATTTACCCCTGCTCTTTTTGGAATCCTCCCCAGACTTCTTGATCCCCTGTGCACCATTTGAAATTGCCATTGTTAGCTCAGCACACCAGTATATGCAGGTAGCAGTCACAGATACTGCATTCTTCACTTTTGTGTCAAAACAACCATGGATCTTCGATGCAATAGAATTGTAGAATTCTAGGACTGGAAGGGCCTTCAGGAGGTCATCTAGTCCAGTCTCTGCCCAAAGCAGGATTAACCTGAACTAAATCATCACAGCCAGGACCATATCACACTGGGATCTGAAAACCTCTAGGGATGGAGATTCCACCACCTGCCCTGGTAGCACATTCCAGTGCTTCACCACCGTCCTGGTGAAATAATTTTCCCTCATATCCAATCTCCACCTTTCCTTCTGTAACTTCAGACCATTGCTCCTTGTTCTGCTATCCATCACCAATGTGAACAGTCTTTCTCCATCTTCCTTAGAGCCCCCTTTCAGGAAGTTGAAGGCAGCTATCAAATCACCCCTTAGTCTTCTCTTCTGCAAACTAAATAAGCACAAATCTCTCAGCCTCTCCTCTTCTGTCATGTGCTCTACACCCTCAATCATTTCCGTTGCCCTCCGCTGAACCCTCTCCAATGTGTCTGCAATCTTTCTACACTGGGTGGCTCAGAACTGGATGCAATGCTATAGATGAGGCCTCACCAGTGCTGAGTAGAGGGGAATAATAACTTCTCTAGATCTGCTGGAAATGCTTCTCCTAATGCACCCCAATATGCCATTAGCCTTCTTGGCTACAAGGGCACACTGTTGACTCCTATCCAGCCTCTTGTCCATTGTCATTCCCAGGTCCTTTTCTGCTGCACTGCTACTTAGCCAGTTGTTCCCCAGCCTGTAACAATGCTTGGGATTCTTCTGTCCCAGCTGAAGGACTCTGCATTTATCCTTGTTAAATCTCATCAGATTTCTTTTGGCCCAATCCTCCAATTTGTCTTGGTCGCTCTGGACCCTGACTCTACCCTCCAATCTATCTATGTGATCCCCAAGCTTAGTGTCATCTGCAGATTTGCTGAGGGTGCAATCCATCCCCTCATCCAGGTAATTAATAAAGATATTGAACGATACCAGCTCTAGAACCGATCCTGGAGCACTCCATTTGAAACTGGCTGCCAACCAGATATTAGGCCATTGACCACTTCCCTTTGGGCCTATCTGTCAGTCCAGCTTTCTATCCACCATACAGTCCATGTATCCAAACCACATTTCCTTAATTTATGGGCAAGACTGTCATGGGAGACTGTATCAAAAGCTTTGTTAAAGTCACGATATATCACATCCTTTGACTTTCCCATGTCCACAGAGCCAATTACCTCTTCATAGAAGCTGATCAGATTGGTCAGGCATGACATGCCCATGGCGAATCCATGTTGATTACTCTTGATCACTTTCTCCTTTCCCAAGTGCTTCAAAATGGTTTACTTGAGGATCCCCTCCATGATTTTTCCAGGGTCTGAGGTAAGGCTGGTCGGTCTATAGTTCCCTGGATTGCAACAGGCAATGTGTACAACATGCACTGCAGTTGATCTGCTGTTGTGCTTTCTCACCGAGGAGGGAGAGGAGGAGGAGGAGGCAGAGGTGAGCTTCCACCTCATACCCTACAGTGTCAGATGGCAACAGATGCTTGCTGCTCTGGCAGAGTAGCTGCACACTGCAGACTGTCACTTTGGGCCAGGGAGACCAGCAGGGAGTGGTGGGATTGCATTGTTCTGCAGCTGTGGGGTGATGAACAGAGGCTAGAGAACTTTAGGGTATGTAACACCACCTTCACTGAGCTCTGTGCTAAGCTGTCACCTGCACTGCAATGCAAGAACACCCAAATGAGAGCTGCTTTCTGTGGAGAAGCAAGTTGCCATTGCCCGGTGGAAGCTTGCAAACCCTGCTTGCTACTACCCGGTTTCCAATCAGTTTGGAGAAGGGAAGTCTACTGTTGGGATAGTGCTGCAGCAAGTGTGCAGTGCAATCAATTACATTCGGCTGCACAGAACTGTGCCTCTGGGGAATGTGGATGAGATTATGGCAGGCTTTGCAGAAATGGGGTTCCCTACATGTAGGGGGGCAGTTGATGGGATTGATATTCCAATCCTTGCTCCCACCCCACCCCAACACAGGGCCTCAGAGTACATCAACTGGAAGGGGTACTTCTTGATGGTGCTCCATGTGCTGGTGGGTCACTGTGGCCATTTCACAGACATAAACGTGGGGTGGTCTGGAAAGGTACACACCACACATATTTTCACAAACAGCAGTCTGTATCAAAAGCTGGAGCCAGGCACTTTTCTTCCACATTGCAAAATAACTAGGGGTGTGGAAATGCCCATAGTGATCACAGGGAATCTTGCCTACCCCTTACAACTCTGGCTCATGAAGACTCACAGTTGAAACCTAGGAAGAAGCAATGAATGGTTCAACAATTGGCTCAGCAGATGCTGCATAGTTGTTTAATTCACATTTGGCTGATCAAAGGTGAAGCAGAGGTGTCTTTGTAGACACTTGACCTGCTCCACAGCCATATTCACATGTTCTGACCATGTGCTGTTGCCTTCACAATTTATGTGAGAGTAAGGAGGAAAACTTTTGCTCATTGGTGGAGTAAAGAGTCAGAGCAACTGGGCTATACATTTGAGCAGCCAGACATTTGTGCTGTCAGGGCAGCCCACAGGGTTGGGTCCCAGTCTCATCCCTGACACCTCCCACCCACCCAGCTGCGTGCATTCCCCAAAGCTCATTTTCATGGAGTAAGGATAAAATAATTGAACATTACATCATACCATATATACCATCAACTTGATAAAGCTATGGCAACAGTTTCAGATTTCAGAACTATTTCAGATTCATTAAGAACACATTAAATGTTAATAGTCAATAGTTTCCATTTAGTTAAACTCTCTCTTTCTTTCTCCATATATGTGTGTGTGTGTGTGTGTGTGTGTGTGTGTGTGTGTGTGTATATATAGTGTTAGTATACTTCTGTGGCTTTGTTTTCTTTTTGTTTTTTCTTTTAAACAAGCAACCGTATGATACATAAACATCTCTTGGACTTAAATGTGAGGATCTTTTAGATATAGATGCTTAAATGCTTGTGTTTCATGCTTAGAAAAGCAGGCTCTTCTGTTCTAGTGAATGGTAATATACATTCTGTGTACCAGAGATGGATGTGAATCAAAATCCTAGATATGAACACCCCTGCAATTTGGGGAATGGCTCTCAGAACCCACATGCAGATGTGCATACTAATACTCCAAGATGGACATTTATCACTGGTACAAAATTATTTCAGTATTTTGTTGCCCATCTCTTCTTCTTGGGTCCAAATATGTACTTAGCAGGAGCCTAGAGATTACTACCAGGAATGGTCCCAGGACCTGGCAAGTATGGTTTCTAAGGTATTTTATTCATTACAGATTTTAAGATAAAATATGAAGATGAAGATGAACAGAGTTGAAATTTATTATAATTTTAAATTTTGCTGCAGAGATAGGAGTACATCAGTCCATCCGTTACCGCTATTTAACTTGCTGTGATATCAAATATGAGCTTTGATACTTGAATTAAGTTACCAATTAAGTTATCAGGGGAAAAAAGTCCAGATTTAAAGTATAGCAGGATCCATAGAAATAAACACTAATGCAGAATGATAATGAGAGACCATAGACTGGTGCTATTATTTAACATTTGATAAACTACCACATAGCTTTTCTCAATGCTTATTCTCTCTAAGTCATTGCTGTGACTTCTGAGTACTGGAGGGTGCCCAGATAAGGTGTCCTGTAAAAAGCACATCTCACTGGGGAACAATTTATGAAGGAGCTGGACTTCACAATTCAATGTGAGCATTGTTCGTTTCAGGCTTAGTCTAACCTCATCCTAGCAGTCTACCCCACTACCCAGGAATCCGTCTAGGCCAGTTGAGGTAGTGTCTTTAGGAAGAATAGTTGTCTATTGGGTGGGGGGGTCTGGGAAAAATGCTCAGTCTAGGACAGTATAGGAGAAGCTACTTGGATTAGAATTAGATATTTGAATTTGACAAGGCAATAAATCTGAACCCAGGGAAGGTTTTGGAATATTGATGTGTATGTTGCCTTTTCTCCCTTAATCAGTGTGCTGCCCAAGTTACAGATTCTGACTTTTAATTGCAGCTAAAAGGCGTTTCATGGAAGGCCATAATAATAGATAGATTGGCCACAAAGTACACAACTTTCAAATACTCCTCTTTCTGTCCCCTTCCTGTACCCCCTCTCCCTTGCCTTTTTTTTTTCCCAGGAGCAAGATTATATTCTTGGGCTGGAAAGCATGCACTGTCTATAATCCTGTAGCACATACATGTGAATAATTCTCACTAATAGAACAAAAAAGCAGTAAAGTAGCACTTTAAAGATTAACAAAATAATTTACTAGTGGAGTAATCAAGGCATAAATTGATGGTGGGGTGCAGATTGTTAAAGTCTCTGTAGAATTCTTCTTGAGTCTGTACCATGGGTCCAAATCATAAAGATGTCATCAATGTATCATAAGAAGAGGAGGAGTAATAGGGGATGAGAGCTGAGGAATGGTTGTTCCAGGTCAGCCATAAATATATTAGCATATTGTGGGGCCATGAGGGTGCCCATAGCAGTTCTACTAATCTGAACGTATAAATTGTCCCCCACATTTAATGTCCCCCCATTTCCCCCAAAAATCAAAAACCTGGATGAAATCACATTCTTTGTCACACTAACAAAGACATTATTTGAAATAGGGCACAGAATACTAACCCTCATTTGAATGTAAAAATGTCTCATGACAATACTCGGTGGGGGGTGGAGGGGAGTATATCATGTTGGCTATGTCTACACTAGAAGCATCTGTCAACAGTAACGTTTGTTGGCAGTTGTGTCTACAGAAACTCTGGCAACAGAGTGCATCTACATAAAAAAGCAAATCAACACAACAATCTGCTTTATCAACAGAGAGCTGTCAGACTGCCCTACCCTCTCGCAACAGAACAGCTGACTGGAAGCTCTGCAAACAGGGCTGCCCAGTGAACCAGATGCCCTCTCTGCCGACAGAAGTGTCCACACTTGCACTTCTGTTGACAGAACTCTGTTGACAGAAGTGTTATCCCTCAAATTTTTGAGGGATAACACTTTTGAGACAAATGCAGAGTTCTGTCCACAGAACGCTTTGTGTGTGTAGACATTCCCTGAGTTATATCAGCAGAAGGCCCCTTCTGCTGGCAAAACTCTCTAGTGTAGACACAGGCAGTATATACAGTTTTAAGCCTAATTTCACACATTTCTACAAAAGTTCCTAAAGGAAAGCAAAGCCTGTAGTAAACTTTTATATTGCAAGTGTGTAATAAATGACTTTCTTTGCTATGATGTCCTCAGGAAAATGAACAGTTTTCAATGGAAATTTCAGTCTCCTTTCCAGTGGCCACCTCTACAATGGAGGTCTTTGTAGAGATTTAATGACAGTGGGTTCACTACTGTGACAAGGTTCACTCTTCTGTTATGAGTGCCCCCTGGACTGAGCACCTGCATGCTCCTTTTCCTGCTCTGGGATACCAAAGAACTCCATCCTCAGACAATGTCCTAGCCCTATTCTCACAACCAGCTAGCCACACCACAGTGCTTCAGTTCCCTCTTCTGGGGTCTTGCAATGTACAGTCCTCTTCTACCCCAGTGGATAATGGGGGGCGGAACTCTTGGTCCAAGCCCAGGGCCCCATAAATAGCAGCTGTCTGTCTGTGCCAATTCAAGTCCCCCTGCTATTCTAATTTCCTAGGCCAGTTCCCCATGGCTCTGCTTCATCTTTGCCCTTACCTCAGGGCTTATTCTGAGATACAGTCCCAGCACTCAACTCAGGGCTACTTCTCCTTCTCTCTGCCTCCTGGCAGTTCCATCCTGTTCCCAGAACTAAAGCTCTGCCAGACAGACGCATCAGCCATTCTACTCCAGTTCCAGCAAGGAACTGCCTGGCTCTGGACAAACAGGTTCTCTTCATACTAGCTTGCTGGGCCCCTGATTGTCTGCTTCTCGCACAGTCCATCCAGGGAGCTTAGAGCACTTCTCCACTGGTCTCTTCTGGGACAAGATATGACAGGGCCACTAATCCTCAGGCAGTGGGCATTGGGGCGTTGTCCACCCCATCACAGGTACATTATATACTATATGCATGAAATGGCTGTTCCCATGGCTCTCTACATTTTTAAAATCAGGTCCATAGCTTTCATTATTGGCTTTACTGCATCAAGCCAAAAAAACAAGACTATTGTTTCTTACTTAGGATGAAACAAAGAAGTTTATCTTAAATTTAGAAATGAAAATAAATGTTCCTCCTATAAGAAGAGTTAGCAATGGATTCAAATTTTGACTTATTTTAGATTTAGGTTTGGTATTTCCATCCCTCCCTCTTTTTTCTGTTGTGTGTGATTAGATTTCTGCAGTATAAATGGACTTTTGCTGAGAAGAAAAAAGTAAATTACAAGTAAATAATTATTATACCTTGACAAAGTGCAAATTTTTAGCGCTTATCTCTTTGCATTGTTCCTAATCAATTTCTTTGGGACAACCCATTATTATCGGGGTAGTAAGATTGGCAGCACTGAAAAATGAAGTTGGAACAAAAAAAATTAGGTAATGGAGCTTGACATCACATTTATTTCTGGAAAATATCTCAACATTTTTAAGCATGCAGTAAAGACAGAAAATGGAAATGGTATGCAGCACTTACACAGCAAGCTCAGTGTAGAGTTTCCTGTCTCTGTATGAATAAGTGGTGGAGAAATACTTATTAACACAAGACATCAGATGTTTTTTTCTTGATAACTACTGCAGAAGCTGTCTTGTTTCCATTTGCTAGTAAAATATTGCTTCATTCTTCTTGCTTTGGTATTGTAACCAGATCTAAAAGCTCTGTAAATTCTTGTGTAGTGTTGTGTTTAATTGATCATGTCTGATAGTTTCACTAAGTTCAGTTTTCCATCACTGACAGCTCTTTTATCTTCATTTCTTATACATGCATTTATGAATATAAATATAATTGTTTAAAGTTATTAAATCTCACACTTCATATTATCTAGAGGGATCTAGATTCACAAAAGCATTTGAGCATTGTGAAAGTCAACATCTTAATCCCTAACCTTTTGGTGTCAGAAATCTCTCCAGGACAGCATTATAATTAACAAAGTCTGAATAAGACACTTACTTTCTCTGTAAAATGGATGGAGAGAAATAGGTGCTTTTGATTGTGATTCACAGAAGTAGCATTAAATGGAGGAAGCCAACTAAACTAGCCTATGAGAGCTGATGATGATGGATGTGTGCTAGCGGAAATGGGTGTCTAAGTTGGGACTGCAGGGAGGTGCCCATCTCTTTTACTGGCACATAGATGAGAACCTTCTCCTGAAGCTTAAGCACTGAAGGTGTTACACACATTCCAACCTCACTCTCATAACTGTATCCCAATCAGAGATTAAATAAGGCAGTGCACCCAACTGACAGCTGGCTTGTGGACAGTATGGCTTGCAGTGGTGTCCCATTCCTGAGAATATCAAAGGTGGGGAAATTGCCCTTGGGATGCACAGGACAATTGATATCTCTGTTAAGACCTAATTTAAACATGTCAAATTTGTAAATGAATTTGAATTCAGATGTCTTCCTCAGTAGTCTTGTGGTAGTATTCTTTTGTAGAAGAAGTGTTATGTTTAAATCCATTATTGATTGTCCAAGGAAGTTAAAGCGTGTCCCTCTAGTTTACATTTATTCCAGTTTCCGATGTCAGATCCATTCATTCTTACGCCATTTTCACTCATCTTGCCTAGGCTTTCTTTTCCCATGGTTTGTTTTCTGCCTGTTTTTATGCTACCAATTTTTGCTTTGACATTGCCCATCAAAATCAAGATATCCTCCTTTTCTTTCTGGTTCACAGAACTTTGTAGCTTCTCATAGAACTCTGTTTTACAGCCTTAGCTGCTTCCACAAAAAAAGGATCCATAAGGTCACTTGCATTTCACTGGACCACCAGTGTGAAAACCAAATTGATCACATCTGTACCAGCAGTTCTTTCAGAAGATTGATGGAGGACATCCGTGCTAGAAGAGGGGCAAATGTAGGTTCAGACCACCATCTGGTCATGATAAAACTTAAGTTCAAGCTCAAGAAGTACACCACCAAAGTAAGCAAGACAGGTTTAAGATTCAACACAGAACAGCTGAAGGATTTAGAGATGAGATGGTTTCTAAGTGGAGCTGTCCAGCAGATGTGCACTTCTGACAAAGCTTACTCTGGAACAAATTTGGGAGTACACCAAAATAGCCTGGAAAGAGACCTGTGATAAAACATTGGGAAGAGGACAAGGCATCACAAAGAATGTATCATGGAAGAAAAGTGAGAAAAACAAAAGAACAAAAGGTCAGAAAAGCAGCAGTCAACAACAGCAAAAGAAGAGCAGCCAAGTCAGAAGCTCAGAGACTATGTTCAGAAGCCAACAGAGAGGTTGAAAAGGCTGTAGAGCTCTGTGGAAAACCTTGCACAACAAGCGGAACAAGCTGCACAATGGAGAAATTTGAAATAGCTGTATCACATAATATGAAAGCTATAATGGTATAGAGTGGATCAGTCAGTATGGGATAAGGAGAAGTGTGTGCCAATGAGCCCAAGTGAGCAGCTTGGTAGATGGAAGGAATGTTTTGAAGAGCTACTGAACAGCCCTGCCCACATTAGACCACCAGAGTTACCACCTGAAAATATATGTCCGCAAATTAACAGCAGCAGACCTACAAAAGAAGAAACCAGAAAAGCCATTGCCCATCTGAAAAGTTGAAAAGCACCTGTCCAGAAAACATCCCTGCTGAAGCAATCAAGGAAGGTAGATAGATTATACATCATGCTGCCTGATGTCTATTTGGGAAAATTTGGGACACTGACGAGATCCCACAACACTGGAAACATGGCTACCTTATTAAGCTGCCAAAGAAAGGCAACCTGAAGGAATGCAAGAAGTGGAGGGGCATCACATTACCATCTATCTCAGGAAAAGTGTTCAAGAGGATTCTCTTGGAGGGAATGAAGACAGAAATCAATAGACAGCTCAGGGACAAACAGACTGGCTTCTGAAGTGAGAGTTCTTATACTGACCAAATAGCAACTCTCAGAGGCTGTGTCTGCACTAGCTTCCTACTTCAAAGGGAGTATGGTAAGTAAGGTGTTGGGAGATTATTAATGAAATGTTGTGCTGCATATGCAGCCCTTCATTAAGCTAATTCTCCCCTACAGCAACTCCGAAGTGTTAAACTTGGAAGTGCCAACTTGCGTGTAGCCACGGCTAACCCGCCGAAGTGTTAAACTTCAAAGTGCCTGGGTAACTTCAAAGTCCCTTTGCTCCTCAACATTTTGCATGTGCAGCACAGCACTTCATTAATTATCTCCCCACACCTCACTTATCACAGTCCCTTCGAAGTAGGGAGCTAGTGTAGACAAGCCCAGAGTGATCATAGAACAGTCACCCCAGTGGATGTCCCCCCCATACATAAACTTCATAGACTTCGAAAAAACCTTCAACGGCATTGATAGAGACTGTGGAAACTGTTGCAATACCATTGCATGAACCCTCAACATTCCACGTTGTTCACAATGGTTTCTCGACAGAATCCTGCAGCATACTCTCAGGAGTGTGACAAGGGTGTCCATCATTACCTTTCATGTTCTTGATCACAGTGGACTGGATTATGACCAGGACAACAGACGGCCATCAATGGCACATTCATTGGACACTTTTCCAAGAGCTAGAGGAAACTGAATTTTGCTGACAATATCACTCTCCTTTCACACCAACAAGAAAGCATGGAAGAAAAGCTCACAACACTAAGCAAAGCTGTCTCAATGACTGGACTAAGCATTTACAAAGGAAAGGCGTGGAACAATTCACCCACTTGGAGAGTATTATGGGCAGAGACATAGGAGCAGACAAGGATATTAATGCCAAGATAGGGAATGCAGCAGCTGTATTCAAGACTCTTCATTCCATATGAAGTTCACAAATAATAACTGCAAAGATGAAACTGCAGATTTTCAATACAAATGTAAACAGCATGCTTTTGCATGGATGCAAGACCTAGCGTACTGAAAGGTCTTCAAATCATAAACTACAGACATTCAAAAGTAGATGCCTGAAGTACATCCTTTACAACAAATGACAAGACTTAGTCACAAATGAGGAGCTTGGAAACAGAGCAGGACAAGACACACTTGACATTCAAATCAAAAGAAGAAAGTAAGGATGGGTTAACCACACTCTCAGAAAAGCATAATCTGGCATAATCCATCAAGCTAGCACATGGAACCCACAAGGAAAAAGTAAAAGAGGAAGACTTCAGACAACATGGAGAAGACCTACTGAGAATGAAGAACATTGACTGGGGTACTCCTAAGTCAGATAGAAGGTTTGTCTCGAGACAGAATGGGGTGGAGGAGACTTGTAGATAACCTCTGCTCCACTCGAAATACAAGAGTTTAAGTCAAGTTAAGTCATCCTTTGGTTTGTCCAATATACATGCCAGAGTGGCATTTCTGGCACATGATAGTATATATCACTTTACTGGATGTTCAGGAGCATGAGCCCGGATGGGGTGTCTGATATGGCTAGGTCCTCTGCTGTCACTTATATAGATATGTGCCAAAGGGGTTTGTTGCGGGGATAGATTCCAGAGTTAGAGTTTCTGTGATGTTATGTGGGGCTGCAGGTGAGTATTTTCTTGAGGTCGGGTAGCTGTCTATAGAGAGGACAGGCCTATCACCCAAGCCCTGTGAGAATGGGTTATTGTGTTCCAGGATTGGTTGTAGAATGTCAGTGATGCTCTGGAGGCATTTAAGATGGGGGCTTTAGGTGAACAAGTGGTGTTCTGATATTTTCCTTGTCGGTCCTATTGTGAAGTAGGTGACTTCTGAAACAGTTTCAGAAGGAGAGACTGAGGGAACTCAACAAGTGAATAGCTCACAGGTCTGAACAGGAGTTTTGACCACTTTCTCTCCTTCTGGTCAAGAGGGGAACTGAGTATCTTTCTGAATCTAATCAAAATTGATAAGATGGTGCTATAAAAATAGTTGCTACATTTCATCACATAGGAGCCGTGTCTACACGTGCACGCTACTTCTAAGTAGCGGTGCCAACTTCGAAATAGCGCCCGTCACGGCTACACATGTTGGGCGCTATTTCGAAGTTGAAATCGATGTTAGGCGGCGAGACATCGAAGTCGCTAACCCCATGAGGGGATGGGAATAACGCCCTACTTCGAAGTTGCACATTGAAGTAGGGCACGTGTAGATGATCCGCGTCCTGCAACATAGAAATAGCAGGGTCCGCCATGGCGACCATCAGCTGAGGGGTTGAGAGATGCTCTCTCTCCAGCCCCTGCGGGGTTCTATGGTCACCGTGTGCAGCAGCCTTTAGCCCAGGGCTTTTGGCTGCTGCTTCTGCAGCTGGGGATCCATGCTGCATGCACAGGGTCTGCAACCGGTTGTCGGCTCTGTGGATCTTGTGTTGTTTAGTACAACTGTCTGGGAGGGGCCCTTTAAGGGAGCGGCTTGCTGTTGAGTCCGCCCTGTGACCCTGTCTGCAGCTGTGCCTGGCACCCTTATTCTGATGTGTGCTACTTTGGCATGTAGACGTTCCCTCGAAGCGCCTATTTCGATGTGGTGCTGCCCAACGTCGAAGTTGAACGTCGACGTTGCCAGCCCTGGAGGACGTGTAGACGTTATCCATCGAAATAGACTATTTCGATGTCGCTACATCGAAATAAGCTATTTCGATGTAGCGTGCACGTGTAGACGTAGCCAGGATTAGCTATCTTCTCCTGATACCTTATAGTAACTCCATAAACTCCTAATATACATTAGTATATGTGAAAATGAAACCATATCTTACATCACTTTCAATATCACAGTGAGTTTACATACAATAGAATCAAAGGTAAATCTGGTTGGAACAAATTATATCAGTGTTCTGCTTCCATTTTTAAATGTACTGCATCTGTCTTACCTCAAAGATTAAGGTGTGATTCTATAATCTAGTGAATGTTTTGGAAAGACTGAAGAACTGGTTCTCAAATAATCTATATTCCTTGTTATATATTATCGGAGCTTCCCTTTCAATTAGATTTTACATTTTTACCATTTTTTCTCACTCTTCATAACTGTAGAATGAAAGTCCAAAGCGTGAATCTGTTCTGAAAACTGACCAAATAAAAATTACTTCTAATTTAGCAGCTCTGCTCTCATCTTGTAACTGTCTCCTAGCTGCTGCCTTTAGTGATTAAAATTACTGTTCAATGGGTTTTACTACTGGTAGCTGTCCAGAGCTAGAACAAAAGACAATCAAGTAGAATCCCTTCTTGTGCAGCTCTAGCTGTCCCAATCAGTTATACATGTGTAAACACAATGATAAACCACAGGGCTCATGTATTTGTCAGTGGAAATATTTATAGATATTGGTGTTGCACTGAAGACTTAATTTGACCTGTAAGTCGTTTTAATTACTGGTGCTGACTGTGCATAAGAAACAAACATTAACCCTGGATCTCAGATCTTAAGTTGTTTCTGGATGTGCAGGAGGGGCACGTGTAAACATTTCTGTAAAATGCATGGTTGCTTTTTCAGAAAGTGAGACAAAAGGGGAACACCACAGTGACACCACAGTGACATTTATTCAGAGTTGTTTTTAAGAGGAAAAAAAAAATTAAAGACATGGAATCCCTGTTATGTTGTTTTTTTTAAATACAGATGAACACCTGTCAGGGATAGTTTAGATATACTTAAACCTATCTCAGACTGCATCTACACTATGAGATAAATTCAAATTTAAAGCATTTAGCTCAATATTACAAAGTGACTGTCTTCACTGTCAGTACCATTCGCTTGATTTAGGGAGCACTAATTTCAATATCCATAACATCATTGAAACCAGCTGGGTGTAGCATCAACTTTGAATTTGGAAGTTCCATTAAAGACCAGTGTGGAAGCTCCATGTCTTAAAATTCGAATTCATTAGCTTCCAGAGGTGTCTGTATGTGCCCCACAATGTCCCATAATGATCTGCTCGGGCCACTTCCATCTCCTCTGCTCTCCAGGGCTGTTTCTACATGAGCCCCCTCCTTTAGGAAGGGGCATGTTAATGAGGGAGTTTGAAAGCTGCTAATGAAGCACTTCATTAGCATAATGGCAGTCACAGTGATTCGAATGTGTAGCTGTCGAATTGCGTGCCGCCCATGTAGCTGGGGGCCTTTTGAAACATTCCCCCAGTCTTTGAAAGTCCCTTATTCCCAAAACAAATGGGAAGAGGGGGGTTTCGAAGACTGGCAGAAGTGTTTCGAAAGGCCCCCAGCCACACAGGTAGTGAGCGATTCGAAAGCAGCACATTCAAGTCACGGCAGCCACTATTATGCTAATGAGAAACTGCATATTCATAGAAGCACCTAATTAGCATCTTTTGAACTCCCTCATTAACATGCCCCTTTTCAAAAGGAGGGGGCTCGTGTAGACACAGCCCAGGTGTGCAGGAATTAGGTAACAGGAAGATTGTGAATTTCAATTTGGGACTAGGAAACCTGTGGCTGTGGGGTCATGTTTGTATGAGAGGCTGATAAATGTCTTTCTTTCTTTTCTATTAGCACTATGAGTGCATCTACCCATTAAAAACAGCCCCAATGTGTTCTTTCTCTACCTCTGTTAGCTGATCACTTGGCATTATTTTCTGCACTGCCTGGCACCAGCTGCTGCCCCACCACACCAAGGGGAAGCAAGGCTGTTGCAGGGGAGGGTCTGTGTTTGTATGAGAGGCTGAGAAACTTCTTCTCAGTAGTTAACATTTGTGCAGGACCATTCTATACCCCACAGGCAACATGAGGTAAGGAGTCTTACCTGCACCCAACTAAATCACATGGCTAGCCTCTAACCCAGTAAAAGGACGTGCCTGCCCTTTGGTGCTCACCATGCTGTCAGGCCCTGACTTGTGCATGGTGGGGGCTCTAAGGATGAGAAATATTTTTGGGGGCTTGTAGCCACCTGAGGGGACTACTTCAACTGGCTCCCCACCAATAACATTTTCAGGGACTTGCTGCTAAGATTTTTGGGGGCTTGCAGTTACCCAGGTGGACTGCTTCAACTGCCCCCCCACTCAGTCCCCTGCTCCCCCCACCACAACAAGGACACTGAGGGCTAGCTATCACCTGAGGAAAGTCTCCCTGGTGGCTACAAATTGCACGGCCTGGCTACTGCCTGGGGAGAATGGTTCAAAGAGCCCTCAAGCCACAGACTCCACACCCCACTGCCAAAGCGAGATTTTGGGGGACCATGTCAACTGGCCATTCAACCTCCGAAAAACCAACCACCCCAATGGCAATGAAATTTGGCAACCCCATTCCTATCCCTCATGAAGTGGGAACCCAAGAACTCCCTCACCAAATCTCTTTTTTCAAATCCTTTACTATCTATTCTTTCTTCATGCTATTCTTTGTCCCTGTATTATTTTCAGGGATCACATGTACTGAAGACAGTGGGGACAGTGGGTGGAGGACCAGTTGAGAAGATATATACCTGCTTCTTTTTATAAAATATCCTATAATTCAGTTACAGCCACAGTATTAAAAAGTAGTTCAGTTATAGAAGAAAGAGATTCCTGTGAATTTGGTGATCTTTGTTGATACACTAGTTTTTCTTTCTTTTACCTGGATATATGGATGTTTACTTACCACAGGAGGGGAATGAGGACAAACCAATGTGGAAAGATAGTGTCAAATAGCAACAACCACTTATGGGGCAATTTTTTTCCCATGCTGCACCAGCAAAAATACCCAGAATGCTATGGGAATGAGGGAACTGGCAACAATCCATGTTTGCTGATTGAGTGTTGCTGCAGTAAGTTGACTTTGTGAGGAGCACATGGGGACATGAGGACAGTCTAATTTAAATGTATAAACTCCAGCATTACAAAATCAATATTACTAAATTTGAATTTATCTTGTAGTGTAAACGTAGCCTCGATGTGGGAAAATATTAGATTCTATCCTGCAAATCTTTATCATTGAAGCATGGATTTATACAGAAGTTAAGGACTGAACAGAAGCTGTCCAATAGGAAGGAAGTTCTTAAGTGACGAGGAAGTTTTGTTTATGAATAGTTCTGGGTCCACTTTGGTGAGAAGAGGGGAACGGTAAATTGTGGCTTTCCCGTAAGAGAAAATGCATGTAAAATAAGTTGTTTAAAAATTAATAGAGGGCAGTAAATCTACTATTTATGACAGGCAGAAAATAGAGAGGATTTTTGAAACTAGCAATCTAATACAGTGGATGCCACTTTGCACCAAAATATATTCAGTTAGCACATTGAGAAAGCTTCATCAGAAATAGCTCCAAAGTGGTTGGCCACCAAAACAGAAAGCAAAATTTGTTCTAGGGTATTGAGTACTCTTCAGTCTGCCATTTCAGTACTGAGGGCACACGAACTGTTATGTAGATCCATATTGGCTTTCACATCTCTGAGTGAAATGGTTATAGCTCAGAGGACTCCATGGTCTTGCCCTTTTAGCCACACCAAACACTGACACATTTTATAAGTAGCTTTGAGAGTTTGGAATGACAAATAACAAAAAATGAAAATGGTTTGGATCATGTGGCCAACATTTTTCACTGTAAGCATTAAAGGAAAGTTGCTGATGTTAACTTGTCCTTTCAGCTAGTTTTGATCTGAACCAATTCTTTAGAGTTCCAGCAACCACCTCACTCTTCTCTGTGAATATCCATTACTTATTCTCAATGATTTGTGTGCAATGCCATGAGGTTTCTAGTCATATCTCTATTTTTGTTTCTTGTTTTGTTCTATCATCTCTGAATGGTGGATTATTTCTCAATCAGGAGGGTGCTTAGGTGCACAGACTGCTGATATCCAAATTTTATATTGAGAATGATCACCTTATTAATGTCCTGTAGGTTAATTATATCTTAATCTACTTTGTCATTATTTATGAGCTCAGGTAGCTTAGAGGATAAAACAAAGTCCTTCCTCTATGAGAATGTATTACAGGCTAAATCTGAATCTTAAATAAAATTAATATGTGTGACCTCATTTTTCTAATTTGAATGCAGAATAGATTGGTAAAGCTATTTGAACTTCACTTTATACCTTGGTAATATGTGCATGTCTGGTTTTGAGTCAGACACAACTCCAGTATGTCTTTGAAGCTTAATCTGAGACAGTCATAGGGGAAAAAATGGACTCTTTTGCCATCACTTCCAAATGAAGCTCTGACTAACAGCAAAGTTAGAAAAATATGTCTTATCAGTAACACAGTTATCATTTGACACTTCCCTTGCAACATGGGAACATAGACTCTTAAATATATGTTTTGATGTTGGTAAACATAGACCACATAGAGGAATGTGAGTCTCTTTCGCTCAGTCACTCTGGACATACATTCAAAACATTCAGAAACCTTAGGCCATGTCTACACTACCCCACTTCTTCAAAAGGGGCATAGAAATGATGTGGACTAGGGAATATCAATGAGGTGCTGCCATGCATATGCAGCACCTCATTAGTATAATGGTTCCCACACAAATTTCAAAGCTGCCAGCTTGTGACTGAAGGAATTTCAAAGTTGGGCATGTATTTTGAAGCAGCCATATCTGGACTGCCTGTCAGCATATTGAAGTTAGCATCTTCGAAATTTGAGCAACCACCATTATGCTAATGAGGTGCTGCATATGCATGGCGGTGCCTCATTGATATTCTCCAGTCCATGTCATATCCATGCCCCCTTTGAAGAAGGGGGCTAGTGTAGACACAGCCTTACATTTATAAAGAATCGGAACTTCCAGTTTCACCCTCTTGGCAGATGTCTGTAGTGGTAACCCTGAACAGCTAAGCTTCAGGTGGAAAGTTAAAGTGAGGTTACTTTGGAATTGTCAGATGAACAAGAAAGAAAGAAGGAAAGAAAGAAAGAAATGTTCTGTCCAGTGTCCTTTCTTTGACTTAGGTAATTGCCAGATGCGTCAGAGATAGTTGCATGAAACCTGATGGACAATTGTGGAATGAGCTGCCTTTGGGACAAAACTTCTCCCTAACTCTTGTCAGTCAGTGATTGGCTTCTGTGTTGAAGAATACTAGAATCAGAGAATCACAGAGCTGGATGGGACCTCAAGAGGTCATCGAATCCAGTCCCCTATCCCAAGCAAGATTAACCCCAGCTAAGTCATCCCAGCCATAGCTATGTCAAGCTGGGACATAAAAACCTCTAGGGATGGAGATTCCACCACCTTCCTAGGCAATGCAGTCCAATCTTTCAACACCCTACTGGTGAAGTAGTTTTTTCCTAATATCCAACCTGGTCCTCTCCTTCTGTAACTTTAGACCATTATGCCTTGTTCTGCTGTCTGTCACCACTGAGAACAGTTTCTCTCCATCCCTCTTAGAGCACCCCTTCAGGAAGTGGAAGGCTGCAATTAAATCACCCCTCAGTCTTCCCTTCTGCAACCTAAATAAACCCAAATCCCTCAGCTTCTCCTCATAAGTCATGTGCTCCAGCACCTTAATCATTTTCGTTGTCCTCTGCTGAACCTGCTCCAGCACATACACATCCTTTCTATACTGGGGAATGGGAAACTAGACACAATAGATCAGATGTGGCCTCACCAGTGCTGAATAGAAGGGAACAACAACCTCTCCAGATCAGCTCAAAATGCTCCACCTAATGCACCCCAATATGCCATTGGCCTTCTTGGCTACAAAGGCACACTGTTTACTTATATCCAGCCTTTCATCCACTATAATCACTTGAGGATCCCCTCCATTATTTCATCCACTAGGTCCGTTTTCACTGTGCTGCTGCTTAGCCAGTTGGT
Source organism: Carettochelys insculpta (assembly GCF_033958435.1). Taxonomy (NCBI): domain Eukaryota; kingdom Metazoa; phylum Chordata; order Testudines; family Carettochelyidae; genus Carettochelys; species Carettochelys insculpta. The sequence continues at coordinate 135,941,812 of NC_134138.1, read as the reverse complement.
CCCAAGCCTATAACAATGCTTGGGATTCTTCCATTCCAGATGCAGGACTCTACACTTCTCCTTGTTAAACTGCATCAATATTTTTTTAGTCCAATCCCCCAATTTATCCAGATCTCTCTGGATCCTATCTCTACCCTTCAACATATCTACCTCTCCCCGTAGCTTGGTGTCATCTGCAAACTTGCTGAGGGTGCAATCCAGTCCCTCATCCAGGTAATTAATAAAGATATTGAACAACACTGGCCGCAGAACCGAGTCTTGGGGCACTCCACTTGAAATCAACGCCCATCCAGATATTGAGCCACTTCCCATTGACCCTGACTGTCAAGCCAGCTTCCTATCCATCTTATAGTCCATGGATCCAATGCACACTTCCTAAATTTATGGGCAAAATTGTTGTGGGCGACTGTATCAAAAGCTTTACTGAAGTCAAGGTATATCACATCCACTGACTTCCTCATGTCCACAGAGCCTGTTACCTCATGAGATTGGTCAGGTAGGACTTGCCCTAGGTGAATCCTTGTTGGCTACTTTTGATCACTTTCCCCTCTTCCAAGTGCTGCAAAATGGATTCCTTGAGGATCCCCTCCATTATTTTCCCAGGGATTGAGGTAAAACTAACCAGTCTATAGTTCCCTGGATTGTCCTTCTTTCCATTTTTAAAGATGCACACTATGTTTGCCTTTTTCCAGTCATCTGGTATCTCCCCCGATCTCCAGGAGTCTTCAAAGATAATGGCCAAAGGTTCAGCAATGACGTCTGCCAATTCCCTCAGTACTCTTGGGGGCATTAAATCCAGACCCATGGATTTGTGTACATTTAGTTTTTCTAGATAGCTCAGAACTTGTTCCTTCCCCACAATGGCTGCCCTCCACCTTCCCATACTGCATTGTCTAGGACAGTCATGTGGAAGTTGACTTTGTCCATGAAAACTGTGGCAAAAAAAAGCATTGAGTACTTCAGCTTTTCCTACATCATCTGTCACTGGGTTACCTCCCTCATCCAGTAACAGTCCCACACCTTCTCTAATAACCTGTTTATTGTTAATATGCCTGTATAAGCCCTTCTTGTTACTCTTCACATCCCTTGCCAGCTGCAGTTCCAATTGTGCTTTTGCTTTCCTGATTACTGCCCAGCATTCTCCAGCTGCATGTTTATACTCCTCCTTAGTCAACTGTCCACTTTTCCATTTGTTGTATGTATCTTTTTTGAATTTAAGCTGACTAAGGATTTCCCTGTTAAGCAAAGCTGGTTGCCTACCAAGATTACGTTTCTTGCTACGCAATGAGATGGTTTGTTCCTGTGCCTCCAGTAAGACTTCTTTAAAATACTGCCAGTTCTCTTGAACTCTTTTCCCCCTCAACTTTGTTTCCCAAGGTATCCTACTCATCTGTGCTCTCAGGGAGTTGAAGTCTGCTCTTTTGAAATCAATGGTCTGTATGTTACTGCTCACCCTTCCTCCTTTTTTAAGGCTCCTGAAATTTACCATCTCATGGTTGCTGCAGCCCAGGTTTCCACCCACTTTTATTTCTCCTACTAGCTCTTCTCTGTTTGTGAGCAGCAGGTCAAGTTGCGCATGGCCCCCAGTCGGTTCCTTCAGCACTTATACCAAGAAGTTATCCCCAGTAGTTTCCAAAAACTTCCTGGATTGTCTGTGTGCTGATGTATTGGTCTCCCAACAAATGTCCGGATGATTGAAGTCTTCCATGAGAAGCAGAGCCTGTGATCTGGAAGCTCCACTTAGCTGCCTGAAGAAATCCTACACCAACTACAACATCACCTCTGTTACTTCCGCCTCTAAGCTTAACCCAAAGACACTCAGCTGAATTTTCTCCCTTCTTATACTGGAGCTCGGGCAATCATACTGCTCCCAGATATAGGCTACGTCTACATGTGAAGCCTACATCGAAATAGGCTATTTCGATGAATAACGTCTACGTGTCCTCCAGGGCTGGCAACGTCGATGTTCACCTTCGACGTTGCGCGGCACCACATCGAAATAGGCGCTGCGAGGGAATGTCTACATGCCAAAGTAGCACACATCGAAATAAGGGTGCCAGGCACAGCTGCAGACAGGGTCACAGGGCGCACTCAACAGCAAGCCGCTCCCTTAAAGGGCCCCTCCCAGACACAGTTGCACTAAACAACACAAGATACACAGAGCTGACAACTGGTTGCAGACCCTGTGCCTGCAGCATGGATCCCCAGCTGCCGCAGCAGCAGCCAGAAGCCCTGGGCTAAGGGCTGCTGCCCACGGTGACCACAGAGCCCCGCAGGGGCTGGAGAGAGAGCGTCTCTCAACCCCTCAGCTGATGGTCGCCACGGCGGACACCGCTATTTCGAAGTTGCGGGACGCGCAACGACTACACGGTCCCTACTTCGACGTTGAACGTCGAAGTAGGGCGCTATTCCTATCCCCTCATGGGGTTAGCGACTTCGACGTCTCGCCGCCTAACGTCGAAGTTAACTTCGAAATAGTGCTCAGCGCGTGTAGCCGTGATGGGCGCTATTTCGAAGTTAGTGCCGCTACTTCGAAGTAGCGTGCACGTGTAGACACAGCTATAGGCCGCGTCTACACGTGCCCCAAACTTCGAAATGGCCATGCAAATGGCCATTTCGAAGTTTACTAATGAAGCGCTGAAATGCATATTCAGCGCTTCATTAGCATGCGGGCTGCAGCGGCGCTTCGAAATTGACGTGCCTTGCCGCCGCGCGGTGCATCCAGACGGGGCTCCTTTTTGAAAGGATGCCACCTTCTTCAAAGTCCTCTTATTCCCATGAGCTCATGGGAATAAGGGGACTTCGAAGTAGGCGGGGCCCTTTCGAAGAGGAGCCCCGTCTGGACGCGCCGCGCGGCGGCAAGGCGCGTCAATTTCGAAGCGCTGCTGCCGCCCGCATGCTAATGAAGCACTGAATATGCATTTCAGCGCTTCATTAGTAAACTTCGAAATGGCCATTTGCATGGCCATTTCGAAGTTTGGGGCACATGTAGACGTAGCCATAGAGTGCAACTCCTCCTCCTTTTCTCCCCTGCCTGTCCTTCCTAAACAGTTTATACCCTTCCATCACCATGCTGCAATTATGCAAGTCATCCCATATAATAAGTTTATCTCTCTCTCAGGGGAAAAAAATCAGTCATGTGTACTCTGGATGTTTTTATTCATATAAATAAATATCTAATCCTTCATCAAAATTGCACTAAACTCTTGTTATCTTTTGGTAATGAGTTCCACAAGTTAACCTGTTGTATTCAACAAGTATTTCCTTGGAAGCAAATTTCTAAAAAAATGTGTTGAATACCCATTTCTTATTGTATTATTACAGGGTGAAAAGCAGTCCTCGGTTTTATTATTATTCATTACCATGAATATCTACTATTCTTTATCGGTATTATTTATTACCTTGCGTATCTATCATGTCCTCTGATCTTTATATATCTATGGACTATATGGTCCCAACACTTTTCAAATCTCCTCAGAAGGTGCTCCCTGTCCAACTCTATTCACAGTTTAATTCGATTTCTGACTCCATTGCCTTTTTGCTGCAACATTGTTTGAAAAAAAAAGTAGAGTCACCAGACCTGTGCAAATTATTTGATATGTGCATCAATCATTGATTTTATCTAACAATAATATTTTCATTGTTGTACATCCCAATAGTTTCTGATTTTACTTGTGTTTTGACTGACCTGCACAGTGAGAAGGGATTTCTCTTTGATCTGTATGAGTGATACTCTTGTCTCTTTCCTCAATGATCACAGTTAATTTGGAGTACAGTGGTATGCACAGGCTGTTCAATACATTCCTTCCAATGTGTATTAAATTGTATTTGTTGTCAGTAACTTGATTAACAGGCCAATGATTCAAAAGGGGAGGGTCTCCATCTTCAAACTGCAGCAGTTGCACCTGGAGCTCCAGGCTATTTAAATAGTTGCTGTAACACCCATGTGGCTTGCACCAGGTGGTGCCATGGGCTGGCTGCAGAGACAGAAGGGTGGCATGTGTGGATGGTGCTGAGGGCTGGCTGCCCCCTCAGCCCTGCCCTTTCTTCCTGAAACCCCACACCTTCCAGGAGCATGGACCTACCCTGGCCACCTTGCCCAGAGGGCTGTTGGCTCACTGGTTTATTACACTTCCTTTTGTTTGGTCTCCTGAACGTAATCTTTACGAACCTAAATAATATATCCTTTGCAGACTTTGACGCCTTACGGTTGAGACCCTCATGGCAAATGGAAACTATGTAGAACAGAAGATTTTGTATTGTATGTGTTTGGTTAGTGTGCCCCATTTATTTCAAATCTGTACCAATGCTTTACACCTGTTTTCAAATATTGCCAGTAAGACTGAGCCTTGCAACAGTTAAAGTCTGAACATTAGCAGAGTACTCATTCTCTGAGTTAAGAACATAATAAAGGACTTTTCATATTGTATTTTACTAACACTTTGCAATGCTCAGAAAACTTTATAATGTTATAAGAGGGTGAGGAATGTATTGTTAAATCCAACTTCTGGTATGATCTAAGGTGTTGGATTTTCAACACTACTTAATATTGTAGTTAGATGTCAGTGAGCCATGTTTCATTAACTTTAGATTTCATACTTCTAAAATATATTAGTGTTCCATTTATTCCTACTTCCAGAAACTCTCCATTGTCTGTCTAAGTGCAAGTGAGGTCATGTTATTTATTAGTGTTGGTGCTTTCAAAAAGACAACTGTACAAAAAAGAATTTTTGCAGCTCAAGTAAAGAATGCCATCTGATCCCTTCATTTTGACGGGCAGGACATGTTGGAAAAAAATGGATAAAGTATTTATATCATTCAAGCCCTACTCTACTAAATTTAAAGTTCAAGCGATTAATCAATAATGTAGTAATAGAATTTTAGATGTACGCTAGGCTGATATGGATTTTGCAGCATTAATGTCATTATGTGTAACAGTGAACATTCACCTTATCCTATGCATTAATGCAATTTTTTATATCCCAGTAAGTCTTGTTACTTATGGGATCCTATCCATAGGCAGGCAAATGCTCTAAAGCAGTGAATGATTGGTGAGACTTAGTTAATCTTTATAGCATGATTTATAATCCTGTCTAGTATAGTTAGACACAATATCCCCAGGTCTGTAGCAAAGAAGAAATGTAGCAATATTTCACTTTAACTTTTTTGTTACATTTCATGACTTGATGTAGGGAGTCTTCTTATAGTTCCATTTATGGATTTTTTTATATGTCATAGAGTACAGTTCAGTGGAACTTAACTATAATGAAATAGTTTTCCAGCAGAAAATGGCATCTGACAGGATCTTTCAGTACAAAGTAAGTGGAATCTCTGGAACGTTACTTGCAGAGTGCATCAACAACTTATGTTTCAAGAATGCCTCATATCATAGTTATATTATACATCACCAAATTATAATTTATTCCACTATCAGGTCTATTCATGATTCTTAAAGTGATTTCTCAAATGGGATGGGGACAGGAGTACCACAGTCAAAGAGGGTGCCCTGTAAATTCAATGTAGTGCATCCCCCCAGTCATGCTAAATCAAACTCTGGCTGATCAACTGCAGTGTCAAAGTGTATTAAAGAAACTATAAAAGTGTCAAAGAAAAGGTACTCCAAATATCAATGGATTAGTCACCAAACATCCTAGAAAAACATCAGTAACCACATGACCGAAGGGAATTTAGATTTTTTAATGAATTTCAAAATCTTTCGTGACTTATGACTTATGGTTACACTGCATTCTGCTTTTGGAAGATGGGAAATGAAGATAAGACATGGATTTACATATCTTGTGCCTCATTTGCATATTCTTATACGATCTCGCTTCTGGAAGAGCCTTTTCCAGAAGCAAAAACAGCTGTGTAGAGAAGGTTACTTTGAAAGGAAAACTTGTTTTCAAAAGATATCTTCTTCCTCAAACAAAATAGGAAGAAAGTGCAGAGAAAGTACATTATCCAGGTGGGGAGACAGCATATTGGACATACTGCCTGTCAGAATGACCCTGCCATAAGCAGTTATGGGGACAGAAAATATTTTTGAGAGATTCAGGCAAGGAAGGGATTGAGCTCTGTTCCCAGGTGGCACCATGGGGAGGAGTGTAAGAATGTTATCTGTGTGTTGGCTGTAGGGATGGGGATATTACCTATCCCAGAGCCTAGAGCATGGGTCTACAACTGAAATAGTGAGAAGAGCCATTTTTTCAAATTCACTTACAAAATCAATGCTTCAAGAGCGGCAATGCATGGGAATATGAGACAGTCCTTAATAAAGAATGTCAAACCGAGCTTTTGTCAGTATCTCTTCCTTTAGGGGAGGATGTGCTGGTAGCTCAGCCATCCAGATGTTGCTACATCTTCCCTCACTCCAAAGAAAACCCTATCAGGGAGATGGACATATCTCATAGAACTGGAAGGGACCTTGAGAGGTGATCAAGTCCAGTCCCTTGAACTCTTAGCAAGACCTATCACCACCCCAACATACCTTATTCTAATCTTATCTGCCTCAGAACTTTGAGAGGCCCCCTCAAGGACTGAGTTCACCACCCTGGGTTTACAAGGCCATTGCCCTATCTTGCATGTGGGCTACGTCTACACGTGCCCCAAACTTCGAAATGGCCACGCAAATGGCCATTTCAAAGTTTACTAATGAAGCACGGAAATGCATATTCAGCGCTTCATTAGCATGCGGGCTGCAGCGGCGCTTCGAAATTGACGCTCCTTGCCGCCGCGCGGTGTGTCCAGAAGGGGCTCCTTTTTGAAAGGACCCCGCCTACTTCGAAGTCCCCTTATTCCCATGAGCTGATGGGAATAAGGGGACTTCGAAGTAGGCGGGGTCCTTTCGAAAAGGAGCCCCATCTGGACGCGCCGCGTGGCGGCAAGGAGCGTCAATTTCGAAGTGCCGCTGCCGCCCGCATGCTAATGAAGCGCTGAATATGCATTTCCGCGCTTCATTAGTAAACTTTGAAATGGCCATTTGCATGGCCATTTCGAAGTTTGGGGCACATGTAGACATGGCCGTGGAGAAAGGTAGAGCGCAGGTATCACAAAAGAGGTCTTCTCTCTTTGTAGCTCTTTTCAAATCACTTGCAATATCCCAGGGAATGAGGATTAGGCCCTGGGGTGTAAAAACTGGGTAGTGTCTCTGTAAATAGTACATCAGCATGCCAATGGTGCTCAGTGTAACAGCCAGCCAGAGCAGCAATGTGTATATGTGACTAGGCCTTACATGTGAGACACAGTAAGTAAAGAGTTATTTGAACCCCACTGTGTTGGTGTGGTTCCTTCACTGGCAGGAGCCACAACTGATCTGTCATACAGATAGGGAAATAGGCAGGGGGAGTAAAATGACTCACAGGAAGAGACGTCAGCCCCACCCAGCAGAAGGCAGCTTAGGTGACACTGGTGCTTGCTTCCCCCTCATGCATGATGCACAGACTGGCATCTGGGCAGCTGGGCTGCAGCCAGGATGTCTGGCTGAGCAGGCTGCACCCTCCATGGAATAGGACAGGGAAGAGTACCTGAGGCAACAGGTAGCAGAGATAAAGAGGAAGGAGTGGCAGGGGGCAGAATGACCCTAGCCTGCTCCTCCTTTCTACATCCAACTCAACACCACAAACCCAGCATCTCCCCCAAGCCCCACTCACCCTGCAGCCTCGCAGCAACCCTACAAATCGAGCTTCTCCCCAAGCCCCACTTGCCTGGAAACCCCCCTGGCACCCCCCAAACTCAACTTCTCCCCTGAGCCCCACTCACCCTGCAGCCCCCCAGCACCCTTACAAATCCAGCTCTTCCCCCAAGCCCCACTCAACCAGCAGCCCCCAACACCCCCACAAACCCAGCTATTGAGTTCCTGGGCTGGGAAGGTGGTGGGGTGGGGTGCCAAGATCATCTGCAGCAGCTGCAGCCAGGGGTGGATTACCTCAGGAGGTACAGTTAGCCAGCTGGGCAGCTCCATTTGAGCTGAATGTGGCTGTATAAGAGCCATTTGCAGCTCATTAAGCTGCCCATAGCTGCTGCTACTGAACGGAGAAAGGCAGCTGCAACTCGTGGCCCCTGCTCAAACTCCCTTCTTCCCAGCTGAAACAGCAGCCACCTTTGTCCCTGCAGCAGTCACAGCACCAGCAGCAGCAGCAGCTTCAGTCATCTCACCCTTGTTATGACCCTGCAAGAGCCTGTATTTCTTGGCTGCGGTGGCAACTAGAGAGACATGTGACCAAGTCATTTGGTACTGGGACCCCATGATTACAGTAGCTCTTTCTGCACTGACTGGACATGAGAATAAAACTGGGAGACAAAAGGTTCCTGTCATATGCTAAAGCAATTTAAGGCAGGGGAGTGACATCAGTTTTCATTCTTCACCTACTCCAATCCAAGAAAGGAGACTGCTGAAAACAACCTAGAAACAAAAGATTGTACTAATGCATGTATTTGAGGACAGGAGACTCAACACAAACTAGAGGGATTTCTGGTCTGGGAAAGGAACACCTGGGAGTTTTAAACTGCAAGCCAAGGGTAGCATCTTTGCAAACTGCCTAAAACAACAGTTAAGGTGAAGATTTGCAGTTTAATTACTTTAGTATATGAAGCTTAGATTGAATTTTGTTTTATTTGCTAGGTGGTCTGCTTTGATCTTAATTTCCTTTATCACTTAAAGGCCGTTTCTACATTTGGCCAAAACTTTGAAATGGCCATGCTAATAATCAAATTGGAGAATACTAATGAGGCTCTGAAATGAATATTCAGTGCCTCATTAGCATGCTGCCAGCTGCGACATTTAGAAATGCCGCATTTCGCTCATGTGCAGCTTGTCTACATGGGGGTCCTTTTCGAAAGGACCATGCAAACATCAAAATCTCCTGATACATCTGATAGGAATGAGGGAACTTCAATGTTTGCAGGGTCTTTCCAAAAGGACCCTTTTGTAGATGGGCTGCACATGAGTGAAATGTGGCACTTTTGAAGTGCCGCAGCCGGCAGCATGCTAATGAGGCTCTGAATATTCATTTCCGTGTCTCATTAGTATTCTCTGATTTGACCATTAGTATGGCCATTTCAAAGTTTTGGCCAAGGGTAGACATAGCCAAAAAGTATTTTTTGTAGAAGAGAAACTTATGTGTAATATATAACCAAAAAAGGAGAGAAGGGGGTGGGAAGCTGTTGTCTGTGTGCATCCATATAGAGGGAAGGGGTGAATTTCATGAGCTCATGATGTATAGTCCTCTATGCAGTGCAAGATGATGTAATTTTGGGCTCACCCCCCCAGAGAGGTTGTACTCATATGATGCTGGTTAGTGCCCTAGCTGTATAGCCTTTCCATGGAGGGACTGGTCAGAAAGTCTTTCTGCATGTTACTCAAGCTACATGTGTACCTTCGTGTGTACTGGTGAAAGTGTGAGACTGGGTGAATGTCTGCAATTTTTCACAGCTGTACATGGTGAGTGGGAGCCCTGGCTGGTAAATCAGACGAAGCAGGGTTACTTCAATTTTAAATGGCACCCCAAGAGGTGGAACCCATTGCATTTACCTAGCATCCACTCTTACTTTGTCCTGAAGTATACGTACACCCATGCTAACAAACTCTTACAAAAGACATTGCAAGATATAGCAAATAACTGTAAAGCTTTAGACTGTCATTTTCTTAATGGGAACCCTGCAGTTTTGTGTAAGTGGCAGATTGAGGTTCAATTCACAATACTGAAAATTCATACAAGATTGCTTCATCATATGCCTGCAGACCAGCTAGTATTTGTAAGAGATGGCAAAGTGAGATATTGGCACAATGAATTTCCAATATTAGCTGTCCGATAATTGCTTTAGAAAGCCACCTGATTGCAGATATTTTTCAAATGGCTGCACTTCCATTATGAAAACTTAAAAATAATACAAAACACCACCAATCCACTCACCCTGCAGTTAGAGTTGCAATGAAATTTTGAGAAGCTCTGTAGATTAGATAATAGAGGGAAAAGAATCTTGGAAATGTTAAAAAAAATCCACATATAAGTTTGAATTTCTCTTGGGTTAGTGTACTTGCATAATCGTATTGGCTTTTTGACTTTACGGCTATGTCTACACTAGCCCCCACCTTTCAAAAGAGGGATGCTAATGAGAAACTTTGGGATATGCTAATGAGGCACTCCATGATTATGCAGCACCTCATTAGCATAAAGTCAGCTGCGGTGATTCGAAAGTGCCATTTTCGAACCGAACGCTGCCCATGTAGACAGAGGCCTTTTGAAAGGAAACCCCAGACTTTGAAAGCCCCTTATTCGTATATGGTTTTAGGAATAAGGGGCTTTCGATGTCAGGGGGTCCTTTCAAAAGGCCCCTGTCTACATGGGTGGCATGCGATTTGAAAGCAGCATTTTCAAATCGCCATGGCCGACTTAATGCTAATGAGGCGCTGCATAGTAATGGAAGTGCCTCATTAGCATCTGCTGAAACATCTCCCTTTTGAAAGGTGGAGGCTAGTGTAGACATAGCGTAAGAGAGACTGAATATTTTGACATTAACAAAGAATACATCTAATCTTATAGGCTTTTTTTATTCAGAACATGAGTTAAATGGCTGCTTCAAGCCTTGATAAGGTGTATCCCAGTGGAGAAATTTTTTGTTTTCACAGATTTGTAAAGCTGTCTTTAAATTGTTTACCTTCATTTTGTTTTTGAAATATCAAGTTAAAATAACTTTGCCTGTGAGTGAAAGCTATATTGCAGTAACGAACGGGTTAAGAATTTAAGTACAGGTTAAAACTCCCATATCTAGCATTCTCTCACCTGGCAACATCCATTGTCCAGCAGGACCATGGATCTTGCAGGATCAGAGTGTCTAGGGCTGGGAGAAGAAGGGGCTGTGCAGACCAGCAGCAGGAACCCAAGGCAGAGCAGCTGATCTGGCAGTAGGGGAGTTGGGGGGCGGCAGCAGCAGCAGCAGCTAGTGAGCCTGGTCCAGAAGCAGTATCCCGGGGTTGGACCTCTCCCACCTGCAGGACAAGAAGAAGTATTCTGGATAGACTCCCCCAGTGGTCAGAATGACAGGCTATACCTAAACATAGGGAATATTTGCCAATGTGCACAGGCAGAAATTTGTGGAAAAGCAGAATCACTTGCTTCATAACCTCTGCTGAGCAGAAAGCAATTCCACACACAGCCTTAGAAACAACTCTGGCATTATTCTTAAAGAGGCTGGGGGGTCAGGTAGATATATGGGATGGTAGGGATAGGGTCGAGAGTGACTTAAACAGATTGGAGGACAGGGCCAAAAGAAATTTGATGAGATTCAACAAGGAGAAATGCAGAGTCCTGTACCTGGGACAGAAGAATCCCAAGCACTGTTTCAGGCTGGGGACCAACTGGCTAATTACCAGTGCAACAGAAACAAACTTGGGGATTACAGTGGATGAAAGTCTGGATATGAGTCAACAGTGTGCCCTTGTAGCCAAGAAGTCAAATAGCACATTGGGGCGCATTAGGAGAAGCATTTCCAGCAGATCTAGAGAAGTTATTATTTCCCTCTACTCGGCACTTGTGAGGCCACATCTAGAGAATTGCATCCAGTGCTGGGCCCCGCTAGAATAGAAAAGATGTGGATGCATTGCAAAGGGTTCAGCAGACGAAACCAAAAAAAAAGATTAAGAGGCTGGAACACATGAACTATGAGGATAGGCTGAGAGATCAGGGGTTATCTAGTTTGCAGAAGAGAAGATTGAGGGGTGATTTGATAGCTGCCTTCAACTTCCTGAAAGAGGGCTCTAAGAAAGATGGAAAGAGACTGTTCACAGTGGTGATGGGTAGCAGAACAAGAAGCAATGGTCTGAAGTTACAGAGTAAGAGGTGTAGATTGGATATTAGGGAAACTCTTTCACCAGGAGGGTGGTGAAGCACTGGTATGTGTTACCAAGAGAGGTGGTGGAATTCCCATCTCTAGAGGTTTTTAAGTTCCAACTTGACATAGTCATGACTGGGATGATTTAGTTGAGGTTGATCCTGCTTTAGGCAGGGGGCTGGACTAGATGACCTCTGGAGGTCCCTTCCAGCTCCAGCATTCTATGATTCTAACAAAGGAGGTGAAGCTGTCATCATGAATAGGACTGATTACCCAAAGGAGCCTGCCAGGCAACTCTCCAGTACCACATTCTACAAGCTACAGTCCTCTGATCCCACTGAGGATTGCGCAAAGAAACTACACTATCTGCTCAAGGCACTCCCTGAAAAAGCACAGGAACAAATCTACACAGACACACCCCTAGAACCCCAACCAGGTTTATTCTATCTACCACCCAAGATCCATACACCTGGGAATCCCGGATGGCCCATCATCTCAGGCATTGGAACTCTCACTGCAAGATTGTCTGGATATAACATATGGAGATATGCATCTCATAAAACTGGAAGGGATCTAAGAAGGTTATCAAGTCCCGTCCCCTGCCCTCTTGGCAGGATCAAGCACCATTCCTGTTTTTAATCTATTCACCCCAGATCCCTTAATGGCCTCCAATGCTGAGTTTAGCAGGCCAATGCAGATATGTGGACTCTACTCAGATCCTATACAAGCAACACTCCCAGCTATACTTGAGACACCACTGATTTCCTAGGGAAGTTACAACATACTGGCAAACTTCCTGAAACCACTATTATGGCCACCATGGATGTAGACACCCTTTACACCAATATCCCGTAAGAAGATGGATTTCAAGCTGTTAGGAAGAGTATCCCTGATGATGCCAAGACACAACTGGTAGTGGAGCTTTGTGACTTTTTCCTCACATACAACTATTTTAGTCTTGAGGACAATTTATACCTTCAAATCAGTGGCACTGCTATGGGCACCCACATGGCACCACAGCTTGTTAACATTTTCATGGCTGACATGGAATAATGTTTCCTTGGCTCTTGTCCCCTAGTACCTGTCCTCTACTTGTGCTACATTTATGACATCTTCATCATCTGGACCCATTGGAACAAAGTTCTTAAAGTGTTCCATCAAGATTTCCATCATTTCAATAGTTTACACCCCACTATCAATCTTAGCCTGGAGCAGTCCACACAAGAGATCCACTTCCTGGACACTACAGTGCAAATGAGTGATGGTCACATAAACAGCACCCTATACTAGAAATCCACAGACTTCTATGGTTATCTTCATGCCTCAAGCTTCCATCCAGGACACGCCACATGATCCATTGTATACAGACAAGCACTAAGCTACAACCGCATTTGCTCTAATCGCTCAGATACAAACAAACACCTACAAGACAGTTAGAAAATTTTTCTAAACCCACAATACACACCTGCAGAAGTGAGGAAACAGATTGACAGAGCCATACATGTACCCAGAAGCTACCTGCTACAAGACAGGCCCAGCAAGGAAAATAATAGAAAGCTACTGGCCACCACCTAATAGCCCTAAGCTAAAACATCTCCAGTGAATCATCAGTGATTTACAACCCATCCTGGACAATGATCCCTCAGTTTCATAGACCTTGAGAGGTAGGCCGCTCATTGCCTACAGACAGCCCACCAGCCTGAAATACATTCTGACCAACTATAGACCACACCACAGTAACTCTAAACCAGGAACCAATCCCTGCAACAAACCTCAGTGCCAACTCTGCCAACATATCTGCACCAGCAACACCACCACAGGACCCAACCGTATCAACCACAACATCAGTGGTTCATTCATCTGCACACCTACTAATGGTGGCCATCAAGTGCCAGCAATGCCACTGCCATATACATTGGCCAAACTGGACAGTCTCTATGCAAAAGAATAAATGTCCCCAAATCATATTTCAGGAATGGTAACATACAAAAACCTGCAGGAGAACAGTTCAAACTCTGTGGATACTCAGCAGCAGATTTAAAAGTAGGCTTCCCACATAAAAAACCCCAAAAACAGGCTCCAAAGTGTAATTGCAAAGCTACAATTCATTCGCTAATTTGACACCATCAATCAAGGATTGAATGAAGACTGGGAAAAGCTGGCCAACTACAAAAGCAGTTTCTCCTCTATTGGCTTTCACACCTTCACATCAGCTGCTGGAAGAGGGCTACATCCTCCCTGACTGAATTGACCTCGTCAGCTCTGGCCTTCCTCTTCATTGGTACTCCCTTGTTTTCATGAGCCTGTATAATTAAACCTGACTCTGGAATGTCCACTCCAGTGCATCTGATGAAGTGGGTCTTTGCCCATGAAAGCTTATGCTCCTAAAAATCTGTTAGTCTGTAAGGTATCACAGTACTTCTTGTTGTTTGTCCAGATACAGACCAACATGCCCTCCCCCCACCACACCCCCGATACAGCCCTTTATGGGTACCAGCAAAGCTTGTTCCAACAACACAGACCTTATCCTGGTCATGATTTCTATAACTGGAAAGATTTTAATATCTTGAACCTCCAGTCTGAATGTAATTCAAAGTGAAAATCTCTAATCATTGAGCCATTCATTATACAGGCCAGATATGGATTGATTAGAAATTACACTTACTAGAAATAAATAGAATGCTTGGAAATACAATTCACTAAACAAAGAATATAATCTATTCTTGCCACAGGCAAGTATACTACGATATGACTTAGATTACCTATAAATGTTTACCTACATATATTTACTTGACCCAGTCTCTGGAGACTCCTTGTTTACTTCCAGTAAGAACTATTTCTTTCCTACCTAAACACAGGTCTCCAATACTAAAGGGAAAAAAAAAGAAGACAATGTCAGCCAGGGTTTACATTGGACAAAGGAGTGGTCAGGTTCATCCTTCATTAGAAGGGATCATGTGGGAGATCACAAAGTGAGATATAACTGCTTGTGTGTGGTGGAGTCCACAACCAAAGGCCATGCACCAGGATTAGTCAACTTTTCCTTGTGATAAGTTGTTGTTTGACTGGAGTGACACTACTCACTGAACTTACACCATGCCTAAATGATGATTGTGGAAATTATAATTGATCAGACACCCGGACTTATTGGTTATGTCTCACTGCATTTATCAAAATACAGTTATTTGATGAAATGTTTGGGGCATTGAATTTCAACAGAGGTGTGTGTGGGAGGAGGAAATACCACTAGACTAGTAAAATAGCTACCATTAGTACTGATAGAGTGACTGCCTAATATATGCCAGTTTGTCATTTTGTTATTTAAATCCATGGATTTCAAGCTGGACCTCTTACCATGTGTAGGGACTTTCATTACTGCCTTGTCCCCTCAGAGCTCTGTGACAATGTGATCATAGGCATGAGGTCAGGATGGGTATGTGGATGGGTAAAGAGGTATCTTATCTGTCTGCATCTTGAATGTGTGTTTATGACAGAAACAATACAATTCTACCAAAGAAGAACTTTTCATTTAAAACATTTTTAATACAGTTTTTGTAAAACATGAGATATATTTAGTAAAATACGTTAGGGTCCACAGCAACAAAACAACATTATTGCTTCCAGTTTCCAGTCTGGTTGCTATTTTTCAAACGAATCTCAACAAATCAAATTGGGAGGGGGAGAAAATAATTTCTCCTTTGGAATGATTAAGAGCAAAGTGTGATGATAGACATATATTTAAAGTTTTTATTGGGTATATATTGGTCATGAGTCTTGTGATAAAAAATGTTTTCAGCCAGTCCATTGAGATCACTGAATAATTTGTTTTGATTAGTGACCATAAAATGAAGGCAAAACTGAAATATGTACTTCCAATAAAGGAAAAAAAAACATCATAAATTCATCCACTTAGAAATTATTGACCAGAAATATGTTAGGGCATGCATTAAATGGCATTCAGGAAGACTGTGTTTTAAGTAACTGAAGCGCAAATTATGCAGGACTATAATTTATGAATTCTTAAGCGTTTATTTTCATCAAAATCTAAGTGGCAGCTAAATTAATTAATTATTCATACTGGTGAAGATGGCAAAGTTGGCAAAGCACTGTACTATTCCTTAAATGAATCTAAATAAATTGTCAGAACTGTAATTTCTTATGTCTAAAGTAGCGTAATATAACAGCTCTTAGATTGCTGCCCTGACAAGCTAACACTAAGTATGTTGGAAATGTAAAGGCGACAGTAGTACTGGGTGTGTTTGTTTACAATAAGTCACATGTGAAAGATCTTGGTGTCTCTGGTTTTTATTTTGTAGAATATGGGGTTTAGTTTTTTAAAAAAAACAAATTCTTGCAAGTCTCTTTTTAGATTCTCTTCTGTGTCTACATAAAGGGTCACTTTCAGAGACCTGATCAAACAAAAAATGAAATCAGAGGAACAAACCACTCTTGACAGTTTTTTTGGATATATTTTATATATTGCTTAGACTTCATTACTAATTTACAATGAGTTGTAGGGAATGGTTTATGAAAATTATGAACTAGATTGTGGTTATTATGAAAAGTGAACAAAAATTCTATTTATTATAAAATACTCCTAGGTTCTCTTTCATTGATTCTACACTATAAAGTCTCTTTTCTCACAAGGCATATAGAATAGCTAAAGGATTCAGTAGAGGCAGACAAACGATCTTAGAAAGTCATTAGTGGATTTAATGCAACATACAGTAGATGGTGACACAAGGATAGTCCAAGAGTTAATCAGATTTTCCAGATTTATAAATGGAGAAATTAGGAGGATAATGAACTGATAAATCAGTAATAAACCTTTTCTAAAGAGTAAGACATTTTTGGCTGTCTTTATTAAGATTTGTATCTCCTAAAGGAAAAGTGATTTCTTAAACCTCAGCCCTCTGGAAGTCACTGTGACCTATTTCTGACAACTAAATTCACAAGGAGAAACTTTTCTTTGGAATTCATAGGTTGGATGGAGAAGTCAAAGGGGAACATAAACTTATTTTCTGCAAATGCAGTTCTGCTAAATGTTTGACACAAGACTGAAGGATTAGAGAGAGTCATTGACTCCAGTGTCTGAATTCCTGGAGCAAAAGTTCACTTTGTGCAATTTAATGACATTTCATTTGAGAAAGGAAAATGGTTAATTCCACTAATGGGGGAAAAAAAAAGGAGCTGTACTGTTACTGCAAAATGCTTATGTTACTCTTCTGCAAACAGAACGGTCCCTGATATTGATCCTCATCCAGTCACACACTGTAACAAAGGTGAGTCCAAGCTTCATTGCACGAAGACATAGACAACAAATTCTTTTCACTTCAGTAATTCCCCATGAAAGCCAAAGTCTCTGTGTATGTTTCTATGAAATCTACTGCACTGTGTTATTTTCAAAGCAAGTTTTATATCTTGACTGATAATGATGGGGGATTTGCTTTGTACAGCACTTATTTTATAAGTATGTATATGATGTTCAAGAATTTCCATGTAGTTGGCAAACTGCCCACTGATCAATCTTCCTCTGAAGTCAGTGGAAGTTCCAGAATTGCCTGGTTGACCATTACGTGTGAAGCATGCAAGAGGTATACCCATGAAACTGCATTTCTTGCACAGATATGACAAAGCTAATTATAAATGGAGTCCTTACTTTTTAGGAATTCTGGGATTTCAATGTTAATTTTAATCCCAAATTGTGAAAAAATTGTTTTTTTTTCAGAAAGCCAGATATTTTGAAACATTTTGTTTCACCTTGTATACAATGGTCGATTAGTTAAACCAGTTCTGATCTTACTGCAGCAAAATATTTAAATTTACATTTAAAAATTTTAGCAGTCTGTACATTATCACTAAGCATTTTGATTTGCAGAATCCTCTTTTTCAGGAAGTAAAATATTGTTGGAAACATTTTGACCAACTCTGATTGAAGGAAATCCCTAACTCTTACATAGCACTTCTAACCCAGAAACCTTAAATTAATTTGTTCAGTATAATTATTTATATTGTGCAGGTAGAGAAACTGAGGAAAAGGTAGGTGACTAGTTGATAATCATAGAGGCTACATCTACATTGGCACCTCCCTTTTGAAAGGGGCATGCAAATGTGGTGGATCAAAATGCAAATCAGGTGCTAATTTGCCTATTCTGCACCTCATTCACTGTTCCAGAAGAGCTGCTTTCTAAATTCAAAACAGTTGGTAACCACATTTGCATTCCTCTTTCAAGAAGGAGGGACCAGTGTAGAAGTTGCCAGAAGAAATCTGTGGGGAAAATAGGAGTTGCAGCAAAGTCTCCTGGCACCCTAGAGCCTTCTGTACTGCATTAAACTTGTATTCCTTTTTCTGTTCAAGACAGGGCTTAGACTGTAATTACAATTCATTTCAGGAATTAGAATGATATTATGACTTCATATCAATGACAAAACCACCTTTAACTTCAAAGCTTTCACCCTCAAAATTAAATTTTAGAAGAGAAGTGAATCCAGTTTCAGGAATTCTTTGAAGCTGTAAGATGTATATCTATATCTATATCTATATCTATATCTATCTATATCTAACATCTATATAACGCATTTCTAGTGTTACTAGTAAATCAGTCATTTTATGGTTCCTCTAGTTCTCTGTCAACAGAGGTATTCTAGGTACTCTACTACTAAAAAAGAGTGAAAAACAGAAGAATGTCATGAAATACTGTCTTTTACATTTTTACCACAAAATTAAAGTGCCAATGAAAAATGTAATTGAAATGTTGAAAACTACTGACCAGCTCTATTTACAATAAAATAATACAATCTAATATAGGGCATAACAATATAGGGGATGCACTGGAATTCGATAAAGCAAATTTTAAAAAAGTTACAATTACAGGGGTTGCAAATAATATATTAGAGTACCCGACTCTTTCAGCTCAGTTAAGGGCTCAAAAAGATCATACTGAGCATAAATCAGGACCGACTTCACTGAAGTCAACTCCTATAATACAGATTTTTGAATCAGTGAGGTTTTTTGTGGCTAAAGGAAAGTATTCCTGTCAACAAAGAGGTAAAACCTTCTTGAAATGAAGAAACATGATGAAAAACATCTTGAAATTGGATGTGTTCCAACAATGATGTCTGAGGTCAAATTATAAAGTGTGTATGGTTACTAAATATAGTGTTTCTTTCAGAACTTCTGGTAAGTATTTCCTATTTCTTCAAAACTATCCTATTGGGCCATCATCAGTACCAATTTACTTATGTGCAGACAGGAGAAAAAAGGACATTACTTACCTCCACTCATATTAGGACACCTTTGGTAGAATACAGGTCAGAAGGTACGAGAATGTTATTTTATTCATAAAAGGGTCTCATTTTCTTTTTGGTTGTTTTACAGGTTTTTTTTTTAAATATTGCCCTTGGCTTTGACTATAGATTTAACAGTTTACACTGTTCTCTGGAGCACTTGCCCTTCAAGGGAACAGATAACTGAATGCTGCCAATTTAATATAAGAACATCCAAGTCAGTCAAACAATGTCAGTTATCTCAGTGCAATACTGTTTAAGATTCTTGATAAATGCAAGTTTGTCAATATAACAAGGATTTCATACATTCCAGGTCTTTGGAATAGTCTATTTATTAAACTTTCAGAAGCTAGCAGAGTTAGATCAAACCAAATTTAATATACCATGAGGATTCTAGTTTCTCACTTTGTTCCTCTTCTGCAAAACTTTGAGCACTATTTAATTATGCACTCCCAAATAAACCCTTATTTACTCTGTGCTGAGAGGAGAGTGAGCTTCATTAAATAGTAAAGGCATAAGCAGACAAAATATAGTGAAATAGGGCTACACAATTGTCTTCTGCCACTCTGTCGCTGTCAGAAATCTCCATCAACCCACCATACTGAATCAGTATTCAAAAGGACACACAAATATGTGGATAATCAGAGGAGGAGAGGCATCAAATTGCAGCTCCTTCCTGAAGAATATGGTCCTGACAAAATGATCCTCATTTACAGCAAAAGGGCTTATGAGATAGGTCACTTTCCACAACAACTGAACCCTTTTGCAGAAGTAACATCTATCAAAGAGCAACTGGTCAGAGAACCCATGTTACCATGGCAGAGAAGATGGCTTTGCTGCCAGTGCACAGGGGAATTTAGAATGGCCTGCATACATCAGAGCATTTATTATTAACTATTAATATTTTTGGTAATCTTTACACCTTGAACTCAGTGACACCTTGATCTCAGTGCTCCTTACATTTGAGTGCTCATTCTCCTGGCCATGTCACTGTCTTCCCCTTCTGACATCATGTAGCATCAAAGGTAAATTCTACCCTTCTGTTGTGCTAAACTCCTGTTCGCCCTCTCTCCCCCCAGAGGTGACATATAGGCTGACATGGGACACTCTGAGGACGGACAAACTTTGAAATGATAAGCTGGCTTAGAAGAACACTATGCAAAGGGGAATTAGGGTTGCTTGAAATTTCATGTAATAGGATTCTTTCCCCTCCTTCACATGGGTCCCCTTAACTTTGTCTGGACTTTCAATATGGCTGTTGGTTTTGACCGAGGCTGTTTCTACACAGGCCACTTCCTTTGGAAGTGGCATGCTAGTACACGGAGCAAAAGATGCTAATGAAGCGCGGATGCAAATTCCCCGCCCCTCATTAGCATCACGTCATGTGGTTTGGAGTCCAGAAGACTGTTCTTCTAGACTCCAAAATACCATGTAGAAGCATGGCCCTGGAGGCTTCTGGAGGCCCCTTCTTCCCAAAAATTTTCAGGAAGAAGGGGCCGCCGGAAGAAGGACTTCCTTCGGGAAGCACCCCCAGGGCCGCGCTTCTACACATCTTTTTGGAGTCTGGAAAATGGTCTTCCGAACTCCAAATCATGTGACATGATGCTAATGAGGGGCGGGGAATTCGCCTCCATGCCTCATTAGCATCTTTCGCTCCGTGTACTAGCATGCCAGTTCCGAAGGAAGTTGCCTGTGTAGAAACAGCCCTAGATTTCAAGCAAGCACCTATTGACAAGCAGGCTGTGTGAATGTGAAAGCAGCATCAACAGCACTACCACTTCATTTTACCCATTAGGGACAAGAGGTAGGGACCTAAGGAGAGGAAGGTCTGTGGAAATGAAAACATTTTCTTTGGTCAAACTAAAGGAAGGACCAAGAGTAGTGAAGGGGAACAGAAATTGTCCTTAAAATAGTTCAGAAGGTTTTTGTCTCTTTAGGTTCTGAAATGTTTAATGGCAATCATCACTCATCTCATAACTAACCTTAAATAGCATCATTCTTTTACAAAGATAACGCAGTAGTAGCACAAGTGTGTAGGTGCTATCAATTCTGTCCCCACTTGGAAAGGATTTGGTGACCCCGAACACATAACCATGTCTGTGTTTCACTTCCTCATTTAAGATGGGGATAATGCTAAATTTCTTCATAAAGATGTTGAAATTTGTTTAATTATTTGTGTCAAGGCTGTTCTCCATTCTAAGGCTGCTGATACACTACCATTGACACGACAGAGGGGCCATAGTAATGAGGCTATTCAAAACAAGCTAATGAGGTGCTGACTTACATATTCAGCGCCTCATTAGCATAATGGCAACTGCATAAGCAAACTTTGACTTTCAGATTGACAGTGAAGATTAGAGCAGCTTCAAAATTAGTGCCCCGCTTAGACATTCCCTTACTCCTGCACAAATAGAACAGAGCAAGAGAATGTCAAAGTGAGCTGCTTATTTCAAAGCTGCCTCCATTTTCACTGTCAATCTGAAAATTGAAGTTTGTTCGCGTGGCCACCATTATGCTAATGAGGCATTGAATATGCATGTCAGTGCCTCATTAGTTTGCTTCGAATTATCTCATTACCATGCCTCCTCCAGCAGGACCATGGCAGTGCAGCAGCAGCCTCAGTGCAGAAGTCGGGGGTGGGTGTGCAAGAGACCTGAAAAGTATTTTACTTCTATAGGCTTCTGCTTAAATGCTTCCCAAGATCACAGATTCCATGGCCTTGGGAGGTAGCTGCTACCATTCAAATGAGAAACTTCTTGTTTAGAACCCATGGAGACACACTTGGGATGACTCCCTGGCTATGTCTACACTAGCCCCAAACTTCAAAATGGCCACGCAAATGGCCATTTCGAAGTTTACTAATGAAGCGCTGAAATGCATATTCAGCGCTTCATTAGCATGCGGGTGGCAGCGGCACTTCGAAATTGACACGCCTTGCAGCCATGCGTCTCGTCCCGATGGGGCTCCTTTTAAAAAGGACCCCACCTACTTCGAAGTCCCCTTATTCCCATCAGCTCATGGGAATAAGGGGACTTCGAAGTAGGTGGGATCCTTTCAAAAAGGAGCCCCGTCAGGACGAGACGTGCGGCGGCAAGGCGTGTCAATTTCAAAGTGCCGCGGCCACCCGCATGCTAATGAAGCGCTGAATATGCATTTCAGCACTTCATTAGTAAACTTCGAAATGGCCATTTGCGTGGCCATTTCAAAGTTTGGGGCTAGTGTAGACACGGCCCCTCCCTTAAGAGAGAGCTAGAAGAAGAAGAAGAAGAAATTAAACTGTAATCTTTGATAGCTGACCTTTCAGTGTTAGGCATGCATACACAAACACCCTTCTCTAGGAGACAGGAATTAAATCACTGCCTTTAAAAAAAGGTGATATCTTAACAAAAGAAAAGATACACAGATAAAGCATATTTGGTTGCTTGGTATTACAGAGCAACTAACAAACAAACAAAAAAACCAACCAAACAAACAAAAAAGATTAAAACATAGTGAATTACTTTCCTGGGATTCTGCTTAAAGGTTACATTGTACAGGGCTGGATACATCAACCAGCCTGAGAAATCCCACACCAAACCCCAAATAAAATAAATAAATAAATGAATAACCTGATTGCATCTGACTAAGCATTTTCTTTCCCCTTACATATCTGTATGCTTCTTGAGGCCTGGATAGTCACTGGATACTTCAAGCCTGGCTTGGAATTAGACTGTCTCTGTGTCTCTGTCCTCCCGCCACAAACAAGAAAGAGTCTCTCAGCAGGTAACTGCACCAATTTAAAAATCCCCCTCTCTCTTTCCATGGACTCATATGTCTGCTTTGCCAACAGAGAACCCACTCCCTCTGGCTGTGTGTACACTTTCATTCCTCCTTCCAAAGAGACATGCAAATGAAGGAAAATGAAAATTTCAAAAGAGGTGCAGATTTACGTATCTGCACCTCATTTGCATATTCTTTTGAAATAATGTCTTTTGAAAGAAGAAAAGCGGTGTAAACATAGCTCTTCAGAAAGTAAACCCCATCTTTGAAAGAACTCTTTTTCCCTCAAAGAAATGGGAAGAAGGACACTTTTGAAGATGAGCTGCTTCTTCTTTTGAAAGAATATGCAGATGAGATGCCAGATATGTAAATCTGCACCTAATTTCATTTTTTATTTCCCTCATTTGCATGCCTCTTCTGAAGCAGGAATGCAAATGTAGACATAGCCTCTGGATTTAACCTTTTACAAGCATCCATTCATGACAATTTGTAAAGCCTTTCATTATTTTCTAGTACAGAATATTATTGAAACACACAGAAATTGATTTCTAGTGATGGGTCAAAGCTGTAGTATCAAATCTGAATTACATTTAGGATCAGGTTTGTGGCTGTGCGAGGACCAGGGTTCAGGTTTGAATTTGGTGTCTCAGTAGTGTTTATTCTGGCAAATTTTCATTCAAAACAGGATGAAAATTTAAGAGATTAGTCAATACAGGGTTATATTTAAGACTGGCTGGCCATGTCTACACTGGTACAAGTCTTCTAAATAGCCATGCTAATTGCCATTTCAAAGATTACTAATGAGGCGCTGAATTGAATATTCAGCTCTTCATTAGGATGCTTCCGGCTATGGCGCTTCAAAAGCACTGCTTTCGAATGCCCACGACTTGGCACGGCTACACAGGGGTCCTTTTCAAAAGGACCCCGCACATTTTGAAATCCCCTCATTCCCTTCAGATGACAGGAATAAGGTGATTTCAAAAAGTGTGGAGTCCTTTCAAAAAAGACTCCCCTTGTAGCCACGCCGAGCCGCTGGCAATCAAAAGTGGTGCTTTCAAAGTGCCGTGGCTGGAAGCATGCTAATGCTAATGAGGTGTTGAATATTCAATTCAATACCTCATTAGTAATCTTCAAAATGGCTATTAGCATGTCTATTTTGAAGTTTCGTACCAGTGTAGACATGGCCACTGTGTCTACACTTGCATTCCTCTTTCGAAAGAGGTATGCAAATGAGGGAAATTGAAAATACAAATGAGGTTCAGATTTCCATGTCAGGCATCTCATTTGCATATTCTTATTTCAAAAGTAAACCCCATCTTCAAAAGAATCCTTGTTCCCTTTTTTTATGGGAAATATTCTTTTGAAGATGAAGTTTACTTTCGAAAGAGCAGTGTCTACACTGGTTTTCTTTTGTCAAAAGAAGCTCTATTGAAATAAGAATATGCAAATGAGGTGCCCGATATGCAAATCTGCACCACATTTGCATTTTATTTACCTCATTCACATGCCTCTTTCGAAAGAGGAGTGCAAGTGTTGACACAGCCACAATGAAATACGACACAAGCATCAGCAGATCAATTATGTTCTGAAGTTTTGCGCCTTCTTATAGAAGAAAAATCTGTATTCTTCATTTTTGTGTGTACTGTAGAATAAAATGTTGGGAGTCATTTAAAAAAAATCCAGACCTCTTCCTACAAAATTAGGAGTTCTGATGGTAATTCTAACTCATTCTTTATTCCTTTAATTTATAGTATCCCACCAGATAAGATCATCTATGATTCAAATAATTATCAACCTGCATGGTGCCTAGGGTGCTTATCAAAAATAAAAATAACTGCCTTTACATTTAGCAAATCAAGTTTTAAATCCTTTCATCTTTTTCCTCTTTACAACACAACCTGAGACTCAGAATATAATTTTAAATTGAATATTATCCATATGATTTCATCAGATAAATCATCATTTGCTAGTTTACTAGGGGATACATCACAATTCTATATTCTAAATATTGTCTGTGAGATAGTGGGGAGCACAGAATATCTTAGTTGGGAAAAATACATTTGCGTTTTGGAATTAATTTTTTTTGGATGGGGTTAATGTGGATCTTCACAAGCCCTGTGTGTACTCAAGCCCCTTCCTTTAGGAAGGGGCATGTTAATGCACGGGTTCGAAAGATGCTAATGAGATGCTTCCATGAATATGCAGTGCCTTATTAGCATAATGGTGGCTATAGCAATTCGAAAGTGCGGCTTCTGAATAGCGTGCCTCCTGTGGAGACAGGGACCTTCCGAAAGGATGCTCCAGTTTTCAAAAGCCCCTTCTTCCTCACACTAGGTAGGAAGAAGGGGCTTTCGAAAACTAGGGGGTCCTTTTGGAAGGTGCCCGTCTCCACAGGCAGCGCGCGATTCGAAAGCTGCACTTTTGAATCGCTGCAGCTGCCATTATGCTAATGAGGCACTGCATATTCGAATCCACGCATCTTTCGAACTCTCACATTAACATGCCCCTTCCGAAAGGAAGGGGCTCGTGTACAGCCAGCCCAGATGAATGGATGTTCTCTGTTCCAAAAGTGGACAATGGGTTTGAACCTGAGAAACACCCAGTTGCCATTGCTGACAATTACAGTTGCACAAGGTAAGTACTTCCAGGTTTTGGTGAACCAAAAACCAGTCAAAATTCTTTTTCACGACAATATAAAGTGTAATGTACAGCTCGCCACCGTGACCTTCCACACACTGTGGAATTTGTCTTAGGCTTTCAGCTTTTTGCTTTGTGCAGAGAGTCTATTTAATTAAGACACATCTCAATATGGTAGCAGACAGTAGCCAAAAGAAAAACATTCAAAATATAATTAAAGTGATCCTCAGTCAAAGGACATCTAAAGTACACATGCTATGTAAACTCAATCTATTTGCAGTTTGAAATTATGCAAATTCCATATTGTCTAACTTCAAACCCAAAATCTATTTATGTCCTTAAATTCCCCGTTCTCTGCTGAACACCTTAGGGGAATTAAAATCATGATTGAGAGAAAAGGGAGCCAAAGAAAATTAAAGCGAGGGCTTTGAAAATGTAAACAGAGAAAGAATGGAAATTATTCCATATGGACTTGATTATTACTTTTGTAGTATCCCATTGACAATTTTAGTGCGTAACTTGATAAACCTTTTTTCTTTCTACAACAATGGGAACTGCAATAGCACTGTATTTGATGTTCAGCACTGAAACTAATTTAGAGTTCTTTGTGAAATATTCAGGAACTAAACCAAAATTAACTCCTTTCATGATTAATGGTAACAGAGAGGCAGCCATGTTAGTCAGTACTCCAAGAAAACAAAACAATACTTTGTTTCTTTTCATGATGTTGTTTCAGTAATGTTATTCATTGTGGTACGCTATGTTTTTCAATATAGTGAAACAGGTTCTTATAACTACACATATACCTCGGTGTACTTATATTTAAAGGAATTTTAAAAAGTGTGCTAATGTATCACCAAGATGGATAAATGCATTAAGAATCAGGAGAATGGCTATAATGGGGAAACCAAAGGTCCATGTAGTTTAGTATCCTGTCCCCAGATAGTGGCCAATGGTAAACACATCAGAAGGAATGAACAGAACAGGAAATCACTAAGGCTAAGTCTATACTGGGGAAATAAGACAATTTCAGATATGCAGTTCTCGCTACCGCATTTGCATAATTAGAATCGACATATCAGAATTTACTTATTTCCCTAGTGAGTACCTAGCCTCTATAGTCTCTTGTCGACCTCCCTTACTCCATGCAAAAGCTGATAATGGTCAATGGCTGAGTCCACAGAGGTTGATTTTGCCACGTCTTCACCAGTCACACAAAATTGAACTCCAGAAGATCAACCCTGATTAGGTCAATCTTCTGCTTAGGATAGACAAGCCCCAGGTGATCCATCCCCTTTTGCCCATTCCCAGTTTCAGACAATTAGGCCATTTCTACACATGAGGAAGTGGCATGGTAATGTGCAACCCAAAAGATGCTAATGAGGTGCTGATGTAAATTTCCCATGCATGTTAGCATATGGTCACATGATTTGCAGTCCAGAAGAAGCTCTTCTGGGCTCCGAAATAGCTGTGTAGATGTGCGCCCACAGGGATTTCCTGGAAGGAAACTCTTCTTCCTGGTGCCAGCCCTGGGATGCCTTGCCCTGTTGCTGGTATGGGGCTGGCCCAGCCCTCAGATGGTGCAGCTGCAAGAAAGACAAGGAGGAGACACAGTAAGCCATTCCTACAACCCAGCCCCAAAGGCCCTGACCTCCCCCACTGTCAGCAGGAGCCCCCACCGTCCAGGCCAAGGGATGGGCAAGTCTTGGGAGCATGGGCATGTGTGCCCTGCATGGGCATGGTGGGCTCTGCCAAACAGAGACTCCCCAACACCTCGAGGACTGGCCCGACAACTGCAACACACACCTTCCCCCACTTGACACGCTAGTGGTCAAGCAGGGGTTGTCTGGCCACAGACGGGTCCCCACATGGGTGGTGTGTGAGCTGGATTGAGCCTGGTCCTCTTTGATGCTCTCCCATGTGTGTGGCTTGCAGCACTGTCTGTAGGAGTGGGTGCTGAGTGTTTCCTGCAGGCATGCCTGTGTGCTGGGATCTATACCCTCAGTGTGTCTGGGGTCAGGACACCCATGTGGCTGGCCCACTTCCAGTGCTGGCACCCACACCCCCAGGCCCTGGGGCTCATCCTGCTTCCAGTGAGGTTGGCAGCAGACTGGCACCCTTGCCCAGGGACTGCCTGCTGGGCCTGCGTGGGACATGCTTCTTTGCAAGTGGTTGTACATACTGGGACTGCAGTGTAAGGCCATGCTCCATACCCTGCAGTGTGTGACAAGTAGGGTACTTACCAGAAGGTCCCTCAAAGAGGTCTGGGGACACAAGGGACATGACCTGGTCTAAAGAGCCCAAGTCCAACATGATCATAAGTGTGCTCTGGCTGGCCTCATACTTTGTATCTTCTTCCAGCTTTGGCTGTGTCCTGGGCTGCTTCTCCTCCTCCTGTGGCTCTGGTGGTGGGAGGTGGTCTTCTCAGTCAACTCTATGGTGGCTTTTGGTGGGGGAGGAGTCCTCGCCCATCAGGAGGTTGTGGAGCTCCTGACAGCAGGGGCGGGTTGCAGATCCTGAACCTGACCTCCTGGCAGCATCGCAGGCTCAGGAGTACCCCACCTCACCTCCTTAACACTTGCCCAGACCTGCTCTATAATCTGTGGGTGGTGGCCAAGGTGGTGGCCAGCTGGGTATAAGCTGGGATATTTCTGCTCTTGGCCGAGAGGTCCATGAATATTGCCTCCTCAGCCCAGAGCATGGTCCAGGATGGGGTCCAGCATTTTGTACTCCTGGGACCCTTCTGGCAGCTCCATGGAGGGCCCCAAGGGGTCACAGAGTTACTGGCTTTTAGCCAACAGGTGGATATGCAGTCTGAGTAGCTGTGGAGCATAGGAAGAAGCTGCATGCTGCTGTGCTGTTGCCACGCTCTCAGCTTCCTGCCACAGGGTTTCCAGGGCTCCCTGCAGATTTAAGAATGGCCAGAGGCAGGGAGCATAGAGCTTTGATTGTTGTGGACAGGGTGTCTCCCAGATGCAGCTGACCAGTGCCTTGGAGGACTTATCTGTCCCAGAGCATCCACGCTTGATTTCTGTCGACAGAGTGTTGAGAAAGATGTTCTGACTTATGGGGGATGGCAGAAATCTGTCAACAAGAGTTCCAAATTCTGTCAATTTACTGCCAACAGAATACATTTGTAACATGGACACTCTGCAACTGTTGTCAACAAAAGCCCAGTTTTGTTGACAAAACTTTCTAGTGTAGAGGTATCCTTTGTGTTTACCCCAGTAAAGATGGTGATCAAGGTAAAAATCAGGCAAGACATAAATGTAACACTAAAATGAGTTCCACGTGCACTGGTTCATCAAAGCTGACGGTAATGGACATTATTAATAAAGTATCCCCTCCTGATCCCATCAGCAGATGTTACCTCCAGTCTGATGCCAGCATGTCTCAGAGGCTTTAATTGGAGATAAATGACACTTTAATCTGACAAGAATATGATTATTTTTAGATGTCAGAAAACAGGATTAAGAAGTAAATTTCATAGTTATAAGGAAACCTTATACTTATTAACCTTTCCCCTCCACAACTTTTAATGTACAACATTTTAAGAGTAACCATAAACTGAGACATTTCAAGCAGACCTCTTCTCCAAGGTCCTGAGGTGGATCAAGTGTATCTTAGCTTCCTTTCCAATCTGTCAGCCACAGTGCAAAGAACAAACAGCCCTTCTTTAAGATGTAGTCTTTTTTTTTCCCCTCATGAAACAGTAAAATCAAACATTTCACGATCAGAACATGTAAGTGAGAGTCATGGAGATTTATAGGATTTGTAGTTAGTTATTGTTATATGAACCAGGAAACATGAATAAATTCTCTCTTTTTAGCATCTAAGTAAAATTCCAAAGGAAAAAAAAGTGCCCTGGTTAATTAATTATGCACGCAAAGTTAGCTCCAGCAAGAGTAGCTTGTCAGGTACAGCTAATGCAAGAAATGCTTGACCTAGAGATATTCTAATGTCTATTTCAGTAAAACTGAAACAGTTTTCATACCAGTTTTACTCATCAGTGTTGCCTCTAAACACTTACACATAAAATGAAACTATAGAACAGTTTGTATCAATTATTTATATGCAACTTACAGAGGTTGATTTTCTGTGGAATAAAAGAGCTATTCTGCTTTAAATCTCAGTAATAATGATTATTTGGTAAGTTATCAACATTTCCGGTCTACATCAGAGAACATGACCCATGGAGGTAAAAATGGAGATCAGATATATTCTGTCAGAAAATGTCTGTTTAATAATGCAAAGGAACAAATTATAAGAGAAGTATATTTGATAATTGATATATTGCCCATGTCATTCTGTTAAGTAGTAACTCTTCTGATGATACATCTTCAACCAAATCTATTTGTTTTACAAATAGCTCTCTTCTTACTAATGAAAATAACAAATTGTGACTAGATTCTTATACTAGTAACTCAAATGCTGCATATTCCACGCTGATAAAATAAAGACTCTTTTTTCTTCTTTATCAGTGGGAAGCTGAAATATGCTTTAAAAGCAAGAAAAATTGTCCTACAGCTGTGCCAGAGTAAGGCTTTTGTATTTTCTATCGATTCTATTATTGAAATACTTGTTTGAATTAATGATGGAAAAATGATCACTACTAATTAATATCACTTTCTTGTAAGGTTCAAGAAGTTTGAAGAGTTGTAATTTGGGCATTTTTTTCTGTAAACCCGGCATTCAGGTTGGCATTGCATTCAGTGTATTTTCCCTTCAGAATAAGGTATCCACAGAGAGATAGATGAAGAGGTCTAGAGAGGGGAGAATGTGCTTCTAAGTGTGTTCAAAACATTGAATACCAAAGCAGTTTTCCCAGGAAAGTAATAATCACTTGAACACAATCACACCAGCCTCATTGCTCATATTTGTCTATGGACTATATCTTGCAGCATGGTAGATGTCTCCAAATGTGATGTATCTGAAATTTGAATGTGTTATTGTGCATAAAAGTAGGGCAACTCAAGAAGGCCCAAAGGCATTTTGCAGGAGTTATGTCTCACTGGCTGCCATGTATGGTCAATATTCCAATTGGTTTATCCAGATCTGATTAAAGAATCTGTTACTTAGATAAGCAGTAAACATTTCAAAGGAAATATAATTAGGACCATTCCATACAGTTTCACAGTGTAATGGGTTTGGGAATATAATATATTTAAGAATGACGGATCTACTCAGTGTTGTGATATGTGCTGTTATATGTCATTGCACGCTTATGTCATGTGTATGTACACTTTGCCCTTTATGTAACAATGAATGTGTGTAAGGGTATAATGAAAAAGTATGTCATGAGTATTATTGCAATATGTTATTGTTTAAGCATATTCAATATGGTCCCTTGATACAGAAAGGGATTTTAGATTGGAATTTTAAACCTGTGTATATTTTGCAAAATTTAAGTGCCAATGTTAAGTTTGGGGTTGCTGTACATTAATGATGAAGTAGTAGTTAGTTAAGAAAGTTTAGAAGTGCGGAAACTGTCTAGAATTTTCTTGTTTGCAGTCAGTAGTAGGTCAATTTTATATCCGCAAACCTTTTAGCCATAATTTGAACAGTCATTTGTACTTACATTAAAATAGATCTGTGATTGTTACAAACAGCAAGTGCAGGTAACAGCAATTGCATAGAGGGTGAGGAAGAACAAGCTAATGCACACCGCCATATTGAAATAACATTAACCCCAGCACAATTCATTCCCTGCTCTGGACCAGTGTACAGGAAGTTATGAGTGTGTCTTCCTTCAGCTTGCTGTCAAAAAGGAATAAAACAAAAGGCCAAGTAAAAGGGTTTCAAAATAGTATATATTTCTTAATTTACCAAGTCTGCCAGATCATATAACATGACACGTTTATCTTCCCATTTGCCTGAGACTTGAAAAAGTGTCATCTTCCTCCATAGCTTTCCTGTGGTCTCTATTGTATAAACCAGGTCT
The DNA here is from genome assembly GCF_033958435.1 of Carettochelys insculpta. Classification (NCBI taxonomy): domain Eukaryota; kingdom Metazoa; phylum Chordata; order Testudines; family Carettochelyidae; genus Carettochelys; species Carettochelys insculpta. The sequence goes on along the minus strand of NC_134138.1, from coordinate 135,910,359 downwards.
ACCACTCCCCAAAGTAACCTCAGTATGATGGCTATGTTTACCCTGCTTTCCTAATGAAGGTAGTATAATAGGCACTTTTTGCCTTCATAATTCATCCCAATTCTTAGCAATGCTAGCAAATCAAATCTGAGGTTGTAGACCACACAGTTTTGGAGACTTGATGGGGCACAAAACATGTTCCAGAAAACACCTGATAATGTGTAGAAATTGCTTTAACTTTATATCTATTGTAGATGTATTTTTCCCTGAAGAAAATGTCTACCCTGGAGATAGATACAGCATGTGAATTTCCAAAGGGCGTGTGTGTGTGTGTGTGTGTTTTGGGTGGGGTGGGGACGCAGAGGAAGGGAGATTATAAATTGTGTTCATATGTTACCCATAGCTACTGCTATAAACTGTCACACTGGTGTTTTATTGAAGTTAAAAAATAGTGACTTCCCTTGTGCTTTTCTAGATTCTAACCAATTTCCACATACACTTTATTCTTCTCTCAGTTTTTGGACTGTGAATCCTTGATCTTTCTCTTATTAAGACTTCAGCTTTTGTGTTGATTTAATTAAACTGTATACTAAAGATGACATTAGTTGAAGACTAATTACTTTAACTTAATCCCTGAAGGTCTAATCATGGAATATTGTTCTCATTTGCTTCCTTTTGATAATCTTCATTGTTTAGGATTGCTGATGTCTCCAAACTTGTCAAAGAAATCAAATCAGTACGTTAAAGTTTCTCTGTCAAAGTTCTTCCATAAAAGCCCATTGAAGTCAGTGTGTATGACCAAGGGCAACATTTGGCCCTGACCAATCTTCTGTTTTATTGTCAGAGGTTTCCTCTTGGGGATGGAATAGAACACAATATGGGCCATGTCCTCAGCTGACATAGCTTTGTTTAAATTTTCTGAGCTACAATGATTTATACAATCTGATAATCTGCCCCAAAAGCTGTATGTTATAGAATTTAATGCTTCCCATTAAATGACTTTATTGCAGTTGTAGCAATTCTTTAACTTTACTATTCATTCTGGATAGGCCAACCCCTCCACCCATCTAATCTTCATATGAGTAGCTAACTGTAGAAGATGTATAAGATGGAAGTTGAATGGTTGTTGGAGTACCCAGAACTTGGAATCACCTTGTTACTAGTGCCTCTAGCGAGAGGTAGCCTTGCCTGAAAGGACTGGGTATTAGCTCCCGAACACATACTAGCCTGTTAGCCATTCTAGCATTCTCCTCTGGGTCATGTCTGTCCTGTGTTTGTCTTGCATCACAGTCGTCAGATCCCCTTGATGTGGTACACTGGCTCCTCACAGACATCCCATATCCCTGCTGCCAAAGGAACAGGTGTACCTCAATTTGAGTTTTACCTTACAGCACTGCCTCTATATAATGCACAGGTTTGAAAGATGACAATAAGGTGTCTGTGTGGAGGTTTACAGAGAACAATTCCAAAAAGGACGCCACAGTGAACACTGTGAGCAGTGAACAGGGCACAGCCTACAGGAGAGTTGACTGGTAGTTTGCCTTGCGGGAAGCCCCATCCTGTGTGGTCTTTTTATTGTAGTTTCTTTCTCTTCTGCCTTTCAAGGGGGCAATAAACTAACCTGAGGGAACTCTCTGAAGAAAGGGAAGAATTGATAGTGAAATGTCAGCTGTTGTGACCAGCACAGGATATGCCATATTTGTGTTCCTCCCAGAAGATAGCAGGGATTTCATCTGTACCAAGTGCAAGTTGGTCATCATGTTGGAGGAAAATATTAGAGGACTTGAGGGCCAAATATCAACCCTCTGGTACATCCAAGAAGATGAAGACTTCCTGAGTAGAAGGCAGAATTTAACACTGCAGACACAGAAGCACTAGTGGAGGCAGTACAGAACAAGGAAAAAAATTGGCAGTATGTAACCTCCAGGATAAGAAAACCAACTTGAGTATCCCCAGTTCTGGTGCAGGTGAGCAACCGCTTTTAGGATCTCTGCACAGACAATGTAGTGGAGATTGCTGTGGGAGAGACCTCTCATGGAAGGGATGAGAAGACCACCCCACTGACTGGGATACATAGTCCTAGAGATATGGGTTCTACACCTATCACCCCAAAGTGAAGAAGAGTGATGATGGTGGTCAGAGACTCCATCCTAAGAGAGACAGAGTCATCCATCTGCTATCTAGACATGGAATCTAGGGACTTACGCAGCTCACCAGGAGCTAGAATCCAGGATGTGACGGAAAGTCTTCTAAAACCCTTGGGTTAGGCTGTTATTAAACAAGCTGTTTCTATCACAGACTCTGTTCTTGCAAGAGGGGAAGAACTGCCTTAGAAGCATGCAGCAGGTGGGGTGAGATTGTCCCAGGTCACTGGGTGGGGGCTTGCGCCAACTGGTTACATCATCGACAGAAAACCCCTAGGAACTGAACCTGAGCATTTTGGCGGGCACCTGTCACTAATAGAAGGGTTACATCAGCAAATCTGACAAATTTCATTTTGGTTTGAACAAAACATTTTCTTAATTCCTGGGAACATTTAGAATAAAATGAAAGAAAAGAGGAGCTAGATTTACAAATTAACTACAGAAGGGAAAAAAAAACTGTTTGTCTGGAAAAATCTTCACCACACTGTAGCCATGGCCACATATTTTAATTCTTCAGCTATTATTATGCTCCTGTCAGCAACAAAGATGAATCTCAGGTTAGCTGTTAATAGACTCTGGTCAACCCCTCACCCCTGCAAGACAATGTGCTAACTGTCCATCCTCACACCAAAAGCTCCCAGGTTCCTATCTTCCACCTCTTTGCCCCTGTTCACATGTCTATGCTCCTTCCTCAGCCAGGTCCCCTCTTGCCACTTTTCCATTTTGAGGGATGATGGAGCGTTCTGCTGGCTGGATGTTCAACTAGATTAACAAGGTGCCTAGCAATTAGCCTGCAGGATTACTACAATACTTCCCATCACTTGTCCTCTGAATCATTCAAATAAGAACAGAGTTAGAAATTTACAAACATCCAATTAAAAGAAAATATTGGATGCATTTTAACTGTGGTTGTGCTAATGTGTTGCAATAATAATAATAATAATAATAATAATAATAATAAATAATTAATGGCTTCTGAGAAAATCACATTTTTTCTGAGCCTATAGAAAAACTGTTCCAGGTTCCTTATTATCATTAACAGGTTATTACCATTAACAAAACAGTATATAAGGTGGCATCTGGTCTCTGTCTAAGCACCATTTTTCATAATATATAAGCCCCCTTCTAAATCCCAAATCCATGCTTCTGAAGAAGCACTCCTTTCCATGGGAGCATGCTTATGTGCTTGGAGAAGCATATCAGGGCCACGGTCTCAATGGAGTATTCAGATTCCAAGATCCATAGGGACTATTATCATTATCTATGTCATCCTTTCTAACCCAGCACACTGAATTTCCAAAAATAGTTCCCAGAGCACATCTTTTAGGAAAACATCTTTTTTAATAATTCCCAGTGATGGAAAATGCACTACTGCACTAGATAAATTGTTCTAGTGATTAATTATTCACTGTTTAAAATGTGCAGCTTATTTCCAGTCTGAATTCATCTAACTTCAATGTCCAGTCTTTAAATTATGTTATATCTTTCACCACTGGACAGAAAAGCCCATTATTACATATTTGCTCCCTTTGTAGGTACTTAGAGACTGTTATCTAATCAACTTTCTGTTTGTTAAACTAAGTAGAGGTAATTCCTTCACCCTATCACTGTAAAGCAAGTTTTGTGGCCCTTGGTTCATTCTTTTGTCTCCTCTGAACCTACTTAATTTATCAACATCCTTCCTGAATTGTGGACACCAGATCTGGACACAGAATTCCAGCACTGATTGCACCAGAGTCAAATACCAGGATAAAATAACCTCTCTATTGCCACTCAAAATTTGCCTGTTTATGTGTAACATCAGCACTTTTTGGCCACAGCATTGCACTGGGAGTTTGTTGTCAACTGATATCTTTTTCAGAGTCACTGCTTCCCAGGGCAGAGACCCTTAATCTTTAATGACTGCCTTTATTATTTGCGCCTAGATATAGATATTTGCTTTTAGCCATGTTGAAATACATAGTATTTGTTTGTGCCCAACTCACCAAGTGATCTAGATTGCTCTGAATCAATTACATGTCCTCTTTGTAATTTATCACTCCTCCATTTTTGTCATTTTCAAACTTTATCAGCAATGATTGAATGTTTTCTTGCAGGTTTTTGATAAAAATGTTGCAGAATCGGGACAAGATCTGTGCCATTCTGAGACACTCCAAGAAACATATGCACTAGATGACCCATTTACAATTATATTTTGAGTCCTGTCAGTTAGCCAGCTTTTAATTCATGTAATGTGTGCCATATTAAATCCATATTACAGTGTATTAAGCAAATATTTTGCTGTACCAAATCACATGCTTTATAGAACTGTAGGTATACTGCGTAGGTGCTACTACCTTTATTAACCAATTTTGAAATCTCATAAAATCCAGTTAATTTGATAAGATCTGTTTTGTATAAACACATGTTGATTGGGATAAATTCTATTATCCTTCTTTAATTCTCTGAGTCTCATATCGGCCATTCCATTATCTTACCAGGGATTAATATCAGACTGACAGAACTATAATTATTCATTTGCACTTTTGAGCTATTGAGTCATTCACTTTTTTCCGTTCTTCTGGAAATTCTCCAGCATTCCAAGACTTGTTGAAAATCAACATTTTTAGGAAATAGAAGCTGGTGCCCCGGTCTCCCAGCCAGTCCCATGGCTGGGGCTGCTGAGGTGCTGATACTCAGTAGCTGCAAGTACCAGAACAAAACAAATACTGCCTTTTAAACTTTTGGATTCAGATTAACTAGACCTGCTGGTTTAAAAATATTTTGTTTTAGTAAGTGACCACTGTATAATGCATATCTACTATTATAAATTCCATTTATCTAACCACATCTTTGACCTTGCTCTAATTACTTCTGATATATTAGGCAAAAACAAGTTTAGTAAGCAACACAATCTTTTCCCCCTCTGACAAGAAACAGAATTTTGTTCCACTTTTTCTTTATTATGAGTCCTACTGAAATTGTAGGTTATTCCATTGTGATTCATTAATTAGCTTTATTGCACATTATAATCAATGGGAGCAAAAATGTTGCATGCTTTTGCTTATGAAGCATAGATGTACTTTTTTAATTTAAGTGGTATCAAGCTGTAATGATTTTAAAATGAGCGATATTGAAAAATAAGGGTGAGAGTTTAAATGTCTCAAGCTCGATGCTGCCACAGTCAGATACTTTTAAATGACTTGACAATGGGACTCAAATTTGTTTCAGTACAAATGAGTAACAGTTTCAGATTCCTCCAGTGACTCCTGCATGAATAGTTCTTACATCCAGAGGCATCTGGAGACTCCTGCTAATCCCTGCTTAAGCAGGGAGAGGTTCAAAGGTCTTCCCCTTGGTGTTTCTCTTCCCACATTCAACATTTGTCTCCAGCTACGTTGCATGTGTTCCCAGTAGCTACAATTTCAGTGAAATTACAAAACATTGCAGATGCTGAAGTGCTGGCACAGATACTTGCCTCTAGATGTTCAGCTGCTGTACATTACTGTATCTCCATTTACTTTAATGGACGCTAAATTGATTTACACTAGATTAGGTCTTCACTTTTGTGATATTTTGTAATTTTCAGACATTCTGTAGGAGTGACTGCACATTATTATACAGAGAAGTAGCAGAACAAAGGGACAAAGTCAATGGAAGAAGAGGAAAGTAGAGTTAGAGAGATCAATAGTAATGTCAGAACTCATCATAGGGGCACAATAAAGCTCAGCTCAGATTTAACTCACAATGCTGACTTATTATATTTTTTTGGGAGGAGGGCAGGTTAAGGACAGGAGGGAAGGCTCAGACCAGCCCTCATTCCTTCTCTCTGACTCCAATTTCTAACAGGTTTGTTAATTAACTCTTGGGAAATCTTACAGTCTCAAAAACTGTAACTTCTCTTGCTTGTCTGTTGTCTTCCAATACCACACACTATTGCCTTCTCCAAAAGAGGAAATTTTTGAGCTGTCAAGGGAAGATAGACACTTGTAGCTCCTCATTAAAAACAGGAGTTGTGGGCACACAGTCATGGTGAGAAGTGTCATGCAGTGCATTACAGCCTCCATGGGAAGAAATGATTGCAAATTATGCAGCAGTTTAAATGAGGGGCATAGTGGATGGGAGTAATATCTGCCCAGGGGCTGAGGGGGAAGCTAATGCACTAGAAAATGCACTCGAACCTGAAGTGTGTACACATGATGTGATTCAAGACTGCATAACAAAGACATTGATTCTAGGCTTCCTGCTTCCCATCACAGCTCCTGCACATGCTCAACATCTGATACCTTGTTGCACCTTCTTTTCACAGTGGGGCTATTATCTACATAGGGCTGATTATTGCTGTTGCACGGCAACTTATATTTCAGTGGTCTGGGAACTGTGCAATGCCAATGAGCCATGGTTGTTAACTGTGACTTGCTCAGCAAGTATGACGACTGTCACACCAACTACACTGAGGGCTGTCCTCGCAAGGACTGTGTGATGATTGTGCTACATCAGCCTGCTGAGTAGTGGCACCTTCCCTGGCACTCATGTCATATTGGTTATTGACAACGCTTACTGACACTGATGACATTCTAGTCCTGTGCCTTACCATTCTTCAATGGGTTCCACAATGTCTGCTTTCATTCTGCCTCTTCCTGATGCACAGCTCTCTGATAGCTAATAGACAAAGTTCCCTCAACAGACCACAACCAGGCTGGCTTGGTCTTTGCTCTAAATTGCCTCTGGGGCAACTATATATGAGTTAACTCCAGAGCAATGCAAATATCTTATTTTTAAAGAATGATTATGCAGAAAAATTATGTATAGAAATATCAGCTTAAGCAACAGATCTTCTTGTGCCATTTTGAGCTGTGTCATACTTAGTGACATACATTATTGCACACATTTTACTTCTGTTTCCTATCCAGAGTGATAAAGGACAGAAAGTTGGTGTTTCTCTCTCTCCCTCTCTCTCTCTCTCTTTTTTTTTTTCTGGGGGGTGGGTGGGTGGGAGAGGGGTGTACATAATTTAATATAATTGTCGGACAAATTCTAACTGAGTTTTACTCAGCAAAAGTACAACTGGTAGAGAGGTTCCGGACTGTAAGCAGTTTCAGTAAATAGCACTACCTTCACACAATCCTATACTTCAATAATTCCTGCTATGAATACATTGTCCTACTCTGTGAGAAAGAAGAGGCATGCCTAAGGCCATCTCACTACAATGCTGAAAACACAGAATAGGTAAAAGATGACATAATTTCACCTTGTCTGGTGGAATTTATGTAAATCTTGAATTCAGATTTACTGAAAGCACAACAGAAAAATATTGTCACTGTGTTTTCATGAGGACTAGTGAAAGCAGCAGAGTGTCCTCAGTGGCTCTCTTGCTAATTTCAAGACGAATTATGTTGAACCCAGTCTTTCACCTTACAGAAAATTGTTACTTTACTTTTAGGACATATTCTCCTAGCAGGAAAATTGTACAAGAAGATCTTGATTTGTCTCTGGCATAAAACAAATTGTTCTACCTACTAACAAGCAACATTTTTGGAAAAAGAATGAATTTTGAAGTTAAAAAGGTGAATGTAGACCAACAAGACCTGTTGTACTCCTCCAACCTCCTCGCAATCCCTTTCCCCTTTCATTTTTCAGTTTACTGTAGAGGTGGTTGCAACATGGTGAAATTAAAAATGTTCATGAGATTTTTGTTGACGTTTAAGAAATTCAGTGGGGAAAAATTAGATGACATTTGCATGGAAATGTTAATGAAAATATTGACCCATTTTGACCCATACTCTGATAAGTATGTTTATTAAAGTGTGTGTGGAAAAAAAAGGATTGTTAAATGAATAATATTCCTCCTTTATTGCATTTTTTTGCCTTTTGTTTGCAGTTTCCCCATAACTACACCCCTTAATAATTTTATTTACATCAACATTTACAAATGATTGAACCAGGAAAAAAATCAGCTTGGTTTAAAGATGCCGGAGTGACTTTGCAGGGCTGGCAGTTCCTACATATTCAGCAAATGTGATGTGATTGAAAGAGAGTTGAAAGCCTGTAAGGTAGTCCCTCTTAATAGTATATGACAATATCAGAGTCTTGCTTTTGGTGGCCATATCAATATCAGCCTCCATACATGGCTAGCTTGAACAACATCCTTCAAGGAGGAATATACATGTTAAATCTCTAATACAGTATTCTCTTGTCTGGCAACATCTTTAATGTGGCATGGGTGTGGCCAAGTTTCATGTGGTCCCATAAAGTTTGTTTACAGCCACCAGTTCTCACTCTCAGTGTTCTGTGCCGTAGTTTGTATATATTTTATCCCTAAATTTTCCTAAGAGCCCAGTAAGCAGTGGAGGGTTGATATTGCTGCTAGACAATATTAACCTATGGTCATCCAGCAAATTTTATCCTTCAGTATGGGTTGGGGCCCAAGGATGCCAGACTAGAGAGGTTCAACTGTTAATAATATTCATGTTACATTGTTTCAGCACATTTTGAGTACATTTTCGTTGTTGTTGAGATATTCATAATGTTTTCTTTCCACTTTTCCCCATAAGTCCTCAAATCATTCTTTGAATACCTTTCCTTCAATTATAAACCTACATTGGAGGTTTCTTTAACTTAACATACTGGGTACAATTTGCTTCCCTTTGAAATCAATGTTAAAATTCCACTGACTTCAGTGGCATTCAATATTTCATCCTTTAATTGCTGCATATGTTCATGGCTCAAGCTGCACTGACTTTGAATACAATGGACATTAACAATAAAATAGGACAGAGTTTCTTTGGCAAGAGAAAACAACAAGTGAAGAGCATGATTCAAAAATGAATAACATAATAACCTCAGTACGGAACACTTTCATTTTGACTGCAGCCACCACCTTTGACCTTTTTTTCCCATAACATTTTAACAAGATTTAAATCTGTCTAGATGTCTGAGGTGTGTTAAATCACATACAGGAAATAATATAAGAAGTTTTAACAAGCTGGCTACAGAATTGGGAATGAAATGATATCTTATATTGAAATGTCAATTTAATTTTGTACTGTTTCTTTTAAACTGGGAGAATGAGTCAAATTTTAATATTCCAAAATGACAGCATTACAGTACTTCCTGCCAAATCATTTCAAACTGAAGGTGTTAATCAGAGAGCCTCCACAAATATAGATTATTGTTTCTGAACAATTTGAGAAATTAAGAGTTCCTAAAAGACATACATTCACCAGAGAGAACAAGTTTTCACATGTATTTGTCAGTACAAAAAAAATCTTTTCTGTATGCAGAGGGGTTTCATTTAAGCCCTTCTGTATAATCTTAAATTTCCATCACTTGGCTCTGATGGCATTTTTTGGGTATTACCTTCATTAATGCAACTACTAATGGGCATCCTTGCTCTTTCAAGCAGGGTACGGTTTTAATGTAAAAACTTGTATTTGTTTCTCAACTTAACAAGGCACCATTCCTGTCAATGGATACTGTAAATCAATGCTGAGGCTTACTGAGGATTCTTAATGCTTCAGCATTGAACACTGTTTTATGAGGCAGATTTATTAAACCCACAGCATTAACTTTTCAGAAGAAAAAGTTTTCTTAAACATGGTGACAAGTCTAGTTTATGAAGAAAAAGAACATATGTAAGGACATTCTTCGCATTCAGAGCCCCATAAAATAATTAAGTCCAGTGATATAAGCAAATGACAGATGGTCAAGGTCTCATTTAAACTATTTTTTTTCTGGCATAGCTCTACCACTACAGATGAACCCATAAGCCCGCATATTGTAGGTGCATCTTGCACCTGCATAAAAATAGTAACAGAGAGAAAGCAGTGCTAGTCTACATCTTATTAATACCAAAAAAAGCAGTAAAGTAACACTTTAAAGACTAACAAAATAATTTATTAGGTGAGCTTTTGTGGGACACACCCACTTCTTCAGACCATAGCCATACCAGAACAGACTCAATATTTAAGGCACAGAGAACCAAAAATAGTAATCAAGGTGGACAAATCAAAAAAAAAAAATCAAGGTGAGCAAATTAGAGAGTAGAGGGGCGGGGGGCGGGAGAAAGAATTAGATTAAGCCAAGTATGCAAAAGAGCCCCTATAATGACCCAGAAAATTCTCATCCCTGTTCAAACCACGTGTTAATGTGTCAAATTTGAATATAAAAGAGAGTTCAGCAGCCTCTCTTTCAAGACGGTTTTGAAAATTTCTCTTCAGTAAGATGCGGACTTTTTAGTCATTAACAGAAAGTCACAATCCATTAAAATGCTGGCTGACCGGTTTGTGAATCAGGAGTGTTTTTATGTCTGTTTTGTGCCCATTAATTGTTTGTCTAAGAGAGTTTGAAGTCTGTCCAATATACAAAGCATGTTGGCATTGTTGGCATGTGATGGCGTATATTATGTTAGGTGAGGAACATGAGAATGTTCCCATGATTCTGTGAATAACCTGGTTAGGTCCAGTGATGGTATCCTCAGAAGAGATATGTGGACAAAGGTGGCAGTGGGCTTAGTTGCAAAGAAAAGTACCAGGACTGGTGTTCCTGTAGTTTAGACTGTGGCTGTTGGTGAGAATCTTCATAAGGTTGAGAGGTTGTCTGTAGGAGAGACTTCAAACTCTCTTAGACAAAGAGTTAATGGGGTAACCTCACAAGCAACAGCCCTGATCACTTGTGTGACATCCATACTGCCTGTCCCACCAACAAACATAGCCAACGAATCATAGAATCATAGAACACTAGCACTGGAAGGGACCTCGAGAGGCCATTGAGTCCAGCCCCCTGCCCCAATGGCAGGACCAAGTACTATCTAAACCATCCCTGATAGACATCTATCTAACCTGTTCTTAAATATCTCCAGCAATGGAGATTCCACAACCTCCCTTGGCAATTTATTCCACTGTTTGACCACCCTGACAGTTAGGAACTTTTTCCTAATGTCCAACCTAAACCTCTCTTGCTGCAGTTTAAGCCCATTGCCTCTTGTTCTATCTCAGAGGCCAAGAAGAAGAAGTTTTCTCCTTCCTCCTTATGACACCCATTTAGAAACCTGAAAACCACTATCATGTCTCCCCTCAATCTTCTCTTTTCCAAACGAAACAAGCCCAATTCTTTCAACCTTTCTTCATAGGTCACATTCTCTAGCCCTTTAATCATTCTTGCTGTTCTTTTCTGGACTATCTCTAATTTCTCCACATCTTTCTTGAGCTGTGGTGCCCAGAACTGGACACAATACTCCAGCTGAGGCCTAACCAGCACAGAGTAGAGCGGAAGAATGACTTCTCGTGTCTTGTTCACAACACACCTGTTAATGCATCCCAGAATCATGTTTGCTTTTTTTGCAACAGCATCACACTGTTGACTCATATTTAGCTTGTGGATCTCATATTTAGATCCCTTTCTGCTATAGTCATTCCTAGACAGTCTCTCCCCATTCTGTATGTGTGAAACTGGTTGTTCCTTCCCAAGGTGAGCACTTGGCATTTGTCCTTATTAAACTTCATCCTGTTTATCTCAGACCATTTTGCCAATTTATCCAGATCATTATGAATTATGACCCTATCCTCCAAAGCAGTTGCAACCCCTCCCAACTTGGTATCATGTGTAAACTTAATAAACGTACTTTCTATGCCAATATCTAAATCATTGATGAAGATATTGAACAGAATCAGTCCTAGCACAGACCCCTGCTGAACTCCACTTGTTATACTTTTCCAGCAGGATTGAGAACCATTAAGAACTACTCTCTGGGTATGGTTATCCAGCCAGTTATGCACCCACCTTATACTAGCCTCATCTAAATTGTATTTGCCTAGTTTTTTGATAAGAATATCATGAAAGACCGTATCAAATGCTTTACTAAAGTCTAGGTATACCACATCTATCGCTTCTCCCCTATCCACAAGGCTCATTATCCTATCAAAGAAAGCTGTCAGATTAGTTTGACATGATTTGTTCTTTACAAATATGTGCTGGCTGTTCCCTATCACCTTATCACCTTCCAAGTGCTTGCAGATGATTTCTTGAATTACCTTCTCCATTATCTTTCCTGGCACTGAAGTAAAGCTGACTGGCCTGTAGTTTCCTGGGTTATTCTTATTCCCTTTTTTTATAGATGGGCACTATATTTGCCCTTTTCCAGTCTTCTGGAATCTCTCCTGTCTCCCATGATTTTCCAAAGATGATAGATAAAGGCTCAGATACCTCCTCTATCAGCTCCTTGAGTATTCTAGGATGCATTTCATCAGGCATGCGGGTGGCTGCGGCACTTCGAAATTGACGCAATTCGCCGCCGCACGGCTCGTCCGGACAGGACTCCTTTTCGAAAGGACCCCGCCCACTTTGAAGTCCCCTTATTCCCATCAGCTCATCAGCACACTCACTCACCCCAAAAGCCAGCACTCTCACCTGGTAGCTTCTGCAGCAGCAGGATCACTTGCTGTCCCTCTTTAACTCCCCTGTCTGCAGCTCCCTGTCCGCTTCGCTAATGAGCGTGTGTAAGCATTTTCCCTTCAACCACACCAGATGTCAAACTAGGTGACTGCTGTTGATGATCAAGCATGCCACCCTGGGCTCTATTAGTCCCAGAGCAGCTGTAGAACCCAATACAGAAGGGGAAGAGACACACCTCCCCGTTCCTCACCTCTCACAGTAACCTGATGCCCAGAAATGGCCCACCATCTGGGTGCAAAATGGGGTGTTTATGAAATGACTTTCCTTGATTTGGTTGCACTGGTTATTTGAGGACTGGAGTTGGCTAATAAAAAAGGTGTGCTTCTGCAACAACATGGCAGCAGCACATGGTGAGGCCATGAGGGTGCCCATATCAGTTGCACTAATCTGGAGGTATAAATTGTCCCCAAATGGCAAATAATTGTGGGTGAAAACAAAGTTACAGAGGTCAGACTCCAGACTGGCTGTAGTGACATCAGGGATGGTATTTCTGATTGCTTGTAATCCGTCTTTGTGTGGAATATTAGTGTACAGAGCCTCCACATCCATTGTGGCAAGGATGGTGTTGTCAGGAACTTTTCCTGTGTTTTGTAATTTCCTCAGGAAGTCAGTGGTATCTCGGAGACAAAAACAGTAAGCAAGGAGGACAAATCAGAAAAAGATAATCTGTTTTTGGTTCTCTGCGTCTTAAATATTGAGTCTGTTCTGGTCTGGCTATGGTCTGAAGAAGGGGGTCTGTCCCACGAAAGCTCACCTAATAAGCTATTTTGCTAGTCTTTAAAGTGCTGCTTGACTGCTTTTTGTTTTTCAAGTAGAGGCTGCTGAACTCTCTTTCATATAATGTGACACATTAACAAGTGGTTTGAACTGAGTTTGGAATTTTCTGGGTCACTATGGCTACGTCTACACGTGAAGCCTACATCGAAATAGCTTATTTCGATGTAGCAACATCGAAATAGGCTATTTCGATGAATAACGTGTGCACGTCCTCCAGGGCTGGCAACGTCGATGTTCAACTTCGACGTTGCGCGGCACCACATCGAAATAGGCGCAGCGAGGGAACGTCTACAAGCCAAAGTAGCACACATCGAAATAAGGGTGCCAGGCACAGCTGCAGACAGGATCACAGGGCGGACTCAACAGCAAGCCGCTCCCTTAAAGGGCCCCTCCCAGACACAGTTGCACAAAACAACACAAAATACACAGAGCTGACAACTGGTTGCAGACCCTGTGCCTGCAGCCTGGATCCCCAGCTGCCGCAGCAGCAGCCAGAAGCCGTGGGCTAAGGGCTGCTGCCCACGGTGACCATAGAGCCCCGCAGGGGCTGGAGAGAGAGCGTCTCTCAACCCCTCAGCTGATGGTCGCCATGGCGGACCCCGCTATTTCGAAGTTGCGGGACGCGCAACGACTACACGGTCCCTACTTCGACGTTGAACGTCGAAGTAGGGCGCTATTCCTATCCCCTCATGGGGTTAGCGACTTCGACGTCTCGCCGCCTAACATCGAAGTTAACTTCGAAATAGCGCCCGGCGCGTGTAGCCATGACGGGCGCTATTTCGAAGTTAGTGCCACTACTTCGAAGTAGCGTGCACGTGTAGACACGGCTTATAGGGGCTCGTTTGCATACTTGGCTTAATCTAATTCTTGACCATTCCCCCCCTTCTGCCCCTCTACTCTCTAATTTGCTCACTCTGATAATTTTTTTTTCCTGATTTGTCCACCTTGATTACTGTTTTTGGTTCTCTGTGCCTTAAATATTGAGTCTGTTCTGGTATGACTATGGTCTGAAGAAGTGGGTCTCTCCCACAAAAGCTCACCTAATAAATTATTTTGTTAGTCTTTAAAGTACTACTTGACTGCTTTTTTGTTGCTATAAAACAAAGTTACTGTTACAAAAATTTGCAGAAAGTTACAGAATCAGAGATGACTGAAAGTTACACAACTTACGTCTGCATTGGACTGGACTGGATGGAGGGTTTACATGTATGCATTTAATAATAGTTATGGCTAATTAAAACCTTATTGACTATTTTCTGTCATAGCTAAATATAACTGGATAATGAATAATGGATATCTTGTAATCACTTATTCTGCATGTTTTACGTGGGAAACTGCCATTAGACTTACAAGTAAATGGGTGAATTTGGGGTATGTGAGAATAAAACATGAGATCCTTGATGAGTTTGCTGGCACTAATATCACTTTTTTCTAGGGCCACCAAGGGAGATGAGAGTCAAAGGGGGCAATTTCCTCAGGGCCTGGTATTTTGAAAGGGCAGCAGCAGTAACAGCTGAAGTTCTGTGACTTTTAAATCACTGCTGGAGCTGCACATAGCATAGTCTGGGCAGCACCGATGGATATCTGTCCCTAGCCCTGCCTTACTTGCCTGAGGCCCTGAGCCTTCCGGGTGGCCCAGAGCTGAGCCCCCACTATATTTTTCACATTACTTGTTCAAAAATATCACTGACATGCTTTGAGGTTTTTGAAAGGGTAAGATCTTCAGGAATTCTCTGTTTTGATTTTTGGTGCCCATCAGCACTGTAGCTGATTGTAGGATCTGACTTATGGTATAGCGTTATTAGTCTAACCTGTTTTCTGTTAGTAAGTGCCATGTATATTATACAGGCTGAACCTCTCTAATTTGGAACTCTCTCATCTGACAACATCCATAACCCCACAGTCCCATAAAATTTGTTTTTACAGCCACCAGTCCTGACTTTCAGTGTGATCTGTCTTATTTAGTTCTAATATACCCCTACATGTCTTCTAAGAGCCCAGTAAGCAGTGGGAGGGCTGATTAATGTTGCTAGAAAATATGCACCTCCCATAATCTGGCAAATTCTCTCATCTGGCACCAGCCAAATCCCAGAGGGGCTGAACTAGAGATTCAAACTGTATTCCAATTAGGTGAATTGAAAAATGCTATTTCTTTTGGGTTTTTTACAGTGCAAATATATTTAATAAGTACCAAGTGAGTATTGTATACTTTGTATTCTATGTTAAAGTCAAAAGAAGTATATTTGAAAATGTAGACAACATGAAAATGTTTTAATAAACTGCATTCTATTAACTACATGATTAATATGATAATCATATGATTAATCATGATTCATTTTTAATTGATTCACAGCCCTAGTGAAAACACAAGTAACAAATTATATAAAATAAGGCATGGTGATACTGGCTTAACATATCATGACTCTGTGCTAATGAAAATCAGTTTGCCTGTGATATTGATGCACTAACCAACATATTTAAAATGCAAGGTGTAGTTCCTATAGATCAACTTTCCTTCTACTCCTGCCATATCACTGCTTCACTTGGTTCTGCTAGCCATCTTTCAATTTTCCCTACTTCAATGGAGTTTGCTTCTCTAATACAACTTTATTGTACTATCTCTTCTTCTATGTGAGGTTATCTTATTGTTTTACTTTGTCAGTGAGTGGGAAACCATACCTGAAGAGACATAGAACAGAGATATGATGATGACTGTTCCATCATCAGGCACTGATGTGCCCTCTGACTTCTTTTGCAAGCCAAATACCCAATTGTGATTTTTCAGGTTCAGACATGATTATTACCTAAACTAATTGTGGCTGTTTTGATAATGCCCTCAGACACACAACTGGTCCATGTTTCAATTATATCAGGGTAATCCTAATCTCATCTTGATCTTTACCTTGAAGAAAGATCACAATATTGACCATGATTTTATCTTCTTGTAGTCATGAATACAGTGTAACTTCCAAGTACCAAGTGACAAGATCGTTAACCTGTTACAGAAGTAAATTTCAAGTAACATTAGTAGAACTGTGTCATTTCTGTATTATGTTATAGAATCACTGAATATGGAACCAGATGGTAAGGGAAATTACAAAATTCCCTTTGTGCAAATACGTTCTGACAAGAAGAAATAAAACCACCTGTTATGTTGTACAAAGTCTTCCTAGGAAGGATGAAGTTGATATTTTTCTGGCCCACATAGACTTACAATTTCTTTCTGGCATTTTATTGTCATTGTTAATTGTGTTCCTGAGGCCAGAGTCAAAAATGCACAGTTTACCTAGTGCTTAAAAACATGTCTCTCATTGAATAATTAACAGTTCTGTGCTTTTTTTATGCACTTCTTCCTTCCCTGCACATTCCCTGTTGTCGTGGTGTATCTATTATTCTCAAAACTGTATTAAAAAAAAAAGATGGCTCTCTACTATTAGCAATTGCTTGATGTTGTTAATAGCTCTCAAGAGAGCACTTGTCTCTCCTATATCTGCCACCCTACTAAAGGTCACGTTAATTATAGGACTCTTGCTGGGAAAAAATCGATGTGTCAGTCACAGGGTCCCACAGTGGTGCTTCAATTATAAAATAAAATCTCAAGAATAAGATTATATTTAGGGACAGAGGGTTGATGTTTAACTGTTAAGTTTGCAAGATAGTCTATTAGTAATGGACAAACAGGTATACAACAAAAAGTTAATCTTTAAAGTGCTCATGATTCGTTGGCATGCCTGTGCTAGTGCTAATTATGCAGCATTGGCTCTGGTCCTACAGTACCATTTTTACCGGTGAGACTGGTAAAATTCTTGAGCTGGAAAAATAAAAGCCTATAATTCAGTGCTTCTGACTCCCCCCACGTGCAGTGGTTTGCCTGACAAAAATCATCTGGATATATCTCACCAAATCAATTCCCTGCTAACAGAGGGGCTTTGGCAATTAGTGACACCTTGGTCTCACCAGTCCTATGCCTGTGATTCATTGTAATTTCCTGAGTACTAAAATACTTTAGTTTAAATGAAGTACCTGGTTCAATGTAAGAGTGTTTCATTGCCTTATTGGCTAGTAATATGAGAGGCCAAATTAGTGATCCAGTAAATCTCTTTGGGCTTAAACATGACAAAACTTGGACCTATGCTTGTGGCTCTAACTGAGAATAGTATTAGATTATTTTATATAAGTATGTTCTAGAAGGAGTAAAAAATACAATAACACTATTTTTGTTCTGGTTCTATGTTAACTCAAAGACTTTCTTCACCTCTGAGATGTGGATGGCTCACAGGCTTGCTGTACTTTTAAGGGGAGATGAGCTTAGCCTTGGCTATGACATACAAACTCTTCTATAGCTGATCATAACCTGGTGGCTTATTTCGCATTAGTGACCCTAGTTGTGAAAGGGTCAGGGAGGATTACATGCAGAAAGCATCTTGGAGGTGCCTGGTGAAGGCATAGCAAAAAGGGTCTACAGAGAGCATGTTAAGATCCTGTATAGGAGGCCAGGAATTTTGCCTTGTAAAAAGCAAGAAAGTGCTTGGGACAAGTGGAGATAGTGCCAGAGAAGGGAAGGTGGCCACTGGGTATAAAGCCCCAAGATACAGTGAACCTTTACAGGATCCAAGAAGGAATTTGCATTCCCCAAGTGCAGGGGTGAAAAGTGAGGAATTTCCATGGAACTTAAAAAAAAGCAGAAGGATTTTCATTTAGATGCAATTGTGACTTCTTTAGTTGAAGGGGCAAGAACTGAAAAGAAGTGAGGTGGACAGAAGATGTATCCAGAGACAGGCAATTTCAGGGTAAAAGTGGTTAACAGAGGGTACAAGAGACATTCTTCTGCACCACCACCCTTGATGCCAGACGATGCTACAGTGGCCCCATTTACACCAGAACTTGGGCAGTTCCATCACATAGTTATATCTAAATTTGGAGGAGTACACAACAGCTTTATTACCAATGTGCAATGGAGCTGGGTCATGCCAACTATGTCTACACTTGCCCCAAACTTTGAAGGGGGCATGATAATGAGGCTGATGAGAGATTACGAATGAAGTGCTGCGATGAATATGCAGCACTCCATTAGGCTTGTTCTCTCTCGCAGCAACTTTGAAGTGTCAAAGTTTGAAGTGCCGGCATGCGATGTAGCCACGAGCACTTCGAAGTGCCTGTGCTACTTTGAAGTTCCTACTCCCCAGTCCTGGCACTTCCAAGTATCACGGACACTTCAAAGTGCCTGCGGTGACACAGCATCACAGCACTTCGAAGTTTGACTCTTCAAAGTTGCCACAGGAGAGAATTAGCCTAATGAAGTGCTGCATATACATCACAGCACTTCATTAGTAATCCCCCATCAGAGTGATTACCATACCACCTTCCAAGTTTGGGGCAAATGTAAACATCGACACTATGTTCTTTAGGGGGACTAGAGAGGGGAAGTTGGAAAAGTTGGGTGAGGATTACTATGCAGATTACGGGCAAATATTTCACCTAAAATGGGGATCAGACAGTGTTGGGTCATATGGCAGCTTTTGTATTATGCAGTAGTTAGCAGAGAAGAATTTCTGTTTCCATTCCATAGGTGAAGAGGGAAATTCCTCTCACCATACTAGTTACCTTCAGGGATCACCAGCCTATAGAATGTGCCTCAGGCTGTGTGCTGAATCCCAGGATTTGGATCAAGCGCCTAAGCATTGCTATCACCATTTGTCTCATTCCCCAAGATCTTGATTGTGTGCTATCTGTTCAAGCAGGCCAATGCAAAATATAATTCATGCTCATGAGCTAGAGGCAACGAATGTGTAATGAACATGATTTATGAAACTTTAATTTCAAAGTATAATCTTACCATTTAAAAAAAACCATCATTTTGTATGTGTACACATGTATCTGTTAATATTGGGCTGAGATCAGTTTAATGTCTCTTCTACTGTACTTCAAATGACTCTGCTATGTCCCTTTATCAGCATGTTTAAATCACCCTTTTGGACATGCATCTGAGATCTGCTCCTATTTCCTTTTAAATCAATGGCAGGAAACCCACATCTATAATTTTATCCACACAGAGAACTTGAACCTTTTTGTCCCTAAAAATACTATGAAGGAAAACCTCAAAATATAATCTTTGATTTGTATTCTTACCCCCACCCTATGCCCGAAAGTTTGAAACAGTAAGACACAGGAAATGAATAAATAACAAAAAGTGTCCCACCTTCTTTTGAGAACCTGAACAATTCGCCCAAAAGCATCTATTGTCAGGATTTTTTGTGATTCTCAATTCTTATCTGTGGTTTCCTCATTTCATCCAAGCTTCTTTTGTTTAAAAAAATAACAATTAAATAAAACAGTCCATCTCCTACACATCTTCTGAGGTATTTTCTATAAATTACATAATACATTTCTGGTGATTCCCATGACCCATCCTACTTTTTAGCATTGAAACAAGCAGGCAAAATTAAGGTCTCTCCATTATAAGAACATAAGAACATAAGAATGGCCATACTGGGTCAGACCAAAGGTCCATCGAGCCCAGCATCCCATCTGCCGACGGTGGCCAATGCCAGGTGCCCCAGAGAAGGAGAACAGAAGACAATGATCAAGTGATTAATGCATGACGTCCATTAGTCCAACCAGTAGTCCATAGACCATGTCTAAGTGGTCAGTGCAAGCTTGTTATTGCCATAGAATGGTGGTATGCAACTTGTGGTCAGCAGATCTGTGGGGGTTCACTGACTATGATTTCCAAAGAGGTCTACACCTCCCTTTGAAATGTTTCAGGAAAAAGGGATGATGAAAACCATTTCAGGAGTGGCTGAGGTAGGGGAGGGAGGAAGGCAGGGAGCTTTCTGAGTACTGGCTCCCTTTTTTTTCTTTCAAAAAAGGCACTGAACAAAATCATAACAAAAAGTTGGAAGAGGCAACACTGAAATTCCAAATTGAGATAGTCCTGCTCCAAGGTGATTACTCTGGCTCTGATTTGGAAAGGCACTTAAACACAGTTATAATTCATTGGCCGTAATGGCCCTATTCTAATGTTTAAAACTAACCATAAGGTAGAGATCTGTGCCGGACTGAAGTCAGTGTGTCCAGCATGTTGCAGTGTGGAGCCCGGATTGAGATATCAAGGATTAGTGCAATTAATTATGTTTTGCAGATTATTGCAACATGATGGTACTATTTATTTGATTTTCCTGTAGTTCATTGGGTGGCCATTTCTCCTGGTCCATGTCTACACTAGCTCCCTCCTTTTGGCAGGGGCGTGGAAATGAACAAGTTGGGAAGATTCTAATGAGGCACTGCCATGAACATACAGTGCCTCATTACCATAATGGAGGCCTCACATGATTTGAAAGTGCGGCTTTACAATTGCATGTCGCCCATGTAGATGGCATCCTTTTGAAAGGACCCCCCCAACCCCGGACTTCAAAGGCCCCTTCTTTCTAAAGCCAAATAGCAAGAAGGGGCTTTCAAAGTCCGGGATGTCCTTTTGAAAGGCCCCTCTCTACATGGGTGGCACCCAATTCATAAGCAGTGCTTTTGAATCACACGTGGTTGCCATTATGCTAATGGAGTGCTGCATATTCATGGCAGTGCCTCATTAGCATATCCCCTACTCACTCATTACCATGCCCCTTCCGAAAGTAAGGGGCTAGTGTAGATGTAGGCCTGATGAATGATTTAATAATAGAAAGAAGAGGGGCAATAATATGAAAATACAAGCAAATAATTCTACCAAAACAAAACAAAACAAAACAAAAAACCAAACAAGTGTATTTGTTACATCTCTAATTAAGTATAAGGAATAATAATAACTCAATTGGAAAAAAAAACACCTGTTTGGTTGGTAATGTTTTCAAACATTTAACATGGGGAGACAAAGCTTTAAGTCTCTAAAAATGCTAGAATATTTGCATTTGAAAGAACGTGGCTAGTCAGGGGAGATAAGTGAAATTAATACAAAGTTTAAGGCATTAAAGTATTATGTTTCTATGTTTTGGTTAATTCATGATTATTGTGGAAAAAATCAATCTGAAGTTAATGAGGTATTCTTTATTAATGATTATAGCTTCCTCAGGAAAGAAATGTACTGTTCATATGTAAATGAGTTTTCCCAGTAATGAATAAAGCTATCCTATCAATCACCTCTACAAAGGCAAAATTTATGAATAGAAGATGGATTCTTTTTTACTGTTCTGTTCCCTAATTGCTGGAAATAATATATCTATTAATGCTGTATTGTTGTATTGTAAAATATAAAGTTGTTTTAATGAATAGAAAAAAATTGACCAAAGAGGTTAAAGAAAAACAGAGCAAAGAAACTCAGTTTCAGAATTTGAAAGTGATTTTGTGAAAGTTAGAAATAATTCATTTAAGTGTGGAGGGATTTTAGAGCACAACTCAACATCTGTCAAGATGCTAATAGGCTGTAAAATTATTGTGGTAAATATTTACTAGCTACATACAAAAATTGCCTTAGTGCTATGCACTAAGTAGGGAAAAGCTTGTTTAGAGTTGAAAATATAGGCGTTTGAGATCCTAGTTTGTGAGTGAACATTCATTTATAAATATGGGAAGGGTTCTGTTTTCCAACTGATTTGTGTTATATTCTGGTTCTGAAAGTACACAATTAATAATGTGGTTCTGAACAAGTATCATGTTCCAGGGTGCAATCCAGGCCAGTGAAGGGTTTTCACCACCTGCCCTGCAACCCTTGTGTCTCACAATGTTTTTCTGCTTCTGCTCCCAGCTGAGGCCCCTCATAAACATCCTGCAGGTTACAGCCTGAGTTTGTGTGCAGCCTGGCAGCCACACTCCACTCAGTGCTCTGGCTTACACCAGCCTTGGTTACCACTTGAAGGGTGACTCCAACACACTTTTAGTCCTGGAATTCTACCCCACTGCCTCCCTCTCTCTTTCACACACACACATGCACATACAAAGTGTGTTCTTCACTTACTTCTTCCGGAAAATCCAAAAGAAGAGACCTAGAACAGTATGCTACTTTAATGGTAGTTTTCAAACAATTCAGTTTACACGAAACACTGGTTTTGAAGTGATTAAATAATAAAATAAGTTTATATAACTACACAGTGGCTGTGTCTATACTAGCATTCTTCTTTTGAAAGAGGCATGCAAATGAGGGAAAATGAAAGTGCAAATGAGGCACAAATTTACATATCTGGCACCTCATTTGCATATTATTCTTTCGAAAGGGCTTCTTTTGCAAGAAGAAAAGCAGTGTAGAAGTGGCCCTTTCGAAAGTAAACCCCATCTGCAAAAGAACCCTTCTTTTTAAAAAAAGAAAATAGGAAGAAGGGTTCTTTTGAAGATGGGGATTACTTTTGAAAGATCTGCGTCTACACTGCCTTTCTTCTTTTGAAAGATTCTCTTTTAAAGACAAATATGCAAATGAGATGCCAGATATGTATAGCTGTGACTCATCTGCATTTTCAGTTCTCCTCATTTGCATGCCTCTTTCAAAAGAGGCATGCTAGTATAGGAGTAGCCAGTAACTTTTCAACATTGACTTCCTCAAGGAACTGATGTCTGGATCCTTTGATGCTAAAGCACAGAGGGAAATGAGTCCAGGAGAGCTGGCCATGTTTTAAAGAAGCCATCGGTATGGTCAGAAGGAATATAAAATTTGGCAGGTGATGTGGTTGGCTTAACAGAGAACCCTTTGCTGAGTTTAAACTCAGACAGTGAGCTTACAAAAAGGGGAAACTTGAACAGATGATCAGAGATAAATATAAAAACATCACTCCAGCATGCAGAGGTGTAATCAGAAAGGTCAAAGCAAAATTGAAATTGCAGCTAACAAGGGCTGTGAAAAACAATGAGAAGGTTTTCTAGACGGATTTGGGCTCTAGAGTGGGGTATGAGGGTGTGGGGGTGCAGGGTGAGGATCCAGGCTGAAGCAGGGATTATGGTGTGGATGATGGCTTTGGACTGTGGTAGTGGGTTCTGGGGGAGTGGCCAGCAACAAAGGTTCAAGGTGCAGAAGGAGACTCAGTGTTGAGACAGGAGATTGGAAAGTGGGAAACGGTATGGGAAGCAGGCTCTGGGCAGTGCTTACAGGAGTTGGCTCTCCAGGACAGGGAACATGTCCTTTGGATCCTAGGACTACTGGTGGTCAGGTGTTTATGTCCTGCTTGTACCCACAGGCACCACCCCCACAGCTCCTATTGGCTGTGTTCCCCAGCTAGTGAGGGCTTTGGAGCCCATGCACAGGGTGAAACTGAGAGTGGAGCCCCTATGGCCATACATCTCTCCAGGAGCCCCAACCAGGAGACATGAAGAGCCAGACAGGGAGTTTGCCAGCCCTGTGAACTGGACTTTTAATGGCCTCATCAGCAGTACTGACTGGAGCTGAAACAGGCACCTCTCCAACCAGACTTTCTGGCCACATGTCAGACACCTACCAACTCTATATTCTTGACATGGTAGAAAAGAAATAATACAGTGTTTCTCATCAGTGTTTCACTTCAGAATACTGCGTATACACATTTGGATGCCCAAATGTGGAGCCTTAAGTGAAGGGCGTAAAAGCAATTTAGCCCTAAAGCATTTTTGCTGGGTGTTAAACTAGCACTAGAGAAAAATGGGTTCCAAAAGTGCTTGGCAATCTCTTGCACAGGCTCCTTTTAATGGCAGAATCACAAATTCCATTTTTCAGCAAGATGGACTTCTTGCTACTCGTGGTCTCAGACATCTCAATTGCAGTACAATAACCCTATTTTTTAAATCTATGTCACAATCTGTACACAGTGTGTAAAGGAGAGTGGAGTGGTTTTGCTAATAATGCTAACAAAGCACGTGCTGGCACAATTTTTGTTTTCATAAAAATCTATAAACACCACATGCTATAACTCAAAATTAATGATGGGTTACAGCACACTGTATGTGCTATTAAACATATAAAATTTCATGTTGTATTTACAAATACATTTTCATAGTCTTTAATTTGCAGTTGACAGGTCATCATATATTTTATAAACAGTGCAAGGAAACACAAATTGTACTACGTACTTTTTTATTTTTTAAATATGGTTCATACTCGGGTCAAAAGAATGTTTAATTCTCTTGACACTGGCAATGATTTTTCATCCACGATGGATAGTTCAGAAATAATTAAATCCCGTGTAGATTGCCTGCAGGAAACTTCATTATTTAACTTTATTATTTTTGTGACTGAATGAATCTAAGCCAGCATGATACATTTCTAATTGTTTTCCTTTTTATGTTTTTTTTCTCTAAAGCTCTCTGAAACAGGCATTACCTTCATTTTGTTTGTTGTACAGCATCAGTTACAGTGTTGGTATGTAAGAAACAGTAATCATCAATCAAATTCTTTACTACTTTGGGCCAAAAATAAATACTATTCAAATTATCGGATAACTTTTATGGGTACCATGGTCTGCTGGACTGGGCATTGGGTAGGGAGTCAGGAAAACTGTATTTTTACTTTATTTCTGCTGTTGACTTGATCTATAACTTTGAGTAAGTCATTGCCTGTCTCATCTATTTAAACAGTCTTTGATCTGAAGAGATTACAGTTGTTCACTGCAGGAATGTAGAACATGGGGATCCACCTATCTCAGCAGTAGTCTAAAGGTGGTACTGGAATATGAATTAATAATAATAGTGAGTTTCTTCCTAGACACTTCAGTCAATGTTGGATCAATTCCTAACTGAGTTAAATTTTACATTGATTTCAGTTGGTTTTGCTTAATCAGGAATTTCAGAGTTTGGTCTAATGTTAGGCTTTAACGGAAGTTATATTAATTATTGTAAAATAGGGTGAGCAGTAATTTTTGATCAGAGTCTAGTACAACAATTTGGAAAGTGGTCAAGGGCAGGGTGCAGAAGGGAGCTTGGGTTAAGGAACCAGGGTGCAGAAGTGAGCATGGGGTCTGGGAAGAAGTTTGGGTGAAGGATGTGGTTGTGACCTACTGCAGGGGTTTGGAATGCAAGAGGAGGTGCAGATCTTTGTGTTTTGACTGAGGACAAGGTGTTGGTATGCAGGGTCTGGAAGCAGGTATGAGTACATGAGAAGAGGCAGAGGTTTTGTATTATGTGCGGTATGGGTGGAAGAGGGGGACAGAGAGTAAGTGTTATGTGACATAGGGAGATATGATTGTGGGGGCAAAGGATTGGGGGAAGATGGGCAGGGGTGTCAGTGGCAGCCTCTGGCCAGGAGACTTAAGTGAGCAGCTCCCAGCTAGCAGCAATCTGAGGAAGGCTTTCTGCTGTAGCCCCAGACTGCTCAAGATTGATGCTTGCTCCATGTTGCTCTGCTCTGGATGCTGACGGGAGGGAGAGGCTTTGTGAACTGCCCATCCCCTCCCAGCAAAAATCTCAGTTTCTATTGTCTGGAAAGAGTAAACTGACCAATGGGAGCTGAGATACAGCAAGGTTGCAACATTCGTGAGATTAACATTCATGAATTCAATTCTTCATGGATTCTGGATTACCCTGTGTGGTACCGGCAGAGGAAGGTGTATCACCCAGACCCTCCTTCATGGGTCCACTGAAGCCCCCTGCTGGCCATCACTCTGGGTGGGGGTCCTGCTCCAGCAGCCCTGGCAGCCCAGGAGGCACTGACAAACCACACACAACAGTGGCAGGCGCAGACCCCAGCCCGGCCTGTACAGAGCAGGGCGTCTGACTATGCCTATAGCCAGGAGCACAACCTGGCCACCGACCAACTCCCACAGCCCCACCACCAGTCTCGTCCTCTTTCTGCTGCTGCCCAGCTCTGCCCAGGAGACCACCGAGTTCCACTCCCCCTGCTGGGGTAAAATGGGATGAAATGATATGAGTGAAATTCAACATTTGCAAGGGTTCTCAAAACCGAACCCTCATGAAAGTTACGATCCTAGTGTATTTTGCAAGGGGGCAGAAGCAGGAAGGAGCAGGAAGACACTTAAAGCAGCATTTAGCTGCTCTGTGCCTGAGGTGGTAAGTGGGCCAGATCTGATGGCTTGGTGGAATTTACCTTGCACACTTGTGCTCTACAGCTTAACCTGAGAGCCAGCTTGCTTTTACTCAAGCTGTAAGCTCCAGGGATTCCAGGTTTGGTTCTCCCTGTCAGTGTTATGCCTCTATACAGGAATTCTAGCTCTTACAACAATTGATATGAATGCTGTATAACAGAGGCCAGCAATCCCTGGCATGGGTGCCAAGAGTAGCACACAAGCCAATTTTCATTGGCGCATGAGGTGGGAGTTCACTATGCAAATTGTACTCTTTTATTTATCTCAATCTTTATAGACTATGGAGTCATTTCTGTTTCATTGGTGTGCTATTTGTAATTGAAATAAAAACAAATTTTCTAAAAACTTCTCAGGAGGTGCATATCCTCAACAATTTGTTTTGGGAATGCTGGCAAATGGTGTTTACGAATCAAAATGTGCTCCCTGGACAGGAAGCTACTATTGCATAAGAGAAACTGACAATGTTAATGTCAGTCCACAACTCTCAGGTTCTGTAAATCCAGACTATCCCCATCATGCCAACTGGCCCAGGGGCTATAGGGCTCACAGCTGGCTGTTCAAGGTGTCTGACTTCTTGCAGGCAGCTTTGCATGTGAACATTGGGAACCTCTTCTACAAGCCCCACAGTGCAAGCCTTGAAGCCCTGATAGCCCTTAGGATTCCAGAGCTTCCTGCTGAGGAACCAGGTTCTGTAATGAGGTCCTGTAATTGAAGACCCCTTGAAAATATTCCCCTGTATTCTGATCATGCCACTGACATGGGGCCTACCCTCTCCCTGGTGCTCCACTTGGTGGAAGGAAGATATTGATAAGCAGCAAAGGTTTTGCGCAAAAGTCTGAAATCCTCCTGTCTGTCCCATCCATTGTGGCATTGCTACTTAAAAAAAAAAAAAGTGTCATAGAAGACAGCAGCAGATCAGAGCTTCATGGATGCTTGTGAGGTCCCAAACACCCAGCACCTTAATGTATGTTAATCACTAATTTGAGACAGGCGGTGGTTCCTTCAGTCAGGACCAGCGAGCAGTTAGTTGGAACTTGTGATAGATAGTTTAAGAGACATTGGGAGTACTACTATTCACTTCTCCAAACTGTTTGTGGAGTTTGGTGTATGTGTGAAGTGGTGCCATAGAGGGATAGCAACCTGACTGAGGGATTATAACTTGCAGGTAAGAAAGGAGATAAAGAGACTGTCAAATTCATGGAAACATTATGGGCATTTTTTTAATTTTTTGTTTTTATATACTATTGCTGTGTTTTAATTAGCTTTGGTAGGATATTTTCTTTGGAATGATTTTTCTGATAACAAAGGCAGTTTTCATAATAGCCAAATTTTCTGTGGTGACAATTTTGAATTTGTTGAAAATGTTACTTTTCCATCAAAAAAATCAAAATGAGATATTTCATTTCAGCCTTGCTTGTCCCAAACAGGAATAATATAGAAGTGGGAGTTAAGTTTGTATTTTACATTTTTATTCAGCATTGATCAATGTTAGTGCAATCTTAGTAATCTCACATCTTCATTTTTTACATTGACTTTAAAGCAGAGTTCTAATTTAAAGTAATTTTAGCGTTTCTGTATGTACCCCTTTCATATTAAACTCCTGACTGAATTACTTATCGAAGAGCAGCATTATGTCTGTTTTATTTTTTCCCTTCTTTGTATATCAACTGACTTGTAGACAAATGAGTTCCTACTGCCAGACACCACCATGTACACTTTAAATCGTTAAACCATCCGTATTTAGTTACTTTCTGCACACTACTTCCATGAGTTAAATTACGGCCATTTTTTTCCAAAAGCTGTTTTTCCAAGAACAACTTGATTCCAATAAAAATCGCATGTGCTGTGCAAAATTATACCTTGTATTTACACCTTCACACTATTGTAATTGTTTTTATGTCTTGGGAAGTATCGTAAGAAAACTAATAGTTTGCCAGTTATTATTGTCTTGGTAAAATATATGTGACAACATTGTATGAAAAGTTAATAAGATTCCATTGCTTGGTATCACTAAATCATTTTCCAAAATGGAGAGTGGTAAACCAATTCTTCAAACACATTGGGCAAGCTGATACCTCAGTCACATATAAACAATGCCAATGGACCATTATTTGCTAAAAGACCATGATTTGGCAGGAAGGGGGCATTGGTGAAAAATCTCCGTCTTATCAAAGAAACAGCATGGGATTCCTGTCCATGGAGGCTGCTGGTCCCACATTAAGTGTATATCGAAATGAGGAGAAGACTGCGTGAAAGGAAGCTAAAGAACCCTATAGGACTCTTCTTCATCTTCTCTCTCTCTCTGTCCATAGGTTTGCTGCGGCAGACAGAACAAAAGAAACAACCATTTCAAGGCAGAAAACTTTGAATTTAGTATATTTTGTTAAATTAGGCATTCCTTGGGCTTGTCTACACTAGCTCCCTACTTCAAAGGGAGCATGGTAAGTGGAGTGTTGGAAGTTTATTAATGAAGTGCTGTGGTGCATATACAACACTTCATTAAGCTAATTCTCCCCCGCAACAACTCCACAGTGTTAAACTTTGAAGTACTGGCTCATGTCTAGCCACAGCTCACCTGCCAGTACTTCGAAATGCCTGGGCAACTTCGAAGTCCATTAATCTTCAAACTTTACTGTGCTCCCTTCAAAGTAGGGAGCTAGTGTAGACAAGCCCCTGGTGATTTATCTTTCTCTTTTGATAATCATTTTTGAGTGTTATCCCTCATTGCCTGTATCAACTTACAATCCCTTTCTTTATAGTTAATGAGCATATTTTATTATTTTATCTGAGCCAGTGTTTTTGGAACAGAAGTTTTTGGAAAATTCAATTTTGGATAGCAGGACTTGTACTTACAATTTTTATTAATAAAATGATGAACTTTATATTGCCTTTTATTGTCCAGAAAAAGGGAGTGGAGTCCAAGGCACAGATTTCTGGGGCAAAAACTGTGACTGGGAGTATGCTAGAGTCACCTCCAGTGTCAATGTGGCTGGTGAAAGCCTAAATGTGTCTGGCTGGCTGGAAGTGTGCACAGCCATAGCTGGCAGAGATTTGCATGCTATAGATAGATTGTGAGTGTTCCAGAGGCGGCCACAGCAACAGAAAAGCATCTAAAAGGGTACCTCAGGTGAGAAGATGGGAGTGGCACTGCTTCTTGCTAATCTAATACCCTTGATATGATATTCAGCTGGTCCACGAATCAGCCAAAAGCCTCACCAATTATATGTCTTGTCCTGTACAGTCAGCTTGTCAGAAGGAATATGTTCACATACCTTGTACTCAACCATGCTCTGAAAATGCCTTCCCATTAGCTGTAATATTCCAAGATATCACAGTAAATAGTCTATTAGTTTATAACTTCTTTGCTAGAACATGACAATAAGAGGGAAAAGCCTCAGATCATCTGGGACACAAAAGGCAAAGTCTTGAAGTATGTGCTGAAATGCAACTAAAGCCAATTGGACAGAAGCAGAGGTGTAACGTTAAGCCTGAATCTATGTGCTTTCCTGAATTGGAGGCTGCAGGATAGTAACTAATACTTTTGATATGCCCTTTGTACACAAAGAGAGGTTATTTCTTCTATACGTCCTCCATCACAGTCTTTAGGGTAGTCTGGTTCAATTTTCCTTCCTCTCCTTTATTCATGAGCTAAAATTGGTAATTGAAATACACTGGCAGTGAAATGGTTTAAAAGAGACACAAAATATGAACATGCAAATATATGATGCATTGTTGGACCATTTTTAGAGATAAGAGTGTGCAGAAGCAGGTTTGCTCACTCAAATCCACAACATTATTTATTGGAATGAAAATGTAAATATATTATTTGCTTCAGAAGACAGCTGTAGGGAAGCACTTGAGCATTGCAGCACATATGCAAGACAAGCTTATATAAGGAAAAGAAGAAGCTCTCCAATAATGCATCTGACAAAACCTACTGGAGGAATATAAAGTATGAGTTTCATGAAGCCTGTAATTTACACAACTTCGAACAAATTACATAAGTACCTTAGATTAATCTACCGCAGTTTACAACCGAATGCTTTAAAAGGTATCAAAATGCTAGGCATTTCAAAACTGTTTAATGTCAAAACAGTGACAAATCTATGCAGATTTCCCCATGGAATAGCACAAGTATTTGTAAATATTTTTCTTCTGAGTAACCCAAGTTGTCCTTCTGAATATTCAATGCCAAGCACAGAACCAAATGCATTCCAAGGTATACCTCTGCTTACTTCAGTGGAATTTCACCAAGAATTAGTTTGTCCTAGTGTCTAGGCTGCAAACTATGTGTCATGTTGCCAGCAACAGTGGAAAATAAGAATTGCAGAATTTCACTCTTAAAGACTATGTCTACACTTGTCCCCATCCTTGAAGGGGGCATAGTAATCAGCTTGATAGAAGAAAACTAATAAAGTGCTGCATTGAATATGCAGCAATTCATTAGGTTAATTCTCCCCATGGCAACTTCGAAGTGCTGGCATACCGTGTAGTCGTGGGCACTTTGAAGTACCTGCAATACTTCAAAGTCCCTTCACTCCCCATAATTTCTAGGACACTAGTTTTTCTTTTAAATTTAATAAACTTTAAAAAAATGGTAATTGAAGACCCTCTGAAATCAAAGGCTGTAACAGTTCTAAGAGATGGAGAACTGTATTCACTCATCCCTACTCATTTTAGAATGTTGCTCCACTTTCTTTTAAAACCAAAGCTATAGGATACCCTTTTTTACTGAGATGTACATGAAGTTCTTATGAAAATTAGGATATAAGCTGGGAGTGGGTGATGGTGTCTTTGGCAGTCTAGTCGAAAGATGCAACAGTATGACAAATCCGTATTCTGGCTGGGGGTTGATACTGATCTAGTATGTAATTAAAATGGGTAAGGTCATTGACTCAGATGAGTTGGATATTTGAGAATCTACAACAGGGAGAAAATTATAACTTTAGTTCTACAACATTTCCTGCAAACGTCTCTTATGTAGAAAGGCTTATTTTTTCATCTTGGAGTTAAGTATATTTGTAGGATTTTTAGAGATAATGGCTCTGTTTGAGATTCATCAAATCCTGCGTATATTCTTCAGAATAAGATTCTATTCTCATTTTGTAATCTTCCTTCTCACGTCATGTTTTTAAATAAGTATATATAACTGAATGTCGTTTTGTCTTTGTGTAAGAATTTGTGTTACAAACTTTACATGTTTGGTTTTTGCAAGTGATATTATGTATGCCAGCACACATAATCCAGAGGGTAGCTTCTACCCAAATATATCAATTTGTTTTGGGGAAGAAAGGTGTTTTTGAAAATGGGGCTTCCTTTTGAAGGAATCCTATCTACATGGCTAGTTTGCATTTCAAAAGCATCACTTCCGATGTGGCAGTCAATTAGCACTTTAAAGACTAGCAAAATAGTTTATTAGGTGAGCTTTCGTGGGACGGACCCACTTCTTCAGACCATAGCCAGACCAGAACAGACTCAATATTTAAGACACAGAGAACCAAAAACAGTAAGCAAGGAGGACAAATCAGAAAAAGACAATCAAGGTGAGGAAATCACAGAGTGGAG
Source organism: Carettochelys insculpta (assembly GCF_033958435.1). Classification (NCBI taxonomy): domain Eukaryota; kingdom Metazoa; phylum Chordata; order Testudines; family Carettochelyidae; genus Carettochelys; species Carettochelys insculpta. Next base: position 135,878,480 of record NC_134138.1, on the reverse strand, counting down.
GGGTGGGGGGGAAGGTCAAGAATTAGATTGAGCCAAGTATGCAGACGAGCCCCTATAGTGACTCAGAAAGTTCCCATCATGATTTAAACCATGTGTTAATGTTCCGAATTTGAATATAAATGTCAATTCATCCACTTCCCTTTCTACAAAGGAGCGATAATTTCTTTTCAGTAACACACATACCTTGAGGTCATTGACAGAATGGCCCATTCCATTAAAATGTTGACTAACTGGTTTGTGTATCTGGAGTGTTTTGATGTCTGTTTTGTGCCCGTTGACCCTTTGTCTAAGGGAGTTAGAAGTCTGTCCAATATACAAAGCACCTGGGCATTGTTGACACATGATGGCATATATGATGTTAGTAGAGGAACATGAGAAAGTGCCCGTGATTCTGTGAGTAACCTGGTTAAGTCCAGTGATGGTATTTCCAGAGAAGATATGTGGACAAAGCTGGCAGCGGGCTTTGTTGCAGGGAAAGGTTCCAGGACTGGTGTTCCTGGGGTATAGACTGTAGCTGTTAGTAAGGATCCTCATGAGGTTGGGAGGTTGTCTGTAGGAGAGAACAGGTATGTCACCCAGGGCCTTCTGGAGTGTAGCATCCTGATTAAGAATAGGTTGTAGGTCTTTAATAATTCGTTGCAGTGGTCTGAGTTGGGGTCTGTAAGTGATGACCAGTGGTGTTCTGTTCTTGGCTTTTTTGGGCTGATCTTGGAGTAGCTGGTTTCTGGGTATGCGTCTGGCCCTGTCGATTTGTTTTTTTACTTCTCCTGGTGGGTAATTCAGATTTATGAATATTTGGTAAAGTTCTTGTAGTTTTGGGTCTCTGTCAGTTGGATCAGAGCAAATGTGATTATACCTAAGAGCTTGACTGTAAACAATGGATCTAGTCATGTGTGCAGGATGGAAGCTAGAAGGGTGTAGGTAAGTATAGCAATCAGTAGGTTTTCGGTACAGTGTGGTACTGATCAGGCCATCCTTGATTAGTACTGTAGTGTCCAGGAAATGTGTCTCTTGCATGTTGTACTCGAGGCATAAGTTGATGGTGGGGTGTAGATTGTTAAAGTCTCTGTGGAATTCTTCTAGAGCCTCTGTACGATGGGTCCAAATCATAAAGATGTCATCAATGTATCTTAAGTAGAGGAGTGGTAATAGGGGACGAGAGCTGAGGAATTGTTATTCCAGGTCAACCATAAATATATTAGCATATATTAGCTAATTATTATGCAAAGATATTTATGGCTGACCTGGAATAACGATTCCTCAGCTCTCGTCCCCTATTACCACTCCTCTACTTAAGATACATTGATGACATCTTTATGATTTGGACCCATGGTACAGAGGCTCTAATTCCACAGAGACTTTAACAATCTACAGAACAGTCTGTTCTGGTCTGGCTATGGTCTGAAGAAGTGGGTCTGTCCCACGAAAGCTCACCTAATAAACTATTTTGCTAGTCTTTAAAGTGCTACTTGACTGCTTTTTGTTTTGATAGTGTATAGACTAGCACGGCTTCCTCTCTGTTACTATTCTGATGTGGCGAGTGGCTGCTATTGTGCAAATAGCCAGGGACTTCCACACTGGAACTACACTCAGTATCTTATACACACTATTCTGAGCTTCCTTCAAGTACACTCATCCCTCATTTAACGAGTACTTGACTTACATATATACATACTTTTGTTCACTAAAAGAGTGAACTTCCCCCACTTTTACAAGCCAGCCATGGGGTCCCTGGCTGGGGGTAGGGAGACCCGCATCCTCGGCCGGCTGTACTTCAGCCATGGGTTCCTGGCCAGGGTGCGCGGAAACCCTCAGCCCCGCAGCTGGAGCAGAACCATCCTCAGTGTCCCTGGCTGGGGCATGAGAATACTTGCAGCCCCACCTGGCTCACTTCCAACACTCCTGGCTCACAACTGCCTGTGCATCCCCCAGGCCCACCCACTCCCAACACCCACCCAGGCCTGGTCCCAACCCCCACAGCCCATCGCATCCCCCACAGATACTGCACCTTTTGCAACACTCCCCCGCCCACATCCACCAAGGTTCACTTATTTTTCAAGCTGCATGCTGCCACTCCTTCCCCCAATTAGGAGCACTAGGAACCAATCAGAGACTTTTACATTTATTTTAATGGTAATTTAGTGTCCCTCGTACAAGTTTTCACTTACGAACAGAAAGTTGGCAACCAATTGTGCTCATATAGCAAGGGATGAGTGTACTTTTAACTGTTCTTTAAGGGGCAGCTTATGTAATACTTAGTTGGTTTATTTATAAAACTACAAGACATACAAACACGCAAGGCTCATTAGTTCTTGATTCCAGATCCAAATGCTTCCTGGAAGAAGTGAAAAACTTCCTGCATTGTCAGGTATAAGACAGTTATAGGCAAAGGTGTGTCTGATGCAAAACAACATCTTATCTAGTAAACAGAGAAGGAAGAGACTACAAAAGTGGAAATTTTTCACCTCATAGCTTTCTGACTCTTGTCCCAGTGACCATAGTGGTGATATCCATTTACACCTTGTCTGAATACTCATACTGGCTCACAAGTGTTTTTTAGAGGAAAGACATTGAAACTAGATTTTGCCTTGTATGACATGAATATTTAAAGGCCGGGGGGGCATAGCTAACTGACTAATCTAAGAAAGTCTGTAGCTTTGCAGACTCCCTCAGGGATTTAGCCATGTTACTTGGGGCCTGCATTGTAGTAAGCAGAGACCTAGAAGTACAACTCTGCTGCACAATCACGAGACCATTTCCCTCACAAGTGACAGCTGCTCTTTGACCCAGGCAGTGTACTCCCGCCTCACTGTTTTTCTTTCCTGAGAGAAGTCTTGGCTGAAGGACATCATCAACACCCTTCCATACTTCAGTGATTCTGGGGGAGGAGGTGCCATGTCCTACTTGCAATTCCTTGAAGAACTGACTGTCTCTCAAGCTTCGCTCATTGGGCTGTATGAAAGAAACCATTCTTTGCTTGAATGAGCATTTTACTATAATATTTCTAATGTAAAAGTACTAATGATTTTGCTTTTCCTTTACCACATATCATTCTCTTACATGCACTACCAATTGTCACCATTCATACGCATTCTGTTTTATTCCATTATCCAAAACAACAGCACTGAAGTGGATGTGGTGTTTTTTTTTTTATCATAACTAAAAAAGTATATTTTTATAGAACCAACTTTTCAAGCATATTAGTGGTATTTTTTATGATAAAACTTACCACTTTAAGCATACTTCAGTTGCTCTGTAGTCTCCAAGAACATCCAATTAAATTAAGTTGTTATCAGGAAATACATTGTACGCCTGCTAAAGAAAACACTTTCACAACTTGCAGAGAAGTCTTAATGTCAATGATCACTTTTACTTACATTTTTATCCTAAGTATAAAACATTTGCTTTTAAGAAAGAAAATCTTATATAATATTCAAGGTGACGATTTTACATTTTAAATCTAAAGTTTCTTTATAATGTATTCTGAAAAAATAGGACATGGAAATATAAACTAATTCTACTTTCTGCTCTTTGGAATATTTTTAGCACCCTTTCATTTAAAGAATTGCAAGTTTCTCTCTACTAATGAAATAATTCATCCTTTTCCTTAATGAATCATTCTATTACGTCAGTTATGGGGTTTAACTGAATTATTTTGTACCAACCTCTAATTTTCCATACAAGTGATGCTTTATATTTTATTATTAGACAGTTCCAAGGAACACCAAGCACAGTCCAAGGCTTCAGAGTATTGTCAATGTATAGAAAGGTAACAAAGAATACAGTCCTTGCTCCAGTGTGCTTACAAAGTAGGTCAGGACTCGAGGGGTGTATGGTACTAACATGGGAATGGGTGGGTATGCGAGATAACAATAAAACAAATAATTTAGCGGAAAAGCAGATTACTTAGTTTGTCATTGAACTGACTCTCATGACTTTTAAATGTGCATTCCTTTATCTATTAACCCTTGTTCATACAGTATTCGATATTTCCATTAACATGGATAACAGAACAGAGATTATGCTTATAAAATTTGCAAATAACAGACAGGTGGGAAGCCCTGCTAGCACTTAGAAGGACATGAATAGAAATAAAAATTATCTTGATAAATTGGAGACTTGGTCCTAATTCACGAAGATGAAATTCAGAAATCACCAGGGCAAAGTACTTCATTTGGGAAGGAAAATGAATCAAATTAACAACCACAAAATAGTGAAGAACTGGTCAGGTGATAATACTAATAAAGATCTGAGGGTTAGAGTTGATCAAAAAATTGAATACATGTCAAACAACGTGTTGCTGCTGTGAAAAATGCTATCATTGTGGGGTGTACTACAAGAAGTATTGTATGTAAAACAGAGGAATCCACTTTTCTCAGAACTCGTGTGAGGCCTCAGCTGCAGTATTGTGTCCAGTTCTGGATTACACATTTCAGGAAAGATGTCAAAAATTGCCGAGTCGAGAGGAGACCCACAAAAATTATAAAGGATTTAGAAAAGTTCACCTCTGAGGAAAGGTTTAAAAAAACTGGGCATGGTTTATCATGCCAAAAAGAATGATGAGAGAGGACATAAGTCACTTTGGCTGCTTGTACATATGCCAACTCCTGTTGGAGGTGGCACGGTAATGATGCAATTCAAAGCAGGCTAATGAAGTGCTAATGGCGGCCTCATGAATTTCGAAGTGGAGACTTCAAATTGCAGATTGACAATATAGATGGGAGCAGCTTCGAAATAAGTGCCCCTCTATGACATTCCCTTGCTCCCATGAAACTAGATTGGAGTAAGGGAATGTCGAAGTGGGGCACTTATTTCGAAGCTGTTCCATGTTCATTGTCAATCTGCAATTCAAAGTCTGCACTTTGAAATTCACACAGCTGCCATTATACTGATGGGGTGCTAAATATGCACCTTAGCGCCTCATAGCCTGCATTAAATTGCCTCCTTACCCTGCCACCTCTCACGGGAGGTGGCAAGTGTAGAAGCAGCCTCTACAGGTTAAAGTCAGTTACAATCATGGTCAATTGTTCTCCATGTCCACTGAGCATGGGCAAATATATTATGGGTTAAATTTGCAGCAAGATAGAGTTAAGTTAAATATTAGGAAAACATTTCTAACTGTAAGGCTGTGTCTACAATGCCCCCTCCCATTCAGAAGGGGTATTTAAATGACACAGATTGGAACTGGTTAATGAGGCACTGATATAAATGTTCAGCACCTCATTAGCATAGTGGCAGTCAGTCGCACTTCACAAGTGCTGCTTTTAAAATACAAACTTGCCTTGCAGACACAGGCCCTCCGAAATAAACCCCAGACTTCAAAATTCCCTTATTCCCAATTTGTTAATAGCAGCACCTCATTAACCAGTTCCCTTTCATGTCACTTAAATACCCCTTCTGAAAGGGAGGGGTAGCGTAGACACAGCCTAAGTGTAGTTAAGCTTTGGAAAAGGTTTCTATGGGAACTTGCAGAAGCCCCATCACTGGGGGCTTTTCATAAAAGCTTAGACAATTTGAAGGATGGTTTAGGTTTACCTGGATATAGATCATCACATGAGGCTGGACTTAATGACTTCCCAGGGCCCCTTCCCGCCTTACATTTCTGTGATTTTATTATCTGTTATATTTATTCCATACTTAAAATATAGGACATAGTTAGTGTACATCTCAAACTGGAATTACACCTTATTCATAGAGTGCTTTCTTTACCTCTCTGAGCTTCAAAAACCCCAGGTGGTAATGGCTGCTGGTTCCTCAAGAGAGCACATTATGTAGCAGAAATATCAGTCTGCTATAAACTGCTTCTAAAACCCCGAATAATTATACAGTTCAAAGCTGCAGATCCTGAAAGGTGGGTACTGACAAAACTCTTCTGTAGTCCACAATTGTTGATTCTTTTCCCCATTAAAATATACATTCTGCTTTCAATGGAGCAAAAGAGAGTTAAGTTCACCTAACTCTATTAATATACATAATGTATATATGTGTGTATGTATATAACAAACTTGCTTTGTTAAAATACTTTTCATCCTAATAACAGAGTTGTATTAAAACTAAAAAAATAAATTTCACTATAATTTGGCCCTAATCCATTAGTGAGACACCTTGTTTTCATTAAAAGGGAGCACTACACGTGAGTCAGTGAATTTGAAGATGGTCAGGTCAATGATATCAGACTGTGGTTCTCAGCCATTTTAGACTCCTGAACCCATTCAAGAGTGTGAGCTGTCTTGCGTACCCCAAGTTTCACTTCACTTAAAGACTACTTGTTTACGAAATCAGATATAAAAATAGAGAAGTGTTACAGCATGCAATTACTTTCTCAATTTACCATGTAATTATGAAATAAATCAATTACAATATAAATACTGTACTCACATTTCAGTGTGATCCTTCAGCCTATTTTCCATTTATGAGTCTTGTCTGAAGACAGAGCCCTCACTGCCTGGGGCTGGAACATGCAACTTTAGCCTTGCAGGGGCCCAGACAACTGCCCTACTTGCAACCATCCCATGACCAATTTGGGGTCTACAAACCTCCCAGGTTGAGAAACTCTCATCTAAATGACTTTGCGTATTCTCTGGGTGATCTCTAAGGACTTTCAAGGGGTACATATGCCCCTGCTACAGAACCACTGGCTAAGAGTTATGGAGCAGAACTTGTGGAGCAGAAAAGGTACTTGGGAGATGGCAGTGAATATGGGATTAATAAGAAGATTAATCAAAGCCCCACAGAAGTTAAACTAGTGAATCAGTAATATTGTTTAAACACCAGAAAATTAAGCTTCCCTTTCAACTAAATGTCCTGGTGGGGAAAATTAGTGGCCCTAGTTTTGATTTGGAAATGATAACATGAGGCATAATCTCTCCCTCAATAATTCCTGTTGTTCTGGCTCTACATTTATCCCAGTGTGGGCTAATACCCTGAGTGGAATGAATATTTTATCATATAAATGACTACAAAAATCAAGTCTGAAATTCTGCAGTCAGAATAGATAGTACTAATCATTATAACATTGCAAATAATGTTTTCTCTAATTTATTCCTTCATATCTGAAATGATGATTTCCTGGCCATTTCTCATAAGGTTATGTGTAGACTGCAGGGTTTTGTCAGCAGAAGTTCACGTCAGTAAATATCTTGTGAAAAAACTCCGGTTGACCGATCATCTCCAGATACCAGGGCACAGCAAAAGAGTAGTCTGCTCTGTTGACAGAGAGCAGCCAGACAGCCCTGCTGTGCTATCTATAAAACCACCACCTGGAACCAGATTAGCCAGGGTTGCAGCTCACCAGTTCCTTCCCGGAGCTGGCTCCAGAGCCCTATGGAAATAGGTGCTTAAAGGCACCCCTCTGCACAGCCACTCCCTAACCCTGCTGAAGGCTTACGTACCCCTGTGAGGGACAGCAGAGCCCCCACAAGTCCCCACTGTGCTTGCCCTGCATTTGTGGGCAAGAAGCCGGTCCGTGGATGCCATGCTGCCGGAGCTGCCCCTGGGCTTGGTAGGGCCCCCCTATGGACATGCTGCAGCTTGTGCTGAAATTTCTGGCAGGTATCTTCCTGTTCCTCAGTGAAGTTGGCTCTGAAATCACCATCAGGGCCATTGCCCTGGTGGCAGGAGTTACATACCTACACCTGTCCCTGTGGCACCTCTGCAGGCACCATAACAATTCAGACTGGTGTGACCAGCTATCATGGAGTAGCAGGATGACCAGCAGTGGCTCCAAAACTTCCACATGCAGAAGGCTACCTTCTTGGATCTCTGTGCTGGCTCACCCCTGCCCCCCAGAGATGCAACACCCAGCTGTGGCCCACCATTCCCATGGAGAAGTGGGTTGCAATAGCCATCTGGAAGCTTGCCAACCCCAACAGCTACTAGCTGGTAGGCAACCACTTTGATACGGGGAAGTCCGCTGTCAGGGTCCTCCTCATAGATGTAACACACCCTCAGGCAGCGTTTCCTGCTCAGAGAGGGGGAGATTCCCACTAAAGGGAGACCCTTGTGAAGCAGGGTCTAGAATGTGAGGGGGTGGAGTTAAGGTGGGGTGGAAGCCCCTTCCCCATGGAACCATGCCATCCTGTCCTCACATAGCTCTGCTGCTCTGGTGGCAGCCTCATACGGGGACTCCTGAAAAGCTCAGGGGGAGCAGAAGAGAAGGTAATAGGTACCCCGCAATGGCTCAGATACTTCATCCCTCAGTCCCTATTGTTTGTGTTTGGTTACCTCCCTCTGCAGGTCATGAAGGCTATCAACTCAATCCTGCTGCGGAGGGTCATCTATCTGGGAGACTTCAAACAGGTCATGGCCAGATTCACTTCTCTGTGGTTCCAGAACTGCATCAGAGCTATTAATGGGACCCAGACCCTGATCTGTGCCCCAGAGCATCATGGAGCCAAGTTAATCAACGGGAAGAAGTACTTCTCCATGGAGCTGCAGGCCCTGGTTGACCACTGTGGGTAGTTCATGGACATTTATTTTAGGTGGTTGGGCAAAGTTCATCAAGCCAGTGCATTCCACAATTAGAACCTGTTCTGGAAGCTGGAAGTGGGCAAATTCATCCCCCATCATGAGCTAGCAGTTGGAGACATGCAGATGGTAGTCTGCCGCATGGACGATATGGCCTACCCCTTCATGCCATAGCTGATGAATCCAAATACCAGAGATCAGTACCCCAGAAGGGAACAATTCTATGAGAACCTGAACTGTACCAGAAAGGGGGCTGAGTGCACCTTCAGCCACTTCAAGGTGCAGTTCAGGGAACTGCTGACCTGCCTCAATGTGGGGAAGTGCAACATCCACCAGGTTGTGGGGGTTTGCTCTATCCTGCACAACATCATGGTGGGAAAGAGTGAAGTCTCTCCTCCTGGGGTTGGAGGCAGACACCAGCCACAAGAGGCATGCCTTGAACCCTCCAAGCACAGCTGTCATCCGCCAGGCCCATCGGGGTGAGCTGTGGATCCATGAAGCCCTGAGAGAGAGCTTCCCCCAAGGACCCATTAACCCTCCCCTTGCTCCCCCACAGTGGGGGCCTAGGGCCCAAGGCCCTACCCTGTCCCCACCATTACCTTTCCCTTCTATCTTCAGCCCTCCCGAATGCCTGCTCAGAAAAGATGGATGCACATGTGGTGAACAATTAACTGGGTTTCAAAGTGAACAAAAAGTGTTTATGAATAAATGTGCACTTGAAATCTATTTACAAAAAAGTGACCTGAAACATTAGACGTGCTCCTGTGTGAACTCTGTATAATGTGTGGGGTGTTTGGGACAGTGGGCATGGGGCCTCAGAAGTTAGACATAGGAGGCTTTGTACAATGGGTGGGAGGCCTCAAAATGTGCAGGTGGGGAGCCACGAACCTGAAGGGGAGCAGGATTGTGAGCAACATCGAGCTTGGGATCTCCTCCTGCTGTGGGTTTGGGGCCCCCATCGAGGCTAGTCTGGGGCCAGGACTGGGGAAGATACAGATGGGGAGAGGCTACCACAGGGTCTGAGTGGGTGGGGGAGCAGGGGAGCCTCGTGTGCAGGGAGAGAGGCAATGGCCATTGCCCAGGGGATCAGGCAGGGGTCCAAGATGCCTAATGGGAGGGCAGGTGTCTGCCAGGTGGCAGAAGTGGCCATGGGTGATGGCCCCATTCCAGATGGGGAATGACTGGCTAAGCAGCAGGGCAGTGGAAAGGGACCTAGAGATTACGTGAAAGGCTGGATAGAGGTAAACAGTGTGCCCTTGTAGCCAAGAAGACTAACAGCATATTGGGGTGCATTAGGGGGAGCATTTCAAGCAGACCTAGAGAAGTTGTTTTTCCCCTCTCTTTGGCACTGGTGAGGCCACATCTGGAGTATTGTGTCCAGTTTTGGGGCCCCCAGTATAGAAAGGTTGTGGATGTGCTGGAGCTGTTTCAGTGGAAGGCAATGAAAATTATTAAGCAGCTGAAGTACATGACCTACGAAGGATCTGGGCTTAATTGAGCTTATTTGGGCTTATTTTTCAGAAGAGAAGATGGAGGGGTGATTTAATAGCAGCCTTCAACTTCCTGAAGGGGATGGAGAGAAACTGTTCTCAGTGGTGACAGATGGCAGAAAAAGGAGCCAGGTCTGAAGTTACAAAAGGAGAGGAATAGGTTGGATATTAGGAAAAACTACATCAGGAGGGTGGTGAAGCATTGGAATGCATTGTGTGAAGAGGTGGTGGAATCTCCATCCCTAGAGGTTTTTAAGTCCTGGCTTGACAAGGTCCAAGCTAGGATGACTTAGTTGGGGTTGATCACTCCCCCTGCCCCTGAAACACTGAGGCCTCAGGCTTCTCTGCCCTCCAGTGAGCCTGGCAGCAGGATGACACCCATGCCCTGGGTCTGTCTGATGGTCCAGGTGATACATACGACCACAGCATGTGTTTTCTCATGCTGGGGACACAGCACAAGGTCCCTTCCAAGCAAATGAGTGACACTCACAGCAGACCATGTCTGAGTCCACCTCCCATGCCCTGGGGGATATGAAGCCTGGGGCACTCACTTGAATGAATCTTCTCTGAGCTTGGAGGAGGCCCTGAAGGTGAGCTGGCTGCTGGGGACCAGATCCAGGGCAGTCTTCAGACTGCTGGTCTCAGAGCCCAGCTCCTATGGGATTTGGCCCTGTGATGGCTGCTATTCCTCCTCACTTCCTGCTCCATGATATGCGCCTCAAGCCCCGAGCTGAGGCTTAGCTCAGGGTGTGATGTGCTTCCCTCACCAGGATGCAGTGGACCTCCTGGTTGTACAGGCAGGATGGTGGTTCTGGTCTTGAGCATCCTGCTGCATCCTGGTCCCTGACATGCCCCTGCCAGAGTTCTTTTACTTTTGCCTGCACTTGCTCAACCATGTGGTGGTGGTGGTGGTGGCCCTGTTGAGCAAAGGAGTTAGCCATCCAGCTGTAAATATCTGCATTCCTGCAGTGGGCCTTGGGGTCTTGTAAGGTCTCCTCACCAGCCCAGAGTTCCAGAGAAGTTTGGATCTCTGCTCCATTCCAGGAGGAGGAATGTCTCTTGGATCTCTGAGGTGGGTCCTGGGACCCTTGAGGCTGCTTCCGTGAAGGTCCAGGGTGGGTCTCAGGCTCCTTGCTGCTCAGCCACTTCCACAGTTTTCAATAAATGTGTGGCTGTGAAAGCGTGTGGGGCTGCAGTTTGTAGCTTTGCTGCTCCCACACTCTCAGCTTCCTGCCCCAAGTTTCCCTGGGCTCCCGTGGCTTTATGAAGTGGCGGAGGCTGATTGCTGTGGACATGTCCACTGAGGCTTTTGTGCACCGTGCTGGAGGTCTTTTCTATTAGCAGAATGTCCATTTGTCGACAGATCTTACTAAACAGAAGTGTTCTTTCTCATGGCAAGCAGGTTACGGATGTCAAAAAGAGCTTCTTTCTGTCAACTTCTGGTTGACAGAATGTACTTTGAAATCTTGACACTTCACCGGTTTTGTTAACAAAATCCTCTTTCTTTGTCCACATTGTTACTTTGAAGATAAGTGTACACCATTCAACATATTTAAGGACATTGTGTATATCTACTTGTATACATGCTCTCTTCACTACAATGGCCATATTTTGATCTTGAAACTTACTAACTAATCAGAATTATTAGCTAAGCCTGGTATAATTTTTCTTTCATTTCTTTGTATTCATTTTAACTTTGCTATTTCTTGGTATTCCTATGTGAGTCAGAACCAGGTTTGTATATGCAAATCAACAAAGCTTGTCTAGTTTGTGATCCTCCTGTTAGTATAGTTGAGAATACCATTTATTCTGCATGGTGTTGCATTCTGCACTGCTATTTAGTTTGCTATCTCTCCTCAACAATGTATGCTGCTCAATCTTGATGCTTTCCTAGATTGTTGCCACACAATTTTTTGATGGTACTTGTGTGCCTTCTGTCCATTGGTGTCTGATTTTATAATGATTGATATTAAAAGCTGTTAAATTGTCCATGGGTTGCTATTCCACTCTACCTAACTATGCACTTAGTGTAATTCTGGTTTTATGTTGGGATATCTCGGAATTGGGCTGTTATCAAGAAATTATATGATATGCTGCTTATGAAACCATTAAATAATTGAAAGAAGATTCAATTTTGATTTCAGCAATACGGATTGAACCTCACTTCTCTGGCACTCTGTGGTCTGGCAACATGATCTTAGGTAGCTGGACATCCACTTATTGTGTGCACGGTCCCATAGTCTCATAATGTTTATTTACAGCTACCAGTCCTGGATCTCAGTGTTCTGTGCTGTTATTTAGCTCTAATTTACCCTAACTTTCTTCTAAGAGCCCAGTAAACTGTGGAAGTGTTGGTAATGTGCTAGACATTAATGACTTCCTTTCATCCAGGAAATTCTCTTGTTTGGCACTGGTCAGGTCATGAGAATGCTGGACTAGAAAGGTTCAACCTCTACTTCTCTCTATTGTGTACTATTGACTAAAAACTAGAACCATATCTCATTACTTTTGAGAAGTATATAAAATTGCATAAGTAAGTCAGATGCTTGTTGTATCATATTTGTTCTCTAAACTGCCATTACAAGGCTAGCCCAACATCACAACAGTTTTGAGTCTAACCCTGTAGAAGTAATGGGAATGTTATTTTTGACTTCAATGAAGGTAGGGTCAGAGTCAGCACTGTATTCTGTGACTTGTCAGTGAACCTGACATATGTTATGAGAATGTGGACAGGTTTTATGGCTAAAATCTGACTGAAAACTTTAGGGATTTCTCCACAATCCCTACCAAGTCACTATCTTGATAGGTCTCTCTCTGAGTTCTGTGTTTTTATCGCAAGAGTTATCAATTACATAGTCATTTGTAAAGAAGCATATTTTCATTCAGCTTAGTCAAATCTAGATCTTTTAATTTTATGTTTTATTTTGTATGTCTTCTTTTGTTGTTTCTCCATCCCATAGCTTTTTTTTTTTTTTTTTTTGGTAAATGTAGAAGTCCATATATTTGTAGGAGAAGGTGAAATACTGGATCAATTTTGTGCCCTTGAGTCAGCTTCGTAATATTTTCTTTAAGTGTCAAAGTAACATCGCTAGGCTGTATGATCTAGAACATTCTGACTCTAATCTTTTCTTAAATATTGCTGTTATAGCCTGCATTCTTCTGAAATCCTAGTGAACCGAGTGAATTTATAAAAATTAATACTTTCTGTACTTCAGTCCATAAAATTTCCATGGGCTATATCTTAAATCATGATACATGCAATATTTTAGAATATCTTAGCTTCTAAGTGGCCTTAACTACCCTGTCCTGTCTATCTTTCTTAAATAGACTGTCTTTTTCTGATCTTTGATATAAATGCAGAAAAAATACTTCTAACTGAAGAGTTTAGCTTATCATTTATTGAGGAAATTGAGACTAACTGACAGGATATATAGCTATTGGGTACCTAAAGAGACATATCTATAAATGTGAAAAAGAGACAATCTAGGAGCGTTACTACAAAGAACTATTATTATTATTATTATTATTATTATTATTTGATTTGCTATTTTAGATGAGAGATTTGTAGAAGCATTCAATTTACTACATATATTTTCCACATTAAAGACAGGGAGCTGGTAACATTTTGAACAGACTTTTCCCATCTTCAGATGAGCCAATTATAGCCTGGCATACGGTTAGCCCTACCCGTATTGCTAAGCCACCTGGTGGATGAAGAATGAAGCCTCTTCTGCATCTGTGGAAAGGTTTGTATGGTGCACCTTTTCGGAGGGAGATGAAGGTGTTGCTGCAGTATATGCTGTTCAGAGACAATTTTACGAAGGGTACGTCTGCACTGCATGCATTGCAGTATTGCAGATACAGCAATGCAACTGTAGCACTGCAATGTAGACACTACAGTGATGGGAAGGTTTTTTCATTGTAGCAGTAAATCCAGCTCTCAGGTTGTAACCAGGTCAATGGAAGATTTCATTCACTGGCATAGCTTTGTCTACAGTGGGGATTAGGACAACGTAACATGTTGTATAGGGCATGACATGCTATGTCAGTCAACCTAAATTTTAGGTGTAAACTAGGCTTGGTAACATAGGATTTCCACTGCTGCACATCTGTTTTGTAGCACAGACTTCACCCACAGTCTAGCTCAGTGGCTTGCATACTCTGTTTTTGGATGGAGTCCCAGTTGCAATGCATGGGCAGATCCACTTTTATCATGCTCTCTAAAACTGTGCTGCAGTGCGCTTTTCTTTTTTCCCATTTTTTTCTTCCTTACACTTGTTCTTTTAAGATCTCTTATGGTTTTTTTATTCTCTTGTTTGCAGCTTTCCCTCTTTGTTCCTACTGACAAAAGCCTACATCGTGTTTGGGGTGGGCTCAAGTCATGTGTGCAATTGCAGTTCAAATGAGTTCTGGAGAAGAGAAGAACACACCTGTGAGCTCCTGTGCATTTGGCTATGTCATGGGATGGTGTCAGAGCAGGGGCAGAATGTGGGTGACCACCAAACAGCCACTGATCTTTTATACACAGCCAAAGGAACAGGGCTGGAGAAAGGAGGTTAAGACTGAGCCTAACTTTCTTGTCAGCTTAATCTAGAAAGCACAATCTACATTTACAAATGCGTTGTTAGAATTTCAGCTCTTTTCTTTGTGTATAGTGGCTGTGTTATACATAAATGTAATCAAATTAAACTAGATGGACTTTTCTCATGCTGCAAAAGGCTGTTGAATCTGTAATATGCTAACCTAGCTGCTTATTTTTCGAGAGCAGAGCCATATAAAGTAATGGAGTAATAGACACTTACAGTATTTTAAAAGGCACTTTTATGGTCGAGGAGGGAATGCTGCTGAAGGAATATGTGGCACATGTGCCATTTTATGGCTATGCCCATGAGCTCAGCACTTATGGATGAATGTTTTTTCTTTAACATGAAATGCATGGATTAATAAAGTAATAGGAACCCAGGGATGTAGATAAAATACAGGTACTAGGGATATTCAAACAAATCTTGTTTGTAAACCTATTTTAGTACAGACAGGGCTGGGAAGGAAATGATAATAAAATTACAAGGAGATATTTGCTAATGATGCCATCACTTCATTGATAAAATTTCTATTTACATAATAGGTATCTTGGGTATAATCTCAGGAGAACACTTGCAAACGCTTTTTGAAAAAATACTGTGGAGCGCAAATATAGCATGTTGGATACGAAATGTAATTAACTCCTCCCCATTTACATAGAGAAATGTAGCAAAGTCCATCTAGGTCATGGTTAGAATCATTTTTCACTTTTCACTTTAGGGGACTCAGGTTTAGGTGCAAAAATTAAACTTTCTTGCATGCTAGAAAATAAAATCAGAAATATAAGCAGAGGATCTGATAAACATACCCCAACATGTAATGTTTATTTATCTTTTTGAAATGCATGCTCTTCTGTACAGAATACAAATCAATACAAACTAAAACATAAATAATATGCACCCAGTGCATAATTAGCTGGGAAGTGATGTTAGCATAATGATTTCCTATGGCCATCTTATTTGGTTAAATAACACTTGAGAATCCTCTTCACCCATTCAAGTGGAATGCTTGCTGAGTGTTATGAGTATGAATGGCTGTTAACCAGGTGTGTTTTTAGAGTGAATCAGTCAGAACACTGCACAAAACCACTACATCTGAAGCAAAACAAAATAAGCTAAACTGGTATGTTGGAGTCAAAAAGATCTATCTAAAAGATGCATGTAACTGTTAAAAGAAGCAGAAATAAATAAATAAAAATACAAAGTCAAATGTTTATGATCTCCTCGCTGTCCAAGAAATAAAGGATGCAGTCTTTTAATTAGTCGGTTTGAGCCCATGTTTTATGCATAAGGATATTTGATTGTGGCACATAGCACAGCACTAGGAGAAAAGAGTCCAACTGAGATATGTAAGTTTTTACTGATGGGACACAATGAAAGGAGAGATGAATGAAATTAAATTAGCAAAGTTCACAAAAGCTCTATATATGCATATATGGCCATGGATCCTCAATTAATGAGGATGTCTCCATCATGTTCAGCGACTGAGGAAGAAATCCAGTGGCTAAAATAGAGTGACATTAAAGCCAGTACTATCTTGCATACCCACAGAGGGGACAGAATTAAGTACAGCACTTTCTAATTTTCCTGCAGCCTAACATACTGTTATTGTCGCATATTTTGTATGTAATTTCTTCTTTTTTAACCAATTAAAGGTGAGGAAAAAAACCCACAGCTCAGACAGCTTTTTCTTCCAGCTCACAGCTACAGCTGTCCTGGCAAGTACCAGGCTTTCCCAAAGCAGCGTGCGCTGATTTGCTGATGATAGCGTGATTGCATTTTTTTTTTTTTTACAATATTTGTGCTCTGTTATTATTTTGGATCCTACTCACTTGTCTTGGGAAAAACAAGCCACAGAAGGGGAACAATGACTTTCAACAATGGGTGTCCATAAAACCTCGGTGGAAGTTCAGTGAACAAATAAAAAAACACTGCTCTATACTGAAAGCTTTTCCCTGTCAAATTAGAAAGTTTTGCTGTTAACAAAGATGATAGATCCTTTCAAGTATTTTTTAGTAATAGAAAATCTCAGGCAATTTATATCAATGTTTCTCCTCCTTTATTTTATGAAGAGTCTCTTTAAAAATATTGTAAGTACCCCCTGACTTCTTTCATGTACCCTCAGGGGTAGGCATACTACCGCTTGAGAAATATGGTCCAAAGGTAATTTGAGGTCTTGAAACAAGTGCCATTCCACCTTCCCAGATTACTGTATGTTTTCAGAAGTCAGATTTGCTTTGCATACTGCCAAGCGTCAACTCACTTAAAAACTATTTACTTATATAAAAACATGCAAAAATATTACAGAAGATTAGTACTGAAAACTTGCTGACTTTTCTATCATTTTACCAAATAAATGAATTGGAATATAAATATTATGCTTACTTTTCAGTGTGAGGCACATGAAGCAGTAGAAACAAATATTTGTCTGAATGAAGTTCTAAGTTGTACTGACTTTATTAGTGTTTTTCATGAAGCCTGTTATAAAACTAGGCAAATATCTAGATGAGTTGATGTACCCCCGAAAGACCTCAGTGTACCCCCAAGGGTACACGCACCCCGGTTGAGAAACTGTGCTCTAGATACTAAGGTTGTTTTGAGCTTCTGTATAATATAGTGTAAGAAATGCACATAAAATATAATCTACCTGTCAATCACTGTTCAATCCAGACTATTGAGACACAGTGTCACCACTTGTCCCGTAACCCTGAGTGCCACTGTGGCTACCTCTTTGGAAGCTCCAAAATGGTGTACAAGCAAACAGTGATTGTGTGTTGCACAGCACTGATTGAGCAACTCTGACTTCTGTAGCCTGCTCATTGCATAAGAAGCCCACTCTGGTCTGTATTAGCTTTTGTTACTTACTTATCAACTGACTCCAAAATGTAGTCTGGTTGAAAATTTTCCTCAGTCTTCCTCACCTGAAATGGTCAGCCCTTTCTTGGAGCCTTCAGCAGAGCAATAAGGTCTGTTGTTTGAAAAGAACAACAGCTTATTACTTTAACTAGAATTAAAAATTGTTTAAGTCGAACATAGTACTAGGTAGACTTACAATAAAAACAAGTTTATTTAATCTAAAAGAGAGAGGCTTTAAGTAAAGACAGATATAAAAGGCAAAGTCAGAAACAGTTGCAAGCAAACACTTTCTAGTGATTGACTCAACAAAACTACAGTCTTGGTTCAAGGTAAGAGTCTTATGACACTACCTTGCAACAAGATGGCACATCACTTCCTCTATCCAGATATCCCACAACATCTAAAATACTTGGTTCTTTTGTGGTCTTTGGTAAAAGAAAACTTAGGGTCCTTTGCCCTTTTTAAATCCAGGGTTCCCCTGCTGTGAGGAAGCATGCCAGAGAATCTAATGGGCAAGGTTCCCTGACAGTCTCTTCCCCACTGGGGCTTTCTATTTTGCAAGCTGATTTGTCCCTGCAGCCCCCAATATGCCAATATATGGTTTCTTGGCTGAGATTGGCAATTGCTAGTGATTACCTGGAAGCATCAGATGTTCATTTATCTTGAAAAAAAAAGTTTGCCTTCTTCCAGCAGGATTTAGCCCATATAAAATATGCACACCATATAAAATATTTCATTAGAATTGTTGTTTTTTCTATTGATACCTTACATAGCACATATTAAACATGGAGGCTGTGTGAACTACAGTGATATACCGACCAATGTTTTTGTTGAAAGAGATCTTCTGACAAAACTTCTGTAGGTAGATTGAGGCCAGACTGCCAAGCAGATCGAAAGAGCGATCCGCCAGATGGCCGAGCCACTCTCTTAATGAAATGGCCAACTGAAAGCACAGCTTAGGGTTTCCTGGTGTCCTGGAAACCCCGTCTCTCTCTCGAGAGGGCCCCATAGAGCTTTTGTGTGTGTAGAGACAACACATGTTAGCAAGCCAGCCCCCTGAGCTTCCCCTTCCCCAGGGCTCCCCCCAGGACATCCCAGGGCTCCCAGGCTTCCTGGACCAACTCTGAGCTTTGTGACCTGCTGGGACTCTGGGGTAAGGAGGAGGTGCTCCATATAATGGGGAGCAAGCAGAGGAACACAGAGGTATTTGCCCAGATGGCCAAGGACCTGGCCACCCGGTGTCATCTCTGGGGGATATATGTCCCTGTCTCTAGCCAGCGGCAGACTCCCAAATCATGGGTACAGCTGGGTCAGCCCACATATGCATCCTGGAAGTGGCCACGGCTGTCCACCATGGCCTGCAGGACAACGGAGTGATAGCTCTTCCTGTTGATATAGTTCCTGTCGCTGTGGTCCAGGGCACAGATGGGGATGTAGGTCCCATCAAGGGCCCCGAAGCAGTTAGGGAATCCCATAATGACAAATCCCTTGATGGCCATGTCCAGGTCCCTGACTTGGATGACCCTCTGCAGCAGCAGGACATTGAGCTCATGCACCACCTGCAGGGAGGGGACATGGGCACCCATGAGGATATACAGAGTGCTACCTACCTCCCAGCCCCCCCTCACCCGGGTCCGCCCCCAGGATTCCTCCCCAGGACCCCTACCTGGACTCCCGCCCCTGGACCCCCTTCCTAAGGCTCCCCTCCCTGACCCCCCACCCCAGTGGGTGTAGGCCCAGGCCTCCTTACCTCCATTACGAAAGCCCCGACGGTGGCCTTGCCAACACCAAACTGATGGCCCATGGAGCGGTAGCTGTCTGGAGTGGCCAGCTTCCAGATAGCTATTGCAACTCAATGCTTGACCATCTGGGTGCACTGCATCCAGGTGTCCTGGTGCCTCAGGGCAGGGGTGAGCCACTGGCAGAGCTCCATGAAGGTCTGCCAGCTCATGCAGAAGTTCCCCAGCCACTGGTCATCATTCTATTCCCCCAACACCAGGTGCTCCCACCACTCGGTGCTGGAGAGGTAGCTCCACAGCCGGCAGGTCACCTGGTGGGAGTGGGAGAGCAGGAGGGGCCGATGGTCCTGGGCATCCCCTTGTGCTCCTGGGGAGGGATCCCTTGCCAGGACCTGCTGGGTGGCCACCCGTGCAGCATCTAGAAGGGTGCTGGCTCAGCAGGAGGCAGCTTGGAGGGCTTCCAGCTGCTGCTGGACATCCATGTCTGCAGGCTTGAGGTCTGTGAGGCTTGTGTCACCAATGCAGGGCTCGTGCGTGCAGGCCAAGAGTGTCTGGCAGGGGCCCTTCAAGGGAGCAGCGTGCTGTTGCCCCGGAAGGGCTAGTCTGCCCTGTGACCCTGTCTGCAAGCTTTCTTGGCCCCTTATTTCGAAGGGGGTGTGTGCGTGTGTGTGTGTGGACACTCTGCTTTTCCTTCCAGGGTGGCCCCTTTCAACATTCCCCATTGCTACTTCGACGTTGAACATTGACAGCCCCAGCCCCAGAGGATATGTGGACAATACGCGTCAAAGTAGCCTATTTCAATAATGTTACTTCGAAATAGCCTACTTCAACATAGCCTACTAGTGTAGACTTAGCCATTCAGTCTGGTCCAGCTAACTTCAGTTTCAATCACCATTCAAATTGAGTTAAAATTCAAATTGGTAATCAGCCAATAAAATAAGAAAGCACTTCTACATTGTTATTTGACATCAGATATGTATGTAGGCTGATGCAAAGAAACTTGACCCTGCGGTGATATGACATCTTCTGCTACATAAAAGAATATCTAAAACTAATACATGTGACCTGGAATTGGTTCATCAGCTTTCAGAAGAAAGGTCACAAGCAAAATGGCTTGATTATAACAAACAAAAAGTAACAGATATCTTCTACAAAGCCACAATGTAGTCGGTAAATTCCAGAAATTATGGAAAAACTTCCTAACTGCAATAAAGCAGCATACAAAAATCACTGATGGCTACCTGTCTGCATGTATGGCACACACTACTTGACATACCTGATGAATGAGTCAAAAAACACATTAATATTGCTGAGTGTCTTCCCCGTGGTATGGAGGTGGATTGGCCAACTTTGGGGTGTTGGTCCACCAAGCAAGTGTTGGTAAATTAAAATTCAACATCAGAAATAACCCAGACCCATATGACTACAGAAGAAAGACACAAACCATGGGGATTCTTGGGGGAACCAAAGAAGATCATTCAGGTCTACAAACTAGCCCACATCATGTGCCCAATATGGGAAAGACTTGCAGTTGTGATGGAAGGACATGAAAGGAACTTGAAACAGAAAAATTTTTGTGTGTGTGGGAATCCAGGTAAGGATAACACTCAAGTTATAATTCAAGCTAATTACTCTATGGAGAGAAACCAAGGAACAACCCTAGGTGTTTTGCCTACCACAGTGAAAAAATAGTTTTGGTGATATGCAACTGAACCCCTTCCCCACCAAAAAATAACAAAACAAAAAGCCAAAACATAACTCCACAGCCATCCAATCAGCAGATGGGGGGTGAGAAGCCTAGCAGCACAATGACATGGTGCCTTCCAGAAGCTGATAGCTACAGCAGTCACCCTGCTCACCCATTCCTAGCATTGGCTCTGATCATATTCATACTATACCAAAGTTGGTGTGCTGCCCAGGTATATATGTTTGGCACATCTGCAGGCACTCACAGAGAAGTATAACCTAGCTCTCAGGAAAGTGAGGATGTGCATAACTCCTTGGAGGAAAAGTGGAGAATATTTTGGAGATAGCAGCTGCACAAACCGAAAGGAAGCTGCCCCTGTTCCCTCTTTTGTCAATAAATACATGCTCTGTTGTTACAGAGCTCATGTCATGTTACCATTCCAGGACCTCAGCTGGCTCATGCTAACCTACCTAGAAGGATATCATGAGGTCACACAACAATAAATGGGATATTTCTACCTAATTCTCAGAATTCTGCCTCCTGCAATACCACCCTCCCCCCCGACATCATATACTTTTTCTCTCTGTCACACACACACATTTTTTGTACGGAGACTGAGTAATCCCTTCGTTGCCTGTTTGTAAATGTTGGATGCCGCTTTGTCTGAAAATGCAGTTTGCCATGTTGATTTAATGTTGTCCTTGACAGATGCAAAATTGCAACAGGATTTCAATATTTATACTTCCTGCAAGTGATTGATGTATGTCAACTGATTTACTTGCATCTGTCAGGTGGCAAACGATTAACCAACAGTGTTAAAACACATAATCTGCAGTGGGTCAATAGGAGGAGAAACAAACAAATCTCTTAATTGGAAATTGACAGCTCTGGTTTTCATTTGAAATAGCTTTTGCTTAGCTCTTGAGTTACTTTCTTCAAGCTATAGCTAGTCATTAAAACACCCTGAAGATTTCCTCTGCAGGTATGTAAAGCCACTTCCTTGCTGGAGGCAGACTTAATTAAGGTAACAGCTGGATATTCAATCTTCACATAAAATGAGAAAAAATGTAAGGAATATTAATACTTCTCAAATATCATGAAACAAAAAGTCAGGGAATGCATGACAAGGGAATGAACCTGTCTTAGTGGCATTATCATTTAAATAGTAGAAGGGTTATTTGGTGTGTGTATGGTGGAAGCTCATTTGTGTCAGACACTGGCTCAAATAATGACTAAAATATGACAACAACCACCCCCCACAATTATTCTGTGTTATGAAGGTGTGGGCAAATGGCTTAATTGCATACTCAAACATCTGTGAACTTGTAGCATTAGAATGTGGTTCTGAATTTAAATGAACCAGAGACTGTGTAACAGCCTTCTATTTCTAGAAAGCATCTCAGATTGTGGGTCTTCCTTGCAGGTAGACTTGTGATGAAAGGGTAAATGAAGAAACCTATCATTCAGCATATCTCTCTATCTATATGTTCCACTTACTCTTGATACATTTAATGGAGATAGAGATCCTTCGAGAAGGATGATGAATTGCTGGTTTTATTTTATTTTTAATGTTGATGCCATGATTTTATGTGTCTTTGTTTTGCCATTTTCATTGTCTGATATTTGAAACAATATGGGTGAAGTGATATCATTTATTGAACCAACTTCTGCTGGTGAAAGAAATTTTCAGACTACACAGAGGTCATCTTCAAGTATGGGAAAATCATTCAGTGTCACATCTAAATACAAGATGAAGTAGATAGTTTATCATAGGTTGTTAATGTTAACAGAATATTCAAGATCATAAGACAAAAAGAGGAGGGGGAGTTAATGGGATGTTTCAATAAGCCAGAAACATCTAGTACTGTTACTGAGACCATGATCTTTAGTATCTAGCAAAGTTACAAATTTAAAATCCCATGATCATCTTGTGAAATTGTGCAGGTGTTGTGGACAAATATTGGGAGACCAGATATGGAGACATTGTTTCATGAAAACTATTTGCCAATGGGCTGCACGGTGATCTTAGCTTACCTTTTGTTTTGCAGTTTCCTTCATGAGCATACAGATTGTCTACTTTTACCCCCAAGAGGTGTTGTCATGTTGTGTACATAAAATGAGACACACCACACTCCTGCATCTTGAAAGAGTGGCCGAGAGGGAGTTCATAACTATGGCAGTGGAGAGTTGTCTGCCTCCTTTCCTTCTGTTAAAGTAAGGTCTGGGGTGGCTGCATGTGTGTGGTCTGGGTGAAGCCTGTTTCTGATGATGAACTTAGTGAGACTGGGGGGATGTTTGTAGCCAAGAAGAAGAGATTTGGGAAAGACTTCAAATACAGGTGGTAACTAGGGGTCCTTCTAAGCTGGATGGCTCCCCAGTAAGCTCAGCACAAGGGTTCGGAACTACCACAACCTACTACTACTGCGGATGGGACATAGATCTATCCCCCCAGGCCATGGTGCACTCTTTTGGCTGCAACAGGAAGCTGTCATGGCTGTGGGAAAAGCACTTCTCACCCTGCCTGGAGTAGCTGCAGTGAGAGAGGACAATGGGGAGCCATCTCCCCCGGCAGAGACTGTACACAAAACCACTTATCCCCAGCCCAGCCCTATTCCAGAACTTGAACCCCCATTACTCTTGCACCCAGAATCTCTGCTCCAGGCCTGAACTCCCTCCGACACCTCAAGCCCTTCATCCCCAGCTCAACCTCAGAGCCTGTACACTCTACCAGAGCCCTCATCCCCCCGTCCCTGAGCCCCACCCACATGCCAAACACCTCAGCTCCATCTCTGCCACAGATCTTCCACATTCAGAATGATTTTTATGGCACCACTATGGAGATGAAGTGTCACCTGTCTTCCTACTGGCACACACAACAGCATTCACACTGCACATGGACATCAAAACTTAGAAGGAACTCTGTTTCATGATTCCCTGTTGTCCATTTCAATGGGGGTGTGCACCAGGAAGTTGGTTCCCACCCACCCCTCCACACCTCATATTGAAGCAGGATTTCTTGAGTGATTTGGGTGTCCCATTCTGTGATGTGATCTCCTCTTGGGGAGTGTCCTGGAGCATATTCAGTAGTGTTTTAAGGCATGGCTGTAGGTAACAGATTTCTTGGTTTGTTTTGGGATGATCTGTGGAGCTCTGAAGGTAGGTATTCCAATCAAAGTAATTACCTCAACCACCTTATCTCTCTGATACATTGAGTCCAACATGGATACAATACTTCAGACAAATTAAAACAGTGTCATTCATGATTTGCAAGAAGAGTATATCAAAGGGGCATGGGTTGCCAAAGGATAAGATTTGTCAACCTTTATATTAACATAGAAAGAAGCTAAAATGCTACTGAACAGAGCTGTCTGTGGGTACTAGAACTCAGTAACATTGAGAACGTATGTTAGAATTAGAGCCAACCAAGAATATAAAGTTTTATTGTTTTCAATGTGAAATCCAAATTCATTTGATAGGAGGGCCCATTTTCCCTAATTTGTTCTTCTGATGTGCATTTCATTTAAGCTTGAAAACAGACTCATTTTCACTGGAAATTAGGATTCAGCTGAGATACTTTTTCTGATTTCTCTGTATGCCTTGATGTCACCAGCCCCTTATTATTTTTGTAATGCAAACTAGCATTTTTAATTTGGGTAAATACTGTGTAACCTAATACGTGCATGAAAGCAGATTTAATCTAAAACAAACAAAAACAGACTTCACTTTGAATTTCACATCACCAGAACTTCAATTTAAACAGCACAAGTCATTAAAACTCATCAGAACTGACTGGCTTGTATGTGTAATATAGTAAAAAAAATGTGCACTGAAAATTTGCACATTTACTCTGATTGCACAGGGAATTGTACTAATTATGCATGTAAAATAGATACATATCTAATTGTCCTTTTGTGAGCACACTTCCTGCATTTTCACATTCAGTTTTGTTTCATGTACATGAGCAGTGTATTAAAAAAATTCCAGCTTTCAATTTGGTTCATTATTCTGGAATTTTGATAGATTACATTTGATTAAATGGAAATTCCTTTGCTTTATTGTAATTTGTCAACCTTGATCCAAGGCAGAATCTTGTCAGGTCTATAATAATACTAATAATAATTTTTGCTGTTGTAATTGTGGAATAGGCTATTCTCAAGAACTTTTTCCACCATGGTGAAAATTCATCTATTTATTGTGGCAGAAAATGTAGATTTGTAAAAATTGCCATAACAGGTAAGATTAATGACTCATCCAATTCAATGACACTGTCACTTTGTCCAGTACCTGATGTGGGAAAGGAAGATGTGAGAAACTGTGAAGTAATCAGTTAGGCCACATCTACACTACACAGATCTCTGCAAAGACAATCTTCTGGACGACTTTTCCCAAAAGATTGTCTTTCAAAAGATCACATCCACACACAAAAAGTGGACTAAAAGAGCCATCTGGTCTTTTGAAAGCGAGCATCCACACATGAGCACTCTTTCAAAAGACCAGGGCTGCAAATGCCATAGATGGGATGGCATTCCAGGCAAGCACTTCTGAGATCTCCAGCCAGATACTCCGTTAAAGGGCCAGTCCCAAACACCAGCTTCCTGCACACGCTGCTGAGGACTGCCCAGGTGCACTCAGCTGAGCAGAGACTGTCCATGGTCCTGAAGCTCAAAGCCAAGAGTCAGGAACTGAAAGAAGCCCTGGACCCGTTTGCCTACCTTGGCTGGGCTGCCCACCATTGTCGTGGCTGCCCTCCACCCACCTAGTGGTCGAGACCTCACCCTGGGGACACCACTTTCCACAGCCCCAGCTGCAGCACACACCCCCAAGAGCCCTCTGGAGCTACATGAACATCTCCAACACGTGGGACTGGCTGGTCCTGGGCAAGTGTGACAATGTGCAGTGACTACAGAACTGTGGCTGCATGAAGAAGGGAAGAGTCCCAGTGTTCTGCAGCTGGCTCGCCACCACCTCCCAACAGCAAGACATCCACATGTGGATCACCCACACCCTCGTGAGGCTCCCAACCATTGCCACTTGGAAGCTGGCCACCTCAGGCAGCTACTGACCCATGGGGAACCAGGTTGGGTTGGGCCGGTCAACCGTTGTGGCTGCCATCCCTGAGGTATGGTGCAGTCAGCTTGCAGGCGTGGCTTGGGAAGGAGGGACAGGGCTACTGGGAGAGGGGGACCTACGGGCCCCGGTTATCCTCCCTTGGGTAACCCCAGAGGCCCCTCTGTTTTGCCACTGCACCCCATCCCCCCATGATCCTTCCCACCCACCACTCCATCATGAAGGAGGGACATGGGGGAGTTGAAAAAATAAACCATATTATCAAATAAACCCAAACTTTTGCAACAAGGAAACCAACACGTGAACTATTTACGGGGGCGGGGAACTATATACGTTGGGTGGACAGGGACTGGGACAGAGGCTGGGAGCACAACTTACAGGTGTAGCCTGGGACAGGGGGTGGGGGCCTTAGTCCTCTATGGAGGTTGGGGGCTGTGATCCTCAGTGCCTGCACCCACCCCTCTTGCCTTGACTCCGGGTTCCCCACTGGCAGTGGGATGGGGCTAGACCCTGGAGAGGAAGGGGCAAGGGATGGGGGCAGTGGGCTCAGGCTTGTCGAGGGATGCAGGGGTGTCAGGGGGTGGGAGAACCAGTCTTGCAGGGTCCACTGTGGCCAGGAGCCAGTGTCTGAGGCCCTGTAAGGCAGCAGGGGAGAGCTGCGTGGCTGGAGGGCAGTGAGGTCTGAGGGGAAGGCAGTGGGGAAGGGGCAAGTTGAGCAGCTTGAGGAATAGCTGAAGGGCCGGTGAGGTCAGGAGGCTGGCCCATCACCCTTGTAAGGGCCCTGCTAATGGACCACCAGATCTCCAGCAGCTCATCCCACCAACAGGTCAGCTCAGCCTCGTCCAGCCACAGACACCACTTCACAAGTTGGTTTTGGAGGCAGAGGGCTGCTGTGTTGACAGGAGTCTTATTATCCCTTGGCTGGTGCTGTGACTGCTGGCCATGGGCTCAGCTGGGTGCTGGTAGTGGGCATGCCCCAGCCCTCTCCATGGCTGCTGCTCCTGGACTTGCAGTCCCATGTTGCGGATGGGGCTGGCCAGTCCCAGTGTGGTGCTGGGCCTCTCCCAGCTCTGGGATAGTGCATCTGTAGGGAGAGAGAGATGGACCATATTCAGTTTTGTCATCCCAGTCAGATGTCACCAGGAGCTTATTTTCTTCTTTGGTGGTTTGGATTCTGCAATTTCTGCATCAGATTGTTGTTCACATTTTAGACTTCTGCAACACCCAACCTCGGTTATAGTTTGGAAAGAACTTCCAAATCTTAAATCCTGGTTCAAATGCTGTAGCTCTCTCTGCAAAGCTTACACTTTTACTTTCTTTGCATTTGTTAAATGTGCAGTGAAAGTGGTCTTAAAATGAATGTAAACAGGGTCATCTTCCAAGGTGATACATATGGCAGAATGTTGGGAAAACACAGAGGAGGTGACGTACAGATTTCTTCCCAAGGAGTTCAGTCATACATTTTATTTGCTGCATTTTTTTTTCTAATGAGCATCATCAGCATGGAAGCATGTCCTCTGGAATGGTGGCTAAAGCATGATGGGACAAATACCTGGTTAGGATACTGGCATGTAAATAACTGGCAATGATTATAGAAGTGACATATGAAAACATGTTTTCACTTTCAGGTGACATTATAAATAAGAAGACTATAAAGCGAGCACTGTACACTTTGCGTATTGTGTTGTAATTGAAATCAGTATATCTGAAAAATGTACAAAAACAACTAAAATATTTAATGCATTTCAACGTGCAGTCCTTTTCTCAGTAAGGAATGATGAGTGAAAAGTCAAGACCCTGGTATTCGGCATAATGAACAGTTCGAATAAGAGAGGCAGAACCCCCCAGAGAACGATAGATGATATAGTAGATTGGTGCAGAGCTAGTCTACAGAAGCTAAGCCACTCCACACTGGATAGGGAAAGATGTAAGGAGATAATAAGGGGGGCATTGGACAACAATGGGAGCTGAGGCCATGGTTGCTCTTGTTGGTGATGATGATGATTCACAGTAAGATTAAAGCTGTGATGAATTGAGGTTTTTAATTGTGATTCATTTTTGTGATGGACCCCTCGACTGCCCTTAAGGGTCCTGCAGCTCCTTGTGGGCCTCAGGGACTCAACAAGGCCCCTCTCATTGCCCTCAGACTTCCCGAAGGCAAGGGTGTCCCTTTACTAAGCCATGTTCATTATAGGGCAGTCTGAATTTGGGGTAGAGGAGGTTCCCTCCTCGCCGTGCCTCGAGCTGCTCTGGCCCTACCCCAGTTGGTCGGCCCTACCAGGGAGAGTGATGGGGGGGAGTCCAGTCCCACTCACAGCCCTGGACTCTGGCTCCGGGAGCCAGTGGAGCTTTTTTGCCCCTGTCCCATGACAAGTCTCTTTCCCTAGGCCTCTTTTTTCATCGCTACCTTCTGGGATCTTTCCCCCTGTACAATGATGCTGGGCTGGGCTGGGCCAGGCTCCACACCTCCAGCCTCATTCTCTCAGGGCACCATACCCCTCCCCTCCTGCTGCCTGGGGAAAGCCTTTCATAGAACAGCCTGAAGGCCTTTATTGGTCCCAGGTGCTTCAATTATAGCCTGATGCTGGCTGCCCCTTATGAGCCCAGCTGCCGATGCAGCCTGCAGGACTGCACTCTCTGGGAACTTACAAGGGGAACAAAAAGAGGGTCCTTCAATGCCCAAAATGTTCCCTCTCCCCCAGTCACCTGTCAGTGGCAGACTGTGATCTGCCACACTTTATTGAGTCGGTTGTAGGAGATAGCTGTGATTAATCGACAGACCTAGTTTATATGAACTTCAACCGCATGGCAGTTACACTGCAACTGCACTGCTCCTTTGCCTCATTAGGTTTTCAGGCGATGAAGCAGAGTATTACCTTATATACACACTTTCAGTGATATGCAGGCACATACACAGATTTCTCCTTCACTAAATCTCATTTCTGTCACAACGGAAATTTAATGCATTTTTAATCTTGTAAAGTCATGGGAAGGTACACAAATAGACAGAGGTTTTGCGTAGAGACCAAATCTATAGGAAAAATCAATTACACAGACCAAATTAATATCTATTTTCCTGGAAGAAGAGTTGGGGTGTGTGAAATCTGGATATTGTGAGGCATCCCACTAGGAAACACATTCCATGAGTTAACCTATTTCTAATAGGTAGTTTCCACTAGGGATTTTTTTTTCTTTTTTGACTTTTTCTCTTAGGCAGGAACACCACACTGAGATACAGACAATTATTGAAAAATAAAACATGCAAGGAGATCTGTCAGGTTTAATTTGTTTCAATCTACATTTTTTCCCAGAAGATTTTTGTTTGAGCATCCTACTCATCAAGCCTGAAAGCAAAGTGAGTAGTCCAGTCTTGCACATAATTACCTAATGTACAATTTTCTTCATTAAACAGAATATGAGATTGTCTTGTCACCCATTATGTTAGCTGATATTGCTAAAGTTTCAATATTTTATTCTAATTTTATCCATGTTAAATGAAAGGCTGGTAAATATTTGACTAACCACTCCTCTAGTAATTGCCATCCCTTAAGTGTGGTATTTCTGAACTTTTAACAAACATATTAATTATATGGTCATTTGAATGATTTGTAAAGAGATGGTTTTAGTTACATCATGTCACCACAGTTATATTTCTTTTATCTTCATGAAGACCCTAATCAAAATGAATTGAGTGCTGACTTTGCAAAGCAGCACAGTAGAACTTTAGACAGACGGTTTAATACTGCTGTTTACATAATACAGAACTGATCAAAGACCACATGCATTGCTATTCTAGAACTCTTTTTTAAACAAAGTAAAACTCCAAAATACACAATTTGCACTTATTCATATTGGAGTTGGATGAACTGAATAGACTTGGAAGTCCAGTTCTAAAACATGCTAAAGAGTTCAGATGTTTACCCAGGCTGTGTCTATGCTTACCAGAAGATCAACTCCCTCAGGATTGATCTTCTGGGGTTTAATTTAGCATGTCTAGTGGGAATACACTAAATCAAACCATCAGGGCTTTAGAGTTGGATCTGACACTCCTCATTGTCACAAAGAGTAAGGGAGGTTGGTGGGAGAGTTTCTCCCGTTGACCTCCCTCTGTGTGGACTACCAGCAAAATTGACCTAGGATATGTTGATTCCAGCTACGCAATTGTTGTAGCTGGAATCACATATCTTAGATCAACTTTTGGGCCAAGTGTAGACCTGGCCTTAGTGTTACCACACTTTTTTTCCCAATCAAGGTAATACATACAGAGTATGGCAGTGCCCTAATATAAGGGTTTAACTTAATCCTTAAGATTCACAGTTTTGGTTTGCACCAGAAGTGACCCAAGTGGTCAGGGAACTGAACAGATGGAAACTGAAAAGGAAAGAAAAAGCAAAACTCTAAATGGCTAAGAGTCTACATATCTGAGAGAGATGCACTGCTGTAACACAACACTTGAGATCAACAGGGATGCAGAAACTGAAGTCCAAAGTGTTGCATAAGCGACAAGA
This sequence comes from Carettochelys insculpta, assembly GCF_033958435.1. Taxonomy (NCBI): domain Eukaryota; kingdom Metazoa; phylum Chordata; order Testudines; family Carettochelyidae; genus Carettochelys; species Carettochelys insculpta. The sequence continues at coordinate 135,848,087 of NC_134138.1, read as the reverse complement.
GAGTTCCCTGTCAGGGGCCCTAGATTCAGGAATTTGAAATAGCTCATGTCTCATAACAATCAAGGCATACTGCCAAGCTTTCCCTCTTTGTTCTCTTTTCAAATTCTATGGAGTGAAGATTTCTATTGACTTCAATAGACTTTGATCAGGATCTTCAACATTTTTAATAGAATTTAAAGATATTTTTCCATTGTGCAGTATTATAAAACAAAATAATTGAAGCATGTTACACATCAGTTTCTTGTTGGCAAGAGGTTGTTGTTAATTTTTATGATGTGCACTTTTTTTGATTAATACAATCTGACTTGTTTATTGTGAAAATTGAATTTGTGAGGGAATGGCAAATGTTCAGAGGAAACTGGATAGAACCGAGATTTTTAGAATGGGCTTCAAAAGGGAGTCTATTTTTTCTTGATATTTTGGAGCATAAGCTTTTGTAGGCAAAGACCCATTTCATCAGATGCATAAGTGCACTCAAGCATCTGACGAAGAGGGTCTTTGCCCATGAAAGCTGATGCTCCAAAATGTCTGTTAGTCTACAAGGTGCCACAGGACTTCTTGTTGTTCTCAAAGCTACAGACTAACATAGCTACCTCTCTGAATTTTTTTCTTGGAAGCTTCTGAAATATCTTGGTTACATCTGTGACAGGGTCAGCTTCAGTTGGGGACCCAGACTTTTGTTTTGCTTATAGTCCCACAGGTAACTTGGGCCCCACATGTTCTAGCCACAGTTTGCCCCCATGTCTTGCGTCAGAAGGGGGCTGCAGTAGCCTCCCCCACTCACCTGGGGAGAGTTCTGGAAGTGCTTTACAACAAAAACATGTTTCAGAATAGCACTTAGGTATTTTGAAATGCAGCTTCTGCACACATAGAGCCTATTTTGAAATAGAGCCAAAGGATACACTGTAGCTTATTTAAAAATAGGCTCTATTCTCTCCCTACATGGCCCCTATTTTGAAATAGCTATTTCAAAACAGGCACTATTCCTCGAAGAATGAGTTTTACCTATTTCCAAATAAGCTAACTGTTATTTCGAAATTATTTCAAATAGTGGTTGCATTGTGTAGATGTGAGGATAATTATTTTGAAATAATAGCTGATTTTTCAAAATAACTGAGCTGTCTAGACCTATTGTAATGCTCTCTCTCTTGCTGTCATCTTCTATATTCTCACCTCTTCACCTCATTCCAACTTCCTCTTCCTCTCTCCTCTTCTTCTGCCAGCAGGGGAAGTCTTTTAAATAGTCCTCTGGCAGCCTCAAGGGAGCTCTGCTGGTCCTAATTGATTTGTAGCAGCCCCTCCTTCCCTGATTCTCCCGGTCACCTACTCCTCGCTGCTCTGAAGTACCCCAGTGTTAATTTAGCTAGGCCATTCTGTCCCCTTCTCAGCTAGCTTTTTGGCCTGACCGTGCCACATATCCCATTATGGAATTATACCAAATAGCAGAATCTCAGATTTGTTTTCACAAAATTGAATTCTTGTTTTCCAGCCAGCCCTATAGATAATAACTCTCAGACTTTTGGGGGGAAAAAAAAAGAAAGTGGAAAAAAAAAAAAGAAAGTGGCCTTGATAAGGGAAAGAGGTGACCACAACTTACTTTTTAAAAATAAATCTGCATACTGTGTGAAAACCTTACAAGCAAGCTCAGCAATTATGGGTTAGGGTTGACTTTTTAAGTGGTTGCAATATGGAACCTGAAAGCAAAGGCAGAGATCCTGGGGTTAGGCAAGTGTGGCTACACAGGTAACAAACAGAATCAAGGACCCCTTTTAGTTTGCTTTGGATCTTATCCAGAGCCTACTGTAGTCAATGGAATAGCCCCAGTTTTAATGGCGCAGGATTGGATGCTCATCACTGTGCTGAAAGAAGAAATGGATGATAAACTGAAAGAATTTGTAGCGCATATAAAACTGGGATAAGTGCTCTAGTTCCCACAGTGTACCTGAAAGACTTAAGAAGATGAGTAGGTGCTTGGGTTATAAACCTGTTAATGCAATTCAATACAGAAAAAACAATAGCTAGAGCAGAGAAGAACAAGGTAAATGAGGAATATTTCCTTGAATGTCTCTTGGAACACCAAATGATTTACAGTGGACCAGGTGATAAAAGTGCATTGTTTGAACACTAATTGTTTTTGCACAATGGACAAGCTTCAAAGAGAAAGGCAGATTACAGAGCACTCTCTGTAGGATATCACTCTGAAGGAATTAATAGCTTGTATGTCATTCCTAGCTTTATTATTTAAGGGGACAGGGAGAATGGTCAGTTAAGCAACAGTCTCATACTTCTCTCCAATGTTACAAAAGAGAAATCATATCCGTAAGAAGGCAGCGAAAAGGAGGCGGAAGAAGAAGAGAGCAATTTTTCATGCTGTCTCAATTAGCTCACAACCACGAGTGCCCTTCTCAGAGCACACTGTCAAAAAAAAATGCAGGTACCCCAAACTTGTGGTAAGGTCTAGAATTGGATTTCACCAAGCCAGTGACAAATATGAACTCCTACATCACTGTAACAATGTTGCCACGGAGTCACATACTGTCTAGTCTCCAGTCTGTCTTAACACCAAGACAAATTGGAATTAATAATAAATGGTCACTTACACCAACAATTACACTGTATTCAGGTTGCTGCCAACCTGAAGAGACCAGTCACTTACCTGAAATTAACTGCTAGCTCAGATCTTATACTAAATAAAATGCCAGTACTAGCGAAGTCTATAAAAAACACTTTCTAATTATTAATTAATATGGAAAAATATATGAATTATTTACAGGTTACAGCAAGCAAAGATACATACACAAGTGTAACCAAAATCCTAAGAGCGAGAGAGTGAAAGTGTTCTATCAATTCAAAGTGTCTTTCAGGGAAGATACAGGAGGCAGCCCTGGGGATCTCTGACTTCAGTTTACAATTTCTGGCCCTGCCAGACTTCTAACAGCCAAAAAGATGGAAAAATTTCCCATGTCTTTGTTCTATATTCTTCATTCATCTTCAACTGAATGAAGCTGAAGCTTCATTTCACATAGCATTTCCCAGGTGTGATGGGGCCATTAAGTAATACTTTGTATTGCAGTGGACCTTGATGGCCCAATTGATTTTGATAGTTCTTCTACATGGGGGAGAGGATGATTCCCAAGACTGAGTTCATAAGTTCAGAGAAAACATTGTCAAGGTTATAAAGCAAAACTTCCATGTTTCTCTATGGTGCGGAATACAGACATTACAAGTGAAATTAATCTGCGCAACAGTTTACAAGCATCTCATAAGTCTGAGTGCTAAATACAGATGAATGCTCTGGTCTCCAGCTGTAAGTCTGTCAGTTACTAGGTGAAGCTTGCTTCCTGGCCTCTGACCTGGCTGCATTACACAAATGTTATTGCTTCTTTAACAGGAGGTTCTAGGGGCAAGGAAACCTAAGCTTGTGCCTATGCTGGCAATACAAGGACAAAATTTGTGTCATTCAAAAGTGCTAACTGCCTGTCCCCTGCCCCTCCCCAACAAAAGACAAAAGTTTTGCAATAAGTAGCTGCATGAACAGTGAGAATGCCACTCTTTAGAGATTGAACACAGCTGTGTCACTAATACCTGGATTGTGGGGGCAAAATCTATGAGACAAATTTAACAGTCTCCTTGAAGCTGGTGTCTTCTTCAGCAGCTTTAAGGAAGGGGATGGGGCCAGCAGAGAAGAGGTGGTCAGATATTTTCGATTAACTATTTTTTCCATTGGAAAATGATGGATCACCAAATCTCATATTGTTCATGAAAAAACTGAGGGTGTCAACAAATTTCCCATTGAATACATTTTTTTTAAAAAAAAAGGTTTAATACCAGAAAATTCCAAAAGTTTTCATTTTGATAAATTGAAAAGTTTCATTTTGGGGAGTGAAAGAGATGACATGAAAAGTAAGACAATGATTTTTAAAAAAAATCACATAAACAAAAATATGTAAGAATCAGAGGAAAACATTTTGAAATGAAATCTGTTGATTGACCAAGTTCAGGACTGCTTTTTGACTTTTGGATTATGGACATCTTTGAGATTTTTGACTTTGATTTGGGATAGGTGATTTTTTAAAATCTTGATGTTTCTCATACACCAGAAAAGTCATTTTCTGTACAGTTCTAGATCTCAGTACCCTCTCAGTCTGTGCTCTTTTAAGAGAAATATACCAGGGTGAGGAACAGAAAATGGATGGTCTAACTCTAGAGACACCAGCCAGACCTGGAGAAGTGGACATTCCTGTGGCAGCAGAAGTATATGGACAGAATTTATTTAGGGTTTTCTTTGGGTGAGGGGAAGAAGAATCTCTTCATACCATAAGTTATTTATTAGAGGGATAAATACATATTGCTTGAAATTAATAATATATAGGGTTTGGAGGAATGGCTTTTGAGGGACTGGTGGAAGAGGTTTTTTTTTTTTTTTCAGTGACATGATTAGATTTAATTTTTGAGCAAGCAGACTCTGGGGAAGTTCTTCAAGCCTTGCTTGGCATTCTTCCCCCAGCTCTAGCAAAAAGTGAAAGATAAGCCATATCAATGGCCTTTAGGGGGATTTAGTCTTGAGCCACTTCAGAGTCTTTGCACAGGCATTTTGGAGCCAGTATCTCTGGACATGATGACCTTTAATGTTGAGAATGAGAATGAGAATGAGGTACTTTGCTGGCCTGCCTCTCCTTCTTCAGGGATCTAGTTATCAGAGTCTGCATGCTGCTGCCATCTTTGACCAAAGCTGTTTCAATACCTCTTATTTGCTACCAGGATGTCACTTTCTGTCTCTGTCTCAAGAGCTCCTCCTCCTCTCCATGTTCCCATCAATTGTCTTTGCAGCTATTCATTAACTCTTATTACAAATGTAGGATGGGAGAGAAGATAAAATGGGAGGAAATGGCATATTAGATGGGACTGCAGGGGGGACTGTGATGTCTGAACTAATCCTGGAGACACAAATATTCTTCTCTGCAGGGCTATGTCTACACTAGCCCCAAACTTCAAAATGGCCACACAAATGGCCATTTCAAAGTTTACTAATGAAGTGCTGAAATGCATAATCAGCACTTCATTAGCATGCGGGTGGCCGCGGCACTTCGAAATTGACGCACCCCGCCTCCGCGCGGCTTGTCCTGACGGGGCTCCTTTTCGAAAGGACCCCACCTACTTCAAAGTCCCCTTATTACCATGCGCCGATGGTAATTTCGAATCAATCAATCGAATCGAGTCAATTTCGAAGTGCCATGGCCACCCGCATGCTAATGAAGCGCTGAATATGCATTTCAGCACTTCATTAGTAAACTTCGAAATGGCCATTTCAAAGTTTGGGGCTAGTGTAGACATGGCCTAGATTACATATGTCTCCCAGGGTGGTGTGAGAATTTAAGAAATAGCCCAGCAGCTTGCAATCTCCTCCATAGTTTTTGTTTGCTATTTTTCCTCTGGAAGCCATTAAATTGTTAGGTCAGTATCCTATTTCTTCACAAATAGTTTACAAGACAAGGTCTCCTTGGCGAGAAATTACTCAGCAATACAAAGCATCTAGCAGGTGAGCAAGTGAGGTTCGGGAAAAATAGAAGTACCATGCAGCAGATATTGGCACTAAGACTGAAAGCAGAGGAAGATCAATGAAGGAACAAGGAAATTTACACTTGCTTCATTGATTTTCAGAAGGCATTTGACAGTATAGATCAGAAAGTGACTTGGGTGGTATTGGAGTCATATGGAGTGGATAACAGACCAATATTGTTGTTGAAGGATATCAATGGCAATGCGACAGCAATGGTGAAAACGTGTAGCGAGTTGGGAAGATGGTTTAGAATGAGTAGAGGAATGAGACAAGGAAATCCGATATTGCTGAGTATCTTCATCATGCCTCTAAAGAGAGTGATGGACAAGATCAAGGAAGAGGTAGAAGGGGTATCTGTGCCCAGGATAAGAAGTAAGAGCTTAAGATTTGCGGATGATATGTTTATCATTGACGAAGATGAGGAGAAGCTAGTGAAAAGGGAAGTGGTATGGACTAATTATGAACATCAATAAAACAAAAACAATGGTATCTTGAGATAAGGAAATAGGAAGGAAAGTCAGTGTAGATGGATTGAACTAGAGAATGCAGAGAAGTTCACATATCTGGGGAGTAATGTAACTTTTGATCTAGACTGTAAGAGAGAAATAGCAACTAGAATAGCAAACGCAAGAGCGAGTTTGAAGGCAGTGGATAAGATCTGGAAAAGCAAAGGGATTAGCTTAAAAACTAAGCTGAGCATCTTGAAAATGTGTGTACTCAGCAGCATGTTGTACAGAAGTGACACATGGGTGATAACAGAAGATTCAAAGAGAAGACTATTGGCACTAGAGAGAAGTTATTATAGAAAGATCTTAATAGGATGGATGCAGAAGGCCACAAGCAAGAAATTCTATAGGAAGATACAGCTGAAAGAGAACCTACTGCCGAAGGTTGTACAATGGAAGTGACAGCTATTTGGGCATATTTGCAGAATGAATGATGAACGAAAAATCAAGACCCTCATATTCGGCATAATGGACGGTTCGAATAGGAGAGGCAGACCCCACACAGAATGGGTAGATGATATAATAGATTGGTTTGGAGCTAGTCTACAGCAAATAAGCCACTCCACAATGGACAGAGAAAGATGGAAGGAAATAGTGAGAGAGGCATCAGACACCAACAGGCCCTGAGCCCATGGTTGTTGATGATGACAATGAATACAAAACACACTTCCTTTCAATTTAAAGGAACCAGATATTGTCTTAAGATTCTAAACATATAGGAATAGATGATATCTGTTGAGAACAAAATACAATTTAGGAGATAAAATTATTGAGAGATGGACAATTTCAACATGGTATAATTAAAAGTTCACCCCCTAACTTTTGCAAGTCGACCATCTCTTTGAGAATATAAAAATAATATATTAATATTATTGTTAATATTAATATTAATGTTAATGTTAATATTAATAATATAAAATCATATTGAACCCCTTGGCTTTGCTCCAGTGTATGGTGTTAAAAGTCTATACATGTTAATTTGTGTAGATCTTTTATGTGCTCTTTCCCCAAACTCCACTTTGGGAAAAGCTGGTGACGGTCTTCATAACCCACTTTCTTGTTTTATATGCCTTCCTTTGCAATTAAATAGTTAACAATGCCGACCTTCTGAGTTATCTTCATGGGCATATCAGTTAATACCGTTTGAAAATAACAGGGTGATTTATATATCAGAAGTGTTGTTTCAGCATATTTGCAAACTCAGGCAGATGCCTCTGCTTTGTTAACCTTCCAAACATGAATATAGTATTTAACACAACTGTAATGCTATGTCTACACTACAGCGCTCTGTCAACAGAACCTCTGTCAACCAACAAAACCTCTGTTGACAGATCATATCCACATACAAAAGCAGATCAAAAGAGCAATTAGCTGTGTCAACAGAGAGTGGCCAGACTCCCCAGCCCTCTTTCAACAGGATGGCCAAACGGAAACTCAGCAACAGGACTGCCTGGTAAACAAACCAGAAGCCCTGTCTGTCAAGAGAGGGCCCCCCAGAGCACCTACATTACTTTTTTCTCAACAGAAACTCTCTCTCAAGATTTTATTCCTCATCATGGAGAGGCAGAACACTTTTGGCGAAAGTGCTGAGTTTTGTCGACATACTGTTGACAAAATGCATTTTGTGTGTACACATTCTGCAAGTTTTCTCACAAACCCCTATTTTGTTGACAAAACTGTCTAGTGTAGATGTAGCCTAAGAGTTCAGCACCAAGGATATGTCTACATAAGGAAAGCCAGAGCTGCAGCTGACACTCTCTCACATTGGCATCCGCTACAGTGGTGGAAGAGGCTCTTCTATTGCTGTAGTAAATCAATCTCTCTTTAGAGCTGGTAGTTAAATCCAGGAAAGAATTTCCTTTTACCTAGTAGAGGCTATAATGGGGCTTAGGCTGGCTTAACTACTTAGCATAGACTTTCAAATTTTTCACAGCCCTGAGCATTGTAATTAAGATGTCATAGTTTCATAGCGAAGAGCAGGCCTCACTTCAAAAAATGAAAGATGATATTCTGAGGAACATTAGAGAGGCCTGTGTACAGGGTGTGCAGCCTAAAGTTTGATACATTTCTCAAATGTGTTGAGACCTAAAAATAAGGGTCAAGTGTAATACAGCATAACATCTCAGGATTGTAAAGATCCCTGAATATTTTGGTGGGTAAGAAGCATAAAAATGGTGTTACATGCCTATTCCTGCCCCTCCACCCTCCCGTCCCAGACACACTCTGAGCAAGGGGTTGGACTTAATGACCTCTTGAGGTCTGTTCCTACCCTATGATTCTATGATCTATATAACTTCATTGATGTGTGGCTAAGGAGAAAAAAAAAGTTTTTCAAATATGAGGTAATGTATAAGACTTCCTGAAACCACACCTAGACAATTCTACTACGTGTGCTGCGGAAAATTTTGCCCTGCTGTATCAGCAATGTGAAAACTAAGCAGTCTTGTACTTCTTCATTAGTATTAATCATAATTCTTTTCTCTCAGTGATATTCACAAGTACATGATTAACTTCTCTCTCCTTCCCTTTGCCTTTGGTCACGCCATCATATTCAATGAATGTGAAAAACAAATTACCTTAATTTATTTTCTATTAGTCCTTTTAAAAATCTGTTTTTATACTTCTTTGGATCTTTCAAAAAGGTGGAGAAAAGGAAATGTGATCTTTCTGTAAAAAAAAAATCCAGATTTCAAAAGAAATACAAAATAGGGGTGAGGGTAAGTATAATACAAGATTGTATTAATTCAATAATAGCATGTGACCACACAATTAAAAATTACATCCCAGTTTGTATCACAGGGTACAATTATAACTGTACATTCTTTTTTAACCTGTAGCTTTATCTTACTTTTGAGTGTCTAAATTCATTCATGTACTATTTTTGCATTGTAATTAAATGTTATTGATATACGAATAGACAATTCATCTAAATCCAAAGATAATTATAAAGATAAATGTGATATGTTAGTGCATTTTATTGTAGGTTGATGACTATGTTCATTCATTGATTAAATTTGTTTCTCATATAGATAATTTAAATATCAATGTTCACTAAGGGCTATACTGACAAAGGGAAGTACATGCCTAAGTCTAAAATTTAGATGTTTGAAATACCCATTTCGCTTTCACCTACCCATGTAGGTGGTAACCTTCTAAGGCTAGGCATGCACTAATATGCCTAAATTGTCATACCACTCAATGCCTGGGTCCTGGAAGGATCTTCCAACTGGGCATCCCCCTGCCTTTCTCAACCCTGGGGCTTGATCTTTCAGATGTACTCCAAGGGAACCTACCAGACTGAATCCTGCATAAAAGATAGCCAAGAATTTGGTGTTGGTACCACCTTATGCCAAAAGCCTTGCACTTAGAGAATTGGATGAGAAGTTAAGGGACTTGGAATCAAATTTATAGTCTGCCTGATAGAGAGCCAGAGTGCTTAAACATTCACTGGAGTTTGTGCAAGAGGCTTTTTCTTATAGGATAGTAGCCAGTTCAGTGGGCTACATGCTGTGGCTAGTTGTGTTTTATGGTTAGCTTCTTGTCTTCAGGGAAAAGAAACAGTCTTGGAAGTCTGATTTAATTAAATCTTGCAATTATTATTATGATTTGTTTGGTGACAAACTGAAGCTGTATTACAATCAGGAACTGGATTTACGTTCTGCTGAATACTGTAAATACACATCATAGAAACATAATCACTGCTCAGAGAGCTTACAATTTAAGTCATATTACTATCGGTCACCTTATCTGGTTTTTGGATGTAGATATTAGTATTCCTAAACTGGTGTGTCCTTTTTCTTCTTTGTTAAGATGGCGGTTGGGGAGAGGACAGGGGAAAGCATTTCATGACTTACCTTTAATACTGCCTAAGGTGCAGAATATTTCCTATGAGATTCTCCATGAACTATAAGCCTACTAAAATTATAGGAAGAACACCACATTTTGTAAGGCATAGAATTTGCATTGCCAGAGCATACACAGCAGAGTAATGCATTATAGCAGAGAATCATGGCATTTTTTTTTTTAGATTTGCAAATAGTGCAACTTAAAATTTTACCACTTTGATAGAGAATAATGAAGCAATCTCGGAGTTCTAAGTGCAGCAAACACTTTCATATGCAGACTTCTATCATCCAGAACTCTCAAATAACTGGTGTGGTGGGGTCAGGCAGGAGGATCCCAGCAGAGCGGTAGAAGGGCAGCCCAAAAAGGGAAAAAGACCAGCTAAATACAAGCAGAGAGCAGCAGGGAAGTTACAAGCAGCTGGGAGGGAGTTGGCTTAGTCAAATTAGGAGAAGATGAGTCTACTGCTGGCTTGATGGAGGTCTTTAAAAATCCTCCACAGTTCGAAAGTGGGGAGAGAGTGGAAGCACTGGTATACCATGACATCATTACCGATCCAGAAGTTAAAGAGAACATTAAGCCCTACAGGATACCTGAGGCAAAGCTCAATGAGACCCAAGCCCCCAAGTGAAGGTTAAGAAAATGTTAGAACTCAGAGGCATTGAGGAATTAGACAGACAGTGGCTCACTCCTATGGGTATTGGTTCCCAAGCCCGATGGAAGCCTACAGTTTTGCAATAACTTCCGCAGGTTGAATGAGGTGTCTAAATTTGATGTCTACCCCATGCCTTGGATAAATGAGCTAATAGATCAGGTGGGAAAGGCTTGATTTCTGTCCACCCTTGATTTAACCAAGAGCTACTGACAGATAGCACTGACTCAGAAGCTAAGCAGAAGATGGCCTTATCAACCTCAGATGGCCTTTTCCCAGACAGTTCTTCCCTTCGGCCTACATAGGGCCCCTGCAACATTCCAAGGGATTATGGACAAGCTTTTACCTCCCCATGTCAAGTGTCCAAATTGGGGGACACACCTTGAGAAGATCAAGGTGATGTTGGAGACCCTAAGGAAGGCTGGCCTTGCCATGAACCCCACTAAGTGCACGATTGGGCTAGCCAAAGCTAAATATCTCTGGTATATTGTAGGAAGGCACTAACTCAACAAAACAGAAGCGATAAAAAATTCTCCTCATCCAGCCAAGGAGAAGCAAGTCAGGGTATTTCTAGGACTGGTTGGATTTCACTGCAGATTCATTCTCCACTTCACTTCCAGGGCATACCGCTTGACTGACCTGACCAGAGCCCATGGCCCTGACATTGTGGAGTGAACCACGGCAGCAGAAGAAGCTTTAACATATTTGAAAACTGCTCTCTTCAGTGAGCTAGTCCTCATAGCCCCTGATCTTAAAAAGGAGTTTATCCTACAGACAGATGCCTTGGAAGTGAGGTTGGGGCAGAGCAAATGGCTTTGCGGGGGAAGAACACCCAGTTCTATACTTGAGCAGGAAGCTCCTCTCAAGGGAATAAAGATAAGCCATTGCAGAAAGGGAATGCCTTGCAGTAAAATGGACCATGGAAAGCCTTTGCCCTTGTCACTAATCATACACCCCTCCAATGGATGCATCTGAAGACAGAAAAGGATGCAAGAGTAACCAGGTGGTTCCTGTCCTTGCAGCCTTTCCATTTAAGGGTGCAGCATAGATCTGGAGTCCAGCATGGAAAAGCAGATGGCCTGTCAAGGGTACACTCTTCCCTGATCCAAGTAGCCCAACCCTCTGGCAAGATGGCAGGGTCATGATGGCCCCAGTGGAGTGGCAGAAGGGTGGCCCAAAAAGGGGAAAATATCTGCTGAATATGAGCAGAGAACAACAGGGTAATTACAAGCAGCTGGGAGAGCGCTGGCTCAGTCAAATTAGGACCTGATGTGTCCACTACTGGATGTCCACAGCTTGATGGAGGCCTTTAAGAAACCTCCACTGTTGGAAGGTAGGGGAGAGAGTGGAAGGATAGGAGGCAAGGCATAGAAGAGATAGAGCAAGAGAGTAGAAGCTGAGAACAAGGCAGACCAGTTTTGGGAGAGGAGCAGCAGAGAAGGGAGTCCCAGGAGCAGTGGCTGGGCTCCCTGCCACAGAGACCTGTTGCAAGCCCCAGTCGCTGGGGCAAAAGAGCCAAGAGACTGAAGTCACAGAGTCAAACAGTGGCCTGGGTAAGAGGGGCCCTTGCCACACTAGCTTTTTAGCCATAAGTAAATTTTAGTAAAGTTTCCATAAATACAGTATAGTGAAAGTAAATACAATGCGGCAAATACAGTGTAAGTGTACAGTGGACAATACATCATTGTTGGTAAATAAAGTACTCTGCATACATTTTTGTTTGTTTCTTAAAATCTAGTCTTGTTTGTCTTTAGTGTTATGCATTGCTAGGTATACCTCTCTATTATCCAGAATATTTGAATATCTGGCAATCTCCCAATCCCGGGACTGCCAGATATGAAAGAGTTTACTGTAACATGGTCCTCGTGTAGTTTGGTGTTCTTTATTTGTAATTATGCCTATCCTGCTAGCTAAGGCAGCCTGTCATATTTCAGTGAAATTAGTTGCACGGGATCTCATCATACATGTCAAAATATGAGGTTTATCAATGTTATAAGCCCATTGAATAGAGCATGAATGTGTACATTTCAATCTCAGGGAAATAATAGACATTTCATAATCTTACAGGATTTTTATAAACAGAAATTGTGGTACACTCAGCAGTGTTTAAATATGAACAGCCTGTTAAATTACAAAATCTATAGGAGATAAATACATGGTGTATATGCTTGACAACGACGTGCAAATTCAGTGTCATTTTAAATGCCGTACTTATCTTTTCGGTGTTTCAGACCTTTAATATTATTTAAATTTTGCCTTTTGTGTTTTAGTTTTTTTCCACCTCTGAGCTGCAATAAAATTAATAGGTGTGGAGCCACATTGCTGCTAAAAAAGGAAAGAGTTTAACATCTCTATGGGAAATTATAGATCATAATAATTTCTTCTTCACTGAATAATCCTTGATTGGTGTGATACCTCTGTGTGTGTTTAGATTAATTCTGGTACTATAGCAGAAAAATATGCTCCCTCTTTGATTAACTGTTTCATTTTCTAATTAGGATACTATCATCAGTGTATCCCCTGTGTTTTTTTTTTCTGTGCACTGTTAAATTTAGGTCATGATTTTCAAGCATGTTTACATGGCCACATAAGAATTAAACCAGGTTTGAATTAGTGATGGCCTAAAGTATTTCAAAATAACCTTAATAGTTATTGAGCTTAAAGCAATGTGATGATTTTTGTATTTGGATTCAAGGTCTACAGTATGACAATATATGTACTTCCTGTGTTAATAATAATGGTTTATTTATTGATGATGATTCTGTTCAGATCCAGACTGCACATTCTTCTTCTTAGCTGTCAAATCCAAGCTTCCTTATACAGGGAATATCCTTACTGGCAAACAGGGTGGATCAACAGATAACCAAACATTAATCTCAGAGTCATGGAATAGTGTGGAAGGGAGATCGAGGGGTTATTAGACCCAGTCTCCTGAATTTAAAACAGGACTAAGCACCATCTATATCATCCCTGCTAGATGTTTATCTAACCTGCTTTTAAATATCTCCAAAGATGGAGATTCCACAACATCCCTAGGAAATTTATTTCAGTGTTTATCCACCCTGCCAGTTAGGAAGTTTTTCTGAATGTGACCCTAATCCTTCATTGCTTCAATTTAAGCCCATTGCTGCTGGCCCTGTCATCAGAGGTTAAGGAGAATAATAAAGGTATTTGAAAGGACTGCCTTGCAGGGAAACCCTGCCCCACCATGGGGGTCTGTTCATCCCTTGGGTCATGGGAAGGGCACATAGTCACAGAGGGCATGATACACTGTCTTCTGGACCACTATGGGGGACTGGTCCCCCATCTTGCACCTCCATCCTCTGTTACAGCTGCAGCATCTGAGAGCTGGGAGAGGCCTGGCATACCTCCCGGACTGCCCCGTCTGCTCCAGAGGAACTCCAGGTCCTGGAGTAGGGACCAGACCTGTCCCACCTCCTGCAGCCCACTGGACCCACATGGAGAGGCACTGACACTGTGGCTGGGATGAGGAGGCCATGACCTATATAGCCTCCCTCCACCACCAGAACACCCTGTAGGAGCAGCAGATGGCCCTGGGTGAGGCAGAGCTGGCCCGGCAGCAGGAGACCTGGGTGCAGATGCTGGGTCTGCTGCTCACAGTAAGCACTGCCCTCACTGAGCAGCCTACCCAGCCTCACACTGCCTCTGCACTTCCCCCGTTATTGTCCCCTGACCCCCCACTGTCCTAGGGGCTCTTACTGGCTATGTACCAGGCAAAATGCCAACCGTCTGTCTTCTGGGACCCCATGGACGGGTTCCTGGCCATGGCAGGGCCAGCTAAAGCTCCCCCCCCGGCACCCACCAAAGCTGCCACTTCCACCAAGGATGCCCCCTTCAATGGGGCTCCAACATTCCAAGGACAGGTCCACGGTCCGTCTCCCACTCTTATTCTGCGGAGGGAAGCCTGTGCGAGGTACTCATGTGCTGGTCATGTTGCCTCGTGTTGGGAAGCCTTCCACAGGGCTTCCCAGATGTGTAGCCCATTGCAGTTGAGCTGGAGGTTGGGGGCTGCAGCAAGCTGCTCGTAGATGGGTCTAACCTCAGCCATCTAGCCCTAGCACATAAGCACATAAGAACCCTGGGGAATGGTCCCCTCCCTAGTCTCAAGCAAGTTGTGGAGGACTCAGCCAGTCTAGGGGGCCTTCTCCACCCTGACATAGAAGTGTGTGAGAAGGCACCTGAACCTCACTTTTAAGCATCTAAATGCACACTTGACAAAGTAGCGTGCCTGTGAAAGGTGGCCATTGAAGACCTCCTGAGTAGGGGTGAGGTGGCCCATGTAGGCCCACATGAGCCAGGACTCCAGAGGGTATGCCAGGTTGACCACTGTGCAGTGGGGCATGGCGATCTCTCCGATGGTATGCTCTTGCTGCGGGATGTAGGTCCCACCTCCAATCTCTGGGCCAGGGCAGAGTTCCTAAATATGCATGCTTCGTATGCTTCATGTACTATATGCTGAAATGTAAGTATAATATTTCTATTCCAATTAATTTATTTTACAATAAGATGCTAGAAAGTCAGCAAGTTTTCAGTAGTAGGCTTCTATGATAGCAGGCTTCTGAGCTCATCCTAGCCAGCCCTGGCCACTCCATGAAATGGTCCTGGTGATCCACCGACCCATTCCTGTTGATGAATCATCCACCTGTATGTGTTGGGGCCCTGATGGCAATATGTGTGCTGTCAATCACCTAAAAACCCCTCCAGGGCCCCATGCTCCTTCTCCCTCCCCCTGCCCTCACCAGGGCCCCCTCCTCCTGCCCTATCCCCCAGGCTGTTCCAGGGCTGCAACCCCCACCCAGAGGCTTTCTGGGCACACTCCCTCACAGAGCAGCCACTCTAGCAGGGGCTCTGTGTGAGGGTGAAGCACTCTGGTTTCCTGGTACTGGGCCTCCCCTCCCCCAGGCCCACCCCCTCTCTCTCCCAGTCCTTAGGGGTCTTGCTTGCTTGGCAGCCCTCTTCTCCCTCCCTGTGCTGGGTCAGGTTAGGCATTGTGCCTTACTCGGAGGATGATAACTCTGATGTTTGTCTTGCACACCCTGAACTGCTGCCCCATGGAGTGGTAGGTGTCCGGGATGGCAAATTTCCACAGGGCAATGTCCACCTGCTTCACCACAGAGAAGACTGGCTGCATGCCGGTGTCCTGGTAGTGGAGGACAGGGGCAAGCCAGGTTCAGAGCTCCATGAAGGTGTCCCTCTTCATCCTGAAGTTCTGCAGCCAGCATGCATCATTCCATTTGGTCAGGACAACTCAGTCCCACCACTCAGTGCTGATTGGGTGGGTCCAGTCCTGCAGGATGGGCCTGGGAGGCTTTGACAGGGGCAGTAGGTGGTGGGGACAAATAATGGGGTCTTCAGGCCTGCAGGTGGCAGAGGAGGACTGCCAGCATGGTAGCCAGCAGGCATAGCTGACTGATCCTGGGGGGTGTGCAGCTGCCTGTGAGCCCATGTTGCTCTCAAGAGAGGGTCAGAACTGGGCACAGGCTCAGCTTCACTGTAAACACCTCAGCAAGTCACAGCAGCATGTGCAGAGAGTGGGTGTTTGCAGTGGGGGAAGGTGGGGGAGCTTTAAGGCCCTGCATGGCTGTCAGTCCCAGAAGCATTTTCTGGGTATGAGACCTCATTCAGGGCATGTCCTGACCTGCTCTTTCAAAAGAGGGTGCATGGCTGTGTGGAAGTGCTCTTACGTAGGGAAAGGTAGCTCTTTTGGGTCACTTTTATGTGCAGATGTGATCTTCCAGAAGACAATCCTGTGGATGACAGCTTCCAGAAGATCATCATTCTGTGGATAGCTATAGTGTAGTTGCTGCCATAAAGTTTAAGGGCAGGAAGAGTCACTAAATTGTCTAGTCTCACAGGATAGCAACACTACCCAAAACTTACTAAAATCTATTGATTGTTATTGACCAACAGTCAAGTCCAAAAGTAAATAAATCTGCTGTGCTTTTTTACAACATTTTTAGAGAAATTTCACATGGCATCCATTTAAAAAAGTGTTTACCTGAACATGCAAGAGACCTGAGTGTTTAAAAATGGTATTTACATTTATTATCACTGGCAATTATATTGCTTGTGTGCAGCCACAGTGAGAGGCATGATAAAGCCAGCTTCAGCCCTTGGGAGATAAGAGAATCTCAGACCTAAATCCTCCCTACAAGCTAACCTTAAAAGTCACAGGAAGGAAGAAGGAGGGCAGACTAGATTCTGGATTCCCACAGGCAAAGTAAACACCTGGATTGAGCAAAGCCCTGGGAAGGTAATTCCAATCAGATGGTTTTAATGAGATAAACCAGACAGCTATGATGAAAAGCTGTTTGAGCTTTTGGTAATAAATGCATGGAAAAGTAAAAAGGGATTGGAAACATCCCATTTAAAACATAGAGCTTGAAAATGGAGAGAGCTAATACAGGTAGAAATGTACCTGTGGTTCAGGGAATGCCCCATTGCTTTTCAAAGTACAACAAAATGGTAGTTATCACTAATTTTGAAAAAGTGAAACCCTCAAACCGAGCAGGTTGCTGAGGTTTCGTCATGCTTTGTGACATGGCAGCTCTCTTTTCTGAGCCGTGGATGTGGCAATTTGAATCTCTGATGAAATGCAGGGATCTTATACAGAGGGCACAGGAGTCTCACTGACAGAGAAGCGCGAGGTGATGTGCAGTTTGTAATGTTAAATTGAATTCTTTCTGGCGGAGGAGAGAATTTTATATTGTGGCAAGACCACTTTAGATAGCCATGTTGTGACCTTTGCTGTGCACACACTCAGAATGGGGTTTAGTGCGTGAAAAGAACTCAAACCTCCTCTGGGTTTGCTACTGATATCGCTTGTAATAGCATAAGGGAAATACGACCATTCCTGCTGTCTGGCCCTCCTGTGCAGTGTTGCAGAGAGTGGACCTCCAAGTCTTCTCTCCATTTCTCACTGGAGTGCAACAGTAGAAGTAAACTATGCCAGAAAAAGGCATGGGAGAAACAGACTGCAAATTTGACTGTGTCCCAATTCAGTCGTTGCTCTGCTCCTTAGGGACTGGCACTATATGCCACTTTTTTCTGTGCCACACAGACTGTCAAACCAGTAATAAACTTTATAGCTCTAGTTGGTAGAGCTGGTAGAGTTGGTATATCAGGGCTTCTCAACTTTTCTTTTAATAAAATATGCCTTTTTCCAAAAAAAAAAGTACCCCCAGACTTCTCTCACATAACCCTAAAGTTACACATAACTCTGTTTGAGAAACATGGTTCTTAGATAATCTAAGGTCTTGAAACAAGTGCCATTCAACCTTTTCATATTACTGCACACAGTGCTTTTTTCTTGAAAAAAAAGGTGCCGCAACTCAACTGCCTCCCTCATGTTCCACCCCAAAGTAGTTTAACCCCTCATAACTTCAAACCATCCCCCTCTAACCCCCAGCAGCCTCCAACTGCCCCCCTGCCCCCAGGCTTAACGTCCCCCCCACCTCATCCTCAAAATGTCTCTCCCTGCTCTCCTGCCCACAGCAGCTCCCAGTGCAGCATGGCCAGGCATGAGCCACCCAGAGCAGCTGCCAGTGCAGCGCAGCCATGTGTGAGCTGCCCAGAGCATCTCCTGGTGCAGTGCCTTGCTCCACCCAGGGAAAAAAGGTGCCGTAATGCTGTTCCATGGTGTTCTGGCAGAAAAACGCCCTGACGGTACCCTTTGCAGGAGTCAGATTTGTTTTGCATACCAAGTTACACTTCACGTAAAAACTACTTACTTACCAAAACATACAGAAATATCACAGAAGCCTACTACTGAAAATGTGATGACTATTTACCATTTTATTACCAAATACATAAATTGGAATATAAATATTATGTTTACATTTCAGTGTATGGTATATGAAGCAGTATGAAGTCATTGCCTGAATAAACTTTTAGATTGTACTGCCTTTACTAGTGTTTTCTTTGTATCTTGTAAAACTAGGCAAATATCTAGATGAGCTCATGCACACCTCAGTGTATCCAAAGGGTACATGTACCCCTGGTTGAGAAACATGGCTTTAAAAGATAGGTTGAGAAACATGGCTTTAAAAGATACTTACTAGTTTTTATGTTCATATTCCTTTTGGTCTGTTGTGTCTGTGCACTTAGGTAGGTAGGTAGGCATCCTTCAGTCTGCATAGACTATGGATCGCGCCCTTTAAAGTTTCAATTGAGGACTTCATTTACAGCGTCTATTGTGACTATAAAGACCAACACGAGCGTGACAGTCCTTGCTGCATCTCTTGCAGATATAGTGGGTGTCTGGCAAGTCCTTATTGTGCTTTCTGTGCGCTCGCTTCTCCTCTGCTAGCTGTCTGATCTTCATCTCGCCCTTCTGAAGGCCCTTGTGTAACCCCTGCCTCCATCTGCTGCGGTTGTCTGCTAGTTCTGCCCAACTGTTCAGCTCAATGTCTACCTCTCTGAGGTCTCTCTTGCAGACATCTTTGTAATGCAGCTGGGGGCGTCCAGGAGGTCTTTTGCCAGAGGCTAGCTCATCTTTTGGAATCCTTCCATCATTCATCCTGTGGACATGGCCAAGCCAGCGGAGTCGACGCTGCCTGAGGAGGGTGTGCATGGTTGGGATTCCAGCTTGCTTGAGGACGGCAGTGTTGGTCACTTTGTCCTTCCATGATATTCCAAGGATGCACCTGAGGCAGCGCAAGTGGAAGACGTTCAGCCTCTTTTCCTGGCAGTCATACAGGGTCCAAGTCTTGCTGCCATAAAGGAGGGTGCTGAGGATGCAGGCTCTGTAGACTTGCATTTTGGTGTGAGTGTACAGCTTGTTGTTATTCCACACTCTCTTGCTGAGTCTGGACAGAGTTGTGGCCGCTTTTCCGATCCTGCTATTTAGCTCAGTGTCTAACGACAGGGTGTCAGTGATGGTGGACCCGAGGTAAACGAACTCGTAGACGACCTCTAACATATAGTTGTCAGTGCTGATCGATGGGGATTCAGCAACATCCTGACCGAGTACGTTTGTCTTCTTTAGCCTGATGGTAAGCACAAAGTCCTTGCATGCTTTGGAGAACTGATCCAACAGTTTTTGAAGCTGGTCTTCTGTGTGAGACACTACACCAGCAGCATCTGCGAACAGCATGTCTCTGATGAGGACTTCTTGCACCTTAGACTTAGCTTTCAGCCTTGCAAGGTTAAACAGTTTCCCATCAGATCTTGTGTGCAGCAAGATGCCCTCTGTTGAAGATCCAAAGGCATGCTTCAGGAGGAGTGCGAAGAAGATCCCGAACAATGTCGGAGCAAGCATGCATCCTTGTTTGACGCCGCTCCTGATTCTGAAAGCATCCGATAATGCGCCGTCAAATTGGATGGTTCCTCTCATGTCTTCGTGGAATGACTGGATCATCTTGAGTAACCATGGAGGACAGCCTATCTTGTGGAGCAGTTTGAACAGACCATCCCTGCTGACCAAGTCAAAAGCCTTGGTCAAGTCGATGAAGGCTATGTAGAGTGGCTTTCTCTGCTCCCTGCACTTCTCCTGAAGCTGCCTTAGAGAGAAGACCATGTCAACGGTAGACCTCTTTGCATGGAATCCGCACTGCGATTCTGGGTACACCCTCTCAGCAATCTTCTGGAGTCTGCCAAGGATGATGCGAGTGAACAGTTTACCAGTGACGCTTAGGAGGGAGATTCCACGGTAGTTGCTGCAGTCGCTTCTGTCTCCTTTGTTCTTATACAAAGTTACAATGTTAGCGTCGCGCATATCCTGTGGAACCTCACCCTCTTTCCAGCACAGGCACAGCAGCTCATGCAGGGGTTCCAGGAGTGTGTCCGCGGCACATTTGATTACCTCTGGTGGTATACCATCCTGACCAGGGGCCTTTCCTGCTGCAATGCTGTCGATGGCTCTCTTCAGTTCATCTACAGTCGGTTCTTGATCCAGTTCGTCCATTACTGGTAGGAGCTTGACAGCATCGAGGGCTGCGTCAACCACAAAATTCTTGCATGAGTACAGCTTGGAGTAATGCTCAACCCAGCGCTCCATCTGTTTGGCTTTGTCAGCAATGACTTCACCAGATTTGGATTTCAGAGGTGCCATCTTGTTCTGGGTGGGTCCTAATGCCTTCCTCATACCCTCGTACATTCCTCTGAGATTACCAAAGTTGCCACAAGTCTGGATGCTGCTGCATAGCTGGAGCCAGTGGTTGTTGGCACAGCACCTGGCTGTCTGCTGTACTGTTCTTCTGGCCTCTCTAAGTGCTTGCTGGGTACTCTGGCTTGGTGAGCGTTTGTACTCCAGGAGTGCAGCGCGCTTCTTTTCAATGACTGGAATCATCTCATCAGAGTTAGCTTTGAACCAGTTGTTCGTGTTTCTAGCTCTTCTTCCAAACACCGACAAGGCCGTGTTGTTTACAACAAGGCCTGTGCACTTAAAAAGGGAAAGAAAACATGAGTGATAGATCTGAAGCCAAGTTGGTATCTGTCTTTACAGACACATTACTGAAGAATTTAAATCATTCAAAACGAGAAGTTGCATAGCTTGCAAAGTCTGAAAATATAGATGTGTAGATATAAAAGAGGTCTGTGCTCAGCTCCCTTTGAGTGTTGCACCAAGTGCATAACAGGAAGTTTATGGAGGTGAAGGTCCACAGTGCCTCTGTGGTTCTTGGGGACTGGCTAGTCTCTGGATTTCTACTCACTGTGTTTCCTTCCTTGATCTCAGATGCACCACACTCCTCTGTTGCAGGATAATGTGACTGAGTCCTAACTCATGAAGTTAATTAGTTTTCTTGTTTGTTTGTTTTCGTTTTTGCTTTTAACTCTCCTGAAGTTTTAACCAGAAGAGGGCAGAACACAACCAGTATATTTTTTGCATCGTGTACAATGTTACTGGGGAAGCTGGCTAAATATATATCCACATTTTGCTACTTTTTTCCTCAGACAAAGCTCTGTTGACTTCAGGAGAAGTACCTGATGTGAGACCTTTTATGGCTTGCACACTTCTTAGTTCAGTAATAAAATGTTTGGCTGAATTTTCTATGTTGAAACATAGTCTGTCTTCCTTCTACTGATTGCACTTCTGGAAGGAAAAAAAAAGTCACTATGGTACTGTTCCTCCTGGCAAATTAAGGAGCAGCGATACCATTCATTACTTTAACCTTGTGTATAAGACAGTTAAAACCGTAGCATGAATTCATCTTTCACTTTCTCAGTTCAAGCTCCATTGGGATTAACATTGCACATTAAAAATGAGAACAGATCATGTGCCCCAGCCCCTGAAAGTATAACTTTAAATAAAGACAATATTTGCATAAAAGATCTAGATGAAGATGAACTAAATAGAATGAACTCTCTTAAACTGTACTCCAAATTTCCTTGTACATGGTCTTAAAAAAGAAAATCAATAAAAAGCGGAATGAAATAATATGCTACCTACTTTAGCTGGAAGGGGATTATAAAACACCTTTCATTAGTTGGAAAATAACCCTATATTTTCAATGATGATTATAATTATTTTTGAACAAAGGATTATTACAGTTATTCTGAAAACCTATAGGTATCTACTTAGCATGAGTTCTTTTTCTTTTAATTGGTGCATGTAAACTAGGCAGTGCAAAACTCAGGAGGTAAGTGAAAGTCTGCATATTTTTACTTCAAATATAGCATTATTATGGGCAGACTGACAGTGTGCTTCCCCTGTGCTTGTTATTCACATCAGAAGTAACACATGTGCAAATTGTGACAGCTAAAACTGGGTTTGTAAATGCTAATTTACAAGGCCCCACCCCTTGCCCCAAGGTTCCATTTGCAAAGGACACGCACAACTTAAACCTGTAGGTTGTGGATAGGTAGGGCTATGGCTACACTATTGTTGCTATTTCAGGATACAAATATGGTGAGGTGAGAGCTCCGGGTGGGGTGAGGGCTCTAGGGTGGGGGCAGAGATGAGATGTGCGGGGTTCTAGAGAAGGATACAGGCTGGAGTGTGGCTGGGAGTGTGGACTCCAGATGGGAGTGTGGGTTTCTGGGGAAGCAGAGAAAAGAGGGATTCAGGTTCCAGGAAAGGTGTCTGAGGCAGGAGTATGTGGCATAGGGGGATGAACACTCTGGCTGGGAGTGTGGTCTTTGAGGTGCAGTTGGGGACGCACAATTTAGGGTGCAGGAGGAAGTTCAGTGTTGGGGCAGGAGGTTTAGTTGGGACAGAGGATTGATGTATGTGGTCCCAGTGGTACTTATGGTTCCCAGGTACAGTAAAGAACCTGCAGGTGCCACACCACATCTTCCATTGGCTTCAGTTCCCAGCCAATGAAAGCTACAGAGCCCGCAGTCAGGACAGGAGAAGTGCACAAAGCATCCCTGCGCACAGGGGCCACAGATACCTGCTGACTGGATCTGAAAGCTGCACAAAGACAGGGCAGATAAGGAGCCTGCCTTAGGCTCCAGTACATTCTGCATTGCCAACTGGACTTTCAATGGCTCCCTCACTGGTCAGCTGTGCCATCCAGAGCCACATTTTAATTTTTTCTTCATCCATTCCAAACACTTCCAAATTCTGCCTTGATAGGGTTCACCTAGATTAATTTCTTCGTTAGCATATGACTGACACTGACATTGACACCTTTACAAATAACTGACACTGATTGTTGAGTTCTCTTGCTTAAGACCACATAAAAGTTTCTCATTATATTATCTAATTTTTGCAGTAGAAGTTAATATAAATTATTTCAATGAATTGATCTAGCTCTTTTTTCAACCATGTTAAAGTCTTGGTCTTCACAACCTCTTCTGGTAAGGAGTTCCACAGGCTTTCTATGTGCGGTGTGAAGAAAAGCTTCCTTTTGTTGGTTTTACACCTGATACCCATTAATTTCTTTTGGTTACCCCTAATTCTTTTCTAATGGGAACAAGTAAATAACTTTTCCTTATTCACTTTGGAGCAGGGATGTTGCTGTAATGCAGAGTACCAGATTTAAGAAGTGCAAACTGATGTTTAAAGACAAAGGTTTGCAGTTATTTCAAAATATAGAGTTTTGCATATATAATTACTAATTTTTGTCTTGACATCTGCTGCCTACAGCTTGAAAAAACAGAACTCTTCTTATGGGGGGAAAGTCCTCCCTTTATCTGTGGTTAACTGTCTGTGATGGGGTTCAGGGGTCCCCCTGCACTGCACCCCAGCTACTGGCAGGATTGACTCTCACTCAGCAGGTATAACAGAAGGTTTATTAGGCAACAGATGCCCAGTTTCTCCCAGAAGCGACAGCACAGCAGCCAGAGACAATCCTTCCAACCCATCCTGGGGAGAAGACCCCGAGGGGTGCCCCTCTGGGGTGTAGCTTTCCCCCTCCCCTTGCTGGCTGCCTTCCAGCTCTCTCTTTTCCCTAGCCTCTCACTGCCGCCCCCGATTCAAAACCCAGCTTGGCTCCTCCCTCCTCTTTGTTCAGGGCAGAGGTGTTACCTGCCAGTCGTAGCCCCAGGGTCATCCTTAGCCACTGGGAGCTGCTGCTTGCCTCAGACATCCAGCCTGACTCACACATGCACTCCCCGCACTCCATCACACTGTCCTCTATAGGATCGAGGGGAAGACAGAAAATCTTCAGGATATCAAAATATAGAAGGAATTGGAGCAATACAGTGAAAGTTTTGGCAGAGAGAATTTTATGAAGAAAATTAAGTAGGAAGTACCCATGTATACCTGACAGAGGCTTAACATCTTTAATGGAAATCTGCCACTTAAAAGAAAAAAAAAAACACCACCACCACCTCGAAAAACAACAAACAGAAACTCATGGGTATAGTTTAGGTTGTCATGTGAATTTTAGTTTCTTACTTTTTTAATGTGAGAGTATATTCAATGAAATACTGTATATGAAAGAAGAAGAACTCGAATATTTTTGAAGTAACCTAACTCAAAATTCCATGTCCTGTTACTGTCAGTGTTACTTAAGAATGAACTTTGGCAGCCTTCTCTCCAGGTTAACATGGTGTTTATTTTTTGTCACATGGAATTTGCTTTTTTATTATTAAATGTAATAGTAGTATGAAAACAAATGCACATTGCGGATTTTTTAGAAGTCAGGTTTGAATTTTAAAATAATTATTAATGGAAGAGATTGGGGTATAGGGTTTTTATCCAACCCCTGTTTCTGTGGCAATATTAATCTCAAAATAATGTATTCATGTCTCCCAGCAGAATATAGTAGAAAACCATGGAGAAAATTATTTGAACCAAAGATTAGTGCCTCCATATATTTTTATGAACATATCAGCACCTCTGACTTTCATACATTACGTATAGTTGGGAAGCTACTCTACCATAATGTTGCTATGTTTGCTGTTAAGATTTTGCATTGGAGACTGACTTTGAAAATTGTTGTTGGAGATGGAACATAAAGCATATGAAGGCATGGGAGGGTATCACTGGCAATTCCTTAGGCAATAAAAGGTCTGCAATGAACACACAAAACTTTTCACTTTTTATTTTCAGACTTCCAAGGCTTTGAGTGGTGTCCTGAAGAAAACATAACCATCTCTAAGGGTATATTTTTGTTTGTTGTCGTATGCATTTTGTTTAAGTTCAGTGAATGTCTTTAATTGTTTCTTGAGATATTCTGCTTTTATAGTTATAAATGCTCCTGTGGTAATTGTAATGAACACTGTGACATCTTTTCTGTTTTAAGAGAAAGGGAAAATATAATAGGAATACTCACAGAAAGGGAGGTTTGGCAAGTAGAAGTCAACTGTCAAATGGCCACTTTGGAGCCTGTAGCTGCATATCTCTGCCAAATTTAAAAGACAGCTCTTGAGAGGGGGGAAAAAAGTGTGAAAAAATTCCTGTAAAAGGCTTATACCATATAAACCAGTCAGTTCTAAAAAGGCCCTGAAGCCCTATGCTCTAAGGACAAGACAATAATTTCTGATATAGGTTCAGAAACAGTGAAACATGTTGCTAATTTGTGTTGGTTCCTATGATTTGTTTATATAGAAAGTGAAAAAAAATCCAAATAACTTCCAGTTCTTTTTTTTTCAGTTTTTCAACTTGCAGTGACTTATTTGCTTCAGAATTATTTTTGATATTATTTTTTAAGCACTCCAAAACCAATGTTCCTCATCTAAAGAAAAACATTAAGGCTATGTCTACACTAGCACCCCTCTTTGAAAAGGGGGATACTAATGAGACACTTTGGGATATTCTAATGAGGCGCTGAAATGAATATGCAGCATCTCATTAGCATAATTGCATCTGTGGCATTTTGAAAGTGCCACTTTTGATTGTGCGCGGCTCGTCTACATGGGGTTCATTTCGGAAGGACCCCACACATTTTGAAATCACGTTATTCCTATTTGGTTATAAGAATAATGGGATTTCAAAATATGTGGGGTCCATTTGAGCCATGCACACTCGAAAGCAGCACTTTCAAATTGCCACGGCTGCCATTATGCTAATGAGGTGCTCCATATTCATTGCACCACCTCATTAGCATATCCCAAAGTGTCTCATTAGCATTCCCCTTTCAAAAGGGGGCGGTGATAGTGTCGACACAGCCCTCATTTCAGGACAAATAACATAACTAGTTTAATTGGAAACTTTATTTTTCTTTGCTTTTTAGGTTTGCTGAAAATCTAAACAAAACACTTCCAATATTTTTAACTGCCAGTAAACCAACAAAGTGCATCGATCTTCCAGTGGGTATAAACAAGGCCTCAGATTGGAGAAGATAATAAGAATCTATGGTTTACATAGCAGGAAGGGGAAGGAGTGGGGGGGAAAGGGAGGTCACCAGTCATTCATAAGACCAGTGGAAGAAACAAATTAAGTGGGATGGGTGCCATTCTTCTGAATATCAAAGGTGGGGAAATTGCCCTTGTAATGCATGAGATAATTGAGATCTTTGATAAGCCGGAGGTTAAACGTGTCAAACTTGCAAATGAATTCCAGTTCAGTTGTCTCCCTCAATAATCTTGTGGTAAAACCATTTTGTAAAAGAATACCTACTTTCAAATACTTTATTAAATATTCAGATTGGTTGAAGTGTTTCCCTGTAGGTTTACAAATATTCCAATTCCTGATGTCAGATTTATGTTCATTCATCCTTTGGTGCAGAGACTATCTAGTTTGTCCAATATACATGGCAGAGGGGCACTTTTAGTCTAAATCTCAGTCTGAATTATTCAGTGAGAGGGGCTACATTTGAAGTGGAAATACTCTTATTTTCACTTACATTCAGGGGAATAACTGTCCAATTTATTTTTATTTTTTAACACATCCCTTTTTAGCACAAAAACTTGCAGGTTGAGAATATGCGTTTTTCTCTCTCTCTCCCCACAATCTTGCATGTTGTATAGTTATTTACATGTGTGAAAAGGGGATACAACATTCTGATCTGGTAATATTTTACACTGACTTTTATAAGACTGTAAAAGAGGGCCCAAGATGAAAGGTTACGGCTAATCAGGCTTGTTGGAGGGTATTGTGTATGCCTATAATACATGTGTGCATATCATACACATAAAGAGACTTTGCTAATCTGTTTTCAGAGTAACAGTAAATGTATTTAATATGCCACTGGTGTGGTTTGATAGAAGCAGTTAAATGAAACTATAGGAAAATAATATCGAAATTGTGGGCCTATCCATTACAGTTCAACGATTCTGCTAAATAGTCAATGTTCTTTTTCAGGAGAACAGAAACAGAGTACAATGTATCATATACTGTACTGCAGATAAAACTATGAATATAGAGAGCAAAGGGATAAATCTTCTGACAATAATGCCAGGTAGGAAAAATGAAACCTCTCCAAAAATATTTTGAAAATTAGTAATGCATATATCAGATCATGATTAAAATGTTCAGCACTGGTGTTAAAAGAAACATTTTCAATGAAGAGCTGCAGCACTGTTTTCATTATTTTGTGAAAAACAAAAAAACAAAAAACTGAAACAAACAAAAGCTATTCAACATATGCACTCGGATCATGCAGAGACATCTGGGTGATATTTGGGAATGACATTGAATATGAATTTCAAATATAAACAAAGCTATTCCACCTCTATTATTCATAACATACCAACTAAATTTGATCAAACATTGCAGTGCAAACAATTTACCAGATGAATGCTGTTTTTCTACCCAATGATAGTTCTTGCAGATGTCTCTGGTAATTAAAATTGCTTTGAATAGTTTGTGTGGACACATTTCTTTGGATGCCTGAATCATGTTTTCTATGGTCACTTAATTTTGAATATTCAGTTTTCATTGTTTGAGATTGTATGATTGGTCACCTGAGTCATATGATGTTGATTCTCTTTCCTAACTGTATGATCTAATGATTAATTAAAGGGAAGTCCTCTGCAGTTCATTTGGGTCTTTATTTTTGTATTTAGATACCCAATGTAAAACAGTCTAGAATGTGACAGGGTAGTCCTTGGGAATTTTAGGCCACATTTCTCTTCCTTTTTTTTTTTTGTTTTGGAAAGTATTAGATTGGGTATACATGTGGTCCCCAGACTCAAAAATAAGTGTGTCTGTTCAAGACTGAAGGAAGAGATGGGCTGTGTTGAACTTTAAATCCACAATACTTTGATATTATTAGTCATCTGAACCTGCAAGCAACAGCCAGACTACTTACAGCCTGACCTGAAAAAGAGCTCTGTAGCTCAATAGTTTGTCTCATCCACTAACAGACGTACTAGTTCATCCAGCTTTTCTCTCTAAGATCTTTGAACCAACAGAGCTACAACCACACTGCATACAGCCTACCCACAGAGGGAAAAAACTGTCAAAAATCAGTGATGGACTGCAGAGAGCCCATGGATGAAAATCAGGACCCAGTTTCACGATCACCTCATAGACCTTAGATTTAAGTTGTTACTGGTGCTTTCAGAATAAATGTCCCAATAAAGCAGAAAATTAAACCCTGTGTATTTCTATTAGTCTTTGGGTACAGCTCCCGTTGACGACTGTGGGAAATGCTTTTGTGCATTATGGGTTTAATATAACCTTGTGTATTTAAATTTTTATTTTTATGAAATGGAATGAAAATGTGTAACTGTTACTGTAGCAATTGAAGCTAGTGTGGTCTAGAGGACAGATCCCTGAACTGAAAGTCAGCAGACCTGAGGTTTAGCCACACTTCTACCTTTTACATGCTTTCTGACCTTGAACAAATATATTAACCTCTCTGGGCTCCTGTATCTCCTTGTTCCATTTAGGCTATAAACTCTTCAGGTTTGGGATTGTCTTTTACTATGTGTTTGTCCAGTGCCTAAGATAACGGGGCTGGGATCTTGGTTGGGGCTTTCAGGGGCTACTGTAATGCAAACAGTAAATATCAAAATATTGTACAAAGCAACCTTTAAAAACTGACATGAGAACTCATTACTTCAGGCAGAAAATCTAATGATCCACCCTTCAGTAAACTGAGAGGAAACATAAATTATATCTTACTCATCCATTAAAATAATACTTCAAGTGAGTGGGGGAGTGTAATTTTGTAAGGGTGGCATAAAATGCTTGTCATGGATAATATTATTCATTGATATAAATGTTTATATTATGACATTTGTGGTGGGAGTGTATGCTGTAGTTAAGGTTAAGAAGGAACTTGATCCACAAACTGTGTCTTAGTGTTGTGGGTGTTGGAGTCAGAGAGGGAACAATTAACTTAAGTAAAACTACAGAGTTCAGTTCTAATATCTGATAATGTTATCTATAACAAGTATATGAGGAAGACCTACATATTACTGGAAAAGGACATGCTAGAATTACTAGACCTTCTGCTTGAAAAAAATACAGTTCATCCAATTATGTTAAATTGGCTGTTCTATGTATTGGCCAAACATACCATTGAGAAAGCAGCAAACAAACAAAAGAATCATTACCCCCTATTCCTGAGGAAACCTTTATGAGACTCAAGATCATTACATCCCAACTCCTAATTTTGTGGGCACAGACAATTGTGTATGTGGGAAGAGACAGAGGACTCAATTATCACCCATGATCCCAACAGACAGACCTTGTTGGTTTGTTTTTACAGGTGAAAGAATAATTCAGCCTTAATGTAAGCAGTATTTTCCCCTTCCTAGGACTTCAAGGAGTGTGATTTAGGGTCTGGATCTGCATTCAGGGGAAGATGGCTGGTGTAAGGTAGCAGTGCCACTTAAAAAAGTGTTCATTATCCTGCTTTGAGTTCCTGGAAGCTTTTTCTAGGAGAGGTAATGCAGACTGAGAACTTTATGAAAACTAAGTGTTTAACTTTAGCTAATTCGGAATGAAGGTTGATTAAAATTAATGAAAATGTTTCCTTAATGAAATGTGGCATGTATGGTCATAAATTCATTTTGTATCACTTCTAATTACTTCAAATTCCATTTTGTCTGATGTTCTGAGTATCCCTCAGGTTCCTCAGATTATTAGAGTGTTGACATGCAAAACTGCATGGAATTGCACATTTTAAATTGAACACTTGAGTAGGGCTAATATTTTTGGGAGAATAGCTTATGCCTCAAAATGTCATCTTGAGTAACCCCAGACTTTTAGTGAAATTGACAAAAACAGAGTCTGTTCTGTGCAAAACTTAACTTTAATCATTCCCATCATCCAATTTTTTGTAATTGCCCAGCAACCAAAAATCAGCTCTTTGTCCAGCTCTGTTAAACACTAGTAGTGTATGAAAGACATTTTCTCTCCATAAGTAATTTTAGCTTGTGGAGAAAAAACAGAGAAGATGAGTCAACACACCAGGATCCATTCTCTCTCTCTCTTTCTCTGACTCATCTACACTAGCAAGCACTTTTGGAAGGATGGCTTTTGAAACTAAATGTTGAAAGACAGCCTTTCAATGATGAGCATCCATACAGGCAAACAGGGAGCGAAAGTGCAAACTGCCTCTTTGGAAAGCCCCACCAATCTCTCAAAAGAGAGCATCCACACAGCCAACGAACCCTTTCGAAAGTACAGGGCAAGGAACCGCTGCAGGCAAAATGCTTCAGTGTGCTTGATGGTACACATATTGCTATCCAGGCCGCGGAGCACAGCATGAAAGGGCTACTACTCCTTGGTTTTGTAGGATGCAAAGTGATGGTTCCTGGATGTCTGCATGGGCTGGGCTGGCCGCGCCCACGATGCCAGGGTATTCAGGAACTCAGGGCTGGGCCACCAGATGGCCAAGGTGACTTTCATCGCCTGGCAGGAGCTCCCCAGCGGGGACACCATGATGCCACCCTGCGCCATCGTGGACACGGCCTACCTCATGCAATCCTGGCTCATGAGATCATACAGAAGACACACACAGCCAACCCAGGACGTTTTTAATGAGTGTCTCAACCGTGCCTGAAATACAGTTGAGTGGACATTCAGCCTCTTGAAGGGTTGCTTTAGAAGCCTCCTTACCAGGCTGGAGGTGGGCCTTCCCAACGTCCCGGCAGTGGTCAGCACCTGCTGCTTCCTGCACAACATGGTAGAAAGCAAGCATGAGCCTTTTGTGCAAGGGTGGGCCACTGAGGCAGTGCACGGGTATGAGAAGCCACCTGACACCCCATGCTGCAAGGCCCAGCAGGATGGGGTGTGGGCACATGAAGCCCTGTACCAGGCCTTCACCCAGGGGCCCCAGTGACCCCCACCAACACTGCACACACACACTCCACCACCACCCACAAGCACACACACCCGCAACACCACCACTCCCACACATGAAGAGGGGACACGGGGTTAAACACAACTAAATAAATGGTTTACTCAGCACTGTACAATGGCCTGTGACTCTCTGTTACATGCGAGTTGGGGGAACTTCAAACTGGGGACAAGGGGGAACTGCATACAGAGGTGGTGTGGCCCAGGACAGCTGGACTGCAAAGCCCCAGGAGGTCTAAGGTTTGGAGCGGATGTTCTTACTCCTTGATGGGGGGTGAAGAAACAGAATCCCTGTCATCCACTCCCACCCTCCATGTCTGGTGGTCCCATCGAGGCTGGGCCAGGGGTGGGACACAGGGAGGTAGAAGTGTGGGCCCTGCAGCCTCACCAGGGTCAGCCTAGGGGGAGCAGTGGGCACCACCTTCTCATGGCCAGGGAACTCAAATGGGGGTAGGTCAGAGGGGATCCAGGTGATGGGGGATGGGAGATGATGGGGTGGGTGCAGGAATGTCTCGAGAGGGTGAGGTGGCTGGTCAGAGGGCTGGTCATGACCAGATTGGCCCGCACCCTGTCCCAGGCCCACTGCTCCATGTCAAGCCACTCCTGCATCATCCTTGTGAGGTCCCACAGGGCCATGGTGTGGGTGGGGTCCCCTGCCTGCTCTCTACCCTGGTGGCACTGGCAGACAGCCCAGCAGATACCGTGTGCTGTCCCCTATTGGGCTGTGGGCCACTTCCTCTTGCCCTCCATGGTTGGGCTCCCTGGCTTGTTGATGGGGCTCATCCAGCTGCCAGCTGCTGCAACTGTAGAGAAAGAAGAGGAGAGGGAATTGGCCATGTGCTGGTCCCTGAGTCCCTACCTCTCCCTGTCCCGGGGGACCTGCGATGACCACCACTTCCTGGGGTTCCCCTCATGGGTGGTGCGGGTGCAGATGCAGACTCCCCTCCACCCCACCCAGTCACTCTACAGCAGTGTGGCCATGGTTCTGTCCTGGCTGTGTGATACTGAGTGCTGTGTGTCGGCCTCCCAGAGCCCGGGGGTGTGTGGCCATCTGGACTGCATGTGCTCCAGGGCCAGCAGCCATGTGGGTGGGCTGCAGCTGCATCAGGCTGGACTGATCCCCCCGTGATGGGCCCTGGGTCAGCCACCATGCACAATGCTTACCTGTGGGTCCCCCCATGTACTTGCTAGTGTAGACACAGCCTCTCTCTCTCTCTCTCTCTTTCTTTCACACACACACCATTGTCAAAAGAAGATGGGACAATTATTAACAGTGCTGTTTCTGTCTTCAAAGAGAAATGTGAGCCTATAGAGGAGAGGAACTGACATCCAGTAGTGGAGAAGGCTTGTGATTGTTTTACACTGAAATTCTGGACAGCTGTGGAAAGGATAGGCAAACTAGGGCCTGCAGCTGTCAGCCGTTTCAGTCCAGCCATTGAGTTGAGGAATGAGACTGGGGGTTGCTGCTCCACATGTGCCATAGCTCTCAGAAGCAGCCAGATGTCCCTCCTCCAGGTCCTATAAGTAGGGACAGATCATAGGCTCCCCGCACAGCCCCCTCTTCAACAACCACCACCACAATTCCCATTGGCTGAGAATCATGGTCAAAGGGAGCTCTGAGGGCAGCATCTGCAGATGAATGGGAAGCGCACACAACCTGCTGGCCATGCCTCCGCTTAGGGCCATGCCCGAATGGGGACAAGCCATCCAGGACCTGCTTTAGGAGGTAAGTGTAACCTGGAGCCTGCACCACTGAGACCCCACCATTCCAGTCTCCTACCCCAGTTCTGCTCCCCCTCTCATCATTGGTCCCAACCCTAGAACGCCCTCCTGTACCTCAAACAACTTATCCACAGCCCCACACCAGAACCTATGCCTCCAGCCAGAGCACTCACCCATTACGCTAACTTCTTGCTCCAGTTCTAACCCCCTCTGCCACCCTCCAAACCCCTTAATCCCAGTCCAGAGCCCACATCACTGGCACCCCAGGCCTCTCATTAGCAGCCCCACACCAGAGCCTGCACCCTCAGACTCAGCACTTGTCCCCTCTCACATCCCAAACCCAATTTTATGAGACTACATGGCCCCCATACAATTATCATACCCTGATGTGGCCCTCGGGCCCAAAAGTTTGCCACTCCCCCACACCCAGTTTGAGGTACATTGTGGGAAACTAGTTTGATGCTCAGGGTGAAATGATTGGTATTAGAATTGAATTCTGATGTGGAATCTGTTTCCTACCAATATATCTAAGGTGTATTTTAGCTATATGTCACAGGAAACAGCCCATAATGCAAGCATCTACCTGTATTTCTGTCTCACTAGAGTGTGGAAATGTTTAAGTTATAGAAAAAACTGCACTTTTTTTTTTTTTTAATATATGTACCAGATCTCAGAGAAGCTGAATGTTGAGTTTACTTCATGTTGATACATGTAGAATCATAGAACACTAGGACTGGAAGGGGCCTCGAGAGGCCATCGAGTCCAGTCCCCTGCCCCGACGGCAGGACTGACCACTATCTACACCATCCCTGATAGACATCTATCTAATCTGTTCTTAAATATCTCCAGCGAGGGAGATTCCACAACCTCCCTTGGCAACTTATTCCAGTACTTGACCACCCTGACAGTTAGGAACTTTTTCCTAATGTCCAACCTAAACTTCCCTTGCTGCAGCTTAAGTCCATTACCTCTTGTTCTATCCTCAGAGGCCAAGAAGAACAAATTTTCTCCCTCCTCCTTATGACACCCTTTAAGATATCTGAAAACCGCTATCATGTCCCCCCTCAATCTTCTTTTTTCCAAGCTAAACAAGCCCAATTCTTTCAGCCTTTCTTCATAAGTCATGTTCTCCAGACCTTTTATAATTCTAGTTGCTCTTCTCTGGACCTTCTCTAATTTCTCCACATCTTTCTTGAATTGGGGTGCCCAGAACCGGACACAATATTCCAGCTGAGGCCTAACCAGCGCAGAGTAGAGCGGTAGAATGATTTCTCGTGTCTTGTTCACAACACACCTGCTAATGCATCCCAGAATCATGTTTGCTTTTTTTGCAATAGCATCACACTGTTGACTCATATTTAACTTGTGATCTACTAGAACCCCTAGATCCCTTTCTGCTGTAAGCAGAAGTAAAAAAGAGTTTGTTGAAAAGCTCCTCTAAATTATAGCTGCTGAAGATTATTCTTAAAAGATTACATACAGAATACCTATGCAATATTTTTAAGTGTGTTAACTTTAAGAGCAGAGTTCAAAGCATGTTTATGTGTGAGGATTTTCGTTGAGTATGTGGTTCATCCTGAAAGGAAATGCAATGCAGTCAGCCATTGGTGATACTTTTCATTTGACCATGTGATAGGGAACATTTAATTTCATGTTGTTAATTCATTTAAAGCACTCACATGCTGTGCAGATGGACAGCAAATAGATTTTTTTTTTCTCATTTGTGCTTTATAACACAATACCCTAAGAAAGGTCTGAAGAGATTTTGAGTGATGGGGGCTTTTTTTTTCCTGGATCTTCTACTATGCCAGGAAAGAATGCTTGCTGCTATCTCCTTCAGGAAGTGCACTTCTCTGTATGTCTTTAAAAGCTCAAAGACTGCAGTCTTTACTGCCCTGAAGTGCAAAGGAGAGGCTTGCCTCTTGGTTTCCTCATCCTTTGAGTGTGGTGTACACAATTCCTGAGATTTAAAAGATAGTATTTTAAATCAGAAATAAATTTTGGGGTCTCCTTATTTGCCCGCTTGCTCTTGGGACTTCAGGGTTTCATTTTTTAAGCTTTTATCTGCTACCCTGAGGATTTGAAATTTACCTTATATACTTGTTAATGAGGTGCATATTTTGAGTAAAAAAGTAAAGCAATGAACAGCGTGGTGTCAGCTTATTGATGTGTCTACATTGTCATTTTAGATCACACTGGAGAAACTTTGGCTGTCAGCCCATCATGGAGTTGGAGTGGAGGGCTCTGCTTTGAGCTTAGGCTCTGGTGTGAGGGTATATATAAGGGGTTAGGAATACGAGAAGGTGTTCTGGGCTGCAACTAAAGGAGAAAGAGGGAGGGGTCTCGGGGTGTTGTGGGGGCTCAAGGGTGTAGCTCTGGGCTGCACTCACCTCCTCAATCAGCTCTTGGAAGAAGTGATGTGTCTCCAATGATTTAAAAAAAAACAAAAAAAAAACCTGATCTTCTCATGTAGTCAGGTGAGTCTAGGAGTCTGGGGCTTTGGGAAAAGTAGCAAAATAATATAAGACTCCTGATAAAATCACAGAACTTGGCAACACTGCACTATGGTTTTATAGAGATAAATATTCTTTGTGCTTGGAAAATTTTTAGTTGATGTAATGGTATGAAACTTAGTAAACACTGTTACTAATGGGCACATGGAATGATGTACATTGTACTGTAGAGCTGTGCTAGTAATGGTGATAGTATGTTTTGAAATTAAGAAAATACTTTACCATTCACATTATTTGGAGTCTTTTCTACTACTCATCTATTCTGGCTAGTTTCACAATAGGTCTGAATATCAATTCACAAATAAGCATGTTTGTTCAAGTCATTGTAACCACCTTCCAAATACAAATTCCACCCATTTCATGACACACTTACCTCCAAAATGGGCTTTGGCTGTGTCCTGATAGTCACGAGATTTTGATTTTATTAGACCAAAAGGGAAAATAAATTTTAAGTTTGAGAAGCTACCACTGAAAACTCTTGCATTATTCAACTCTAGTAGGTATATATATGGTGATTCAGGAGGAACACTTCAGTTGTTAACAAATTTCAGAATGTCACATACAAAAAACTGGAACAGTTCTCACTTGTACAAAATCCATTGGATTTATTGGAATTTTGATGGCTTTGCATTCATGTTAATGAGATCAATAAACATCAGTCCACTGACAATTAAGGAACAAATTCTCACGTTCTTCCTTAATCTTTTCATAACCCATTGGTATGTGGGAGTTACATGTGTCCTTTGGTGCCTTATCCACAGATGATCTATAATCCTGATCACAACCTGTAGGATATATTAGTCTGATCACAAAGAAGGCAAGATAATTTCATGACCAGACTGCAGGTCATACTCATGAGAAGGTTGAGACTTTAACTACCTCCATGTGTTATTCTAGATAATAGCTGGCATAGGTGGTGGCCTTGAGGTCTCTGGCTGCCCTGTGTGACAGAATACAAAGGTATTGATTGAGAATTGGGATGTGAGAAATTAGTTTGGGTGAAAGTGACCATTAAATGATGTACTTCATGATTCTCAGGAAAGGTAGGAGGGACAACATAAAAATGAAAAAGTGGGTTTCAAGAAATCCAATTTTAGAAAACTCAGGGAGCTGGTAGGTAAGGTCTCATGGGAAGTAAGTCTGTGGGAAAAAAAAAACAATTGTAAACAACTGAGAGTTTTTCAAAGAGACTTTATTAAGGGCAGAAGAGTTAACTATTCCACTGCATAGGAAAGTGAGGAACTATGACAGGAGACTACCCTGACTAAACCAGAAGATCTTGAATGATCTAATTAAAAAAAACTAGGTAAAATTACAAAGAATGAATATGAACAAATAAGACAAGTATGTAAGGGCAAAATTAGAAAGGTGAAGGAAGAAACCAAGCTCTACATAGCTAGAGACATGGAGGCTAACAAGAAAACATTCTGCAAGTACAGTAGAAGTGAGAGGGAGAACAGGGTGGAGTAGGTACTCAATAAAGAGATAAAAAGAATTACAAAAAATGTGCAGATGGCCAAAGTGATTAATGATTTCTTTGTTTTAGTCTTCACAGGAAAATAGGTGATGATTAAACACCTAACAAAGGGAATGTCAGTAAAAATGGTCTACATGCAAATGCTAAAATAGGGAAAGAACAAATGAAATCACTCAGAAAAGTAAGTCAACAGGTCCTGATGAAGTACACCAAAGAATACTCAAGGCCATGGTGGCCAATCTTTTTTAAAGGGGCCAGATGGAAATTTTTTTATGGGTTCAGGGGGCCGACCACAAAATAGCCCCATACCTGCTCTCCCACACCCAGGTTTAACACTTCTCACTCGTAAACCCAGGACTAACCTACCTGTGGCATGAGCTGCACACACTATGGTGGCCCTCCCTCTCGCTGTTCCTTTGACCTGACCACCTCCTTCTCAGTGTGGCAGTATGGCTCCCCCCAGATCTCCTACTCCTTCCCCCACCTGTAGCACAGACAGCTCCCATACCTGCCACACTGAAATAATGGAACTCAATTTAATTGGTTTAATGACTGGATACCTCCTACTGGTCATTAAACTAATTAAATTGATCTCAATTATTTCAGTGTGGCAGTGCACGCAGCTGGAGGAGGAGTCAGTGGCAGCAGCATTCAGAGCTGCAAATTGCTCCTTTAAGAGCCACATACAACTCTGGAGCCACAAGTTGCCAATCCTGCTCCTCACAGCTGGCTATCAAAACGGCACCACTGCCAGCTTCACAGGACTGATGAAAAGGCTCCCTGGGCCAGACTCTGGCCTGCAGGCCATATGTTGGCCAGCCCTGCTCAAGGAGCTGACTAAGGAAATGACTGAGTCATTAGTTATTATCTCTGAAAAGTTATGGAATACAGGAGACATTCTGGAAGACTGAGAAATTGAAAATGTGGTGCCCATTTATGAAAAGGAAATAAGGACAACCCACACTTGAGAAATTGTCTGAGGTAAATAGGATAAAATACAGTAAGGGTTGTACTCCAAAGTACTCCACTTAGAAAGGAACATTCTCCTATCAGGGAAGTGAAAATCAATTGTAAACAACAGAGTTAACTATTCTCTATTTTACTGATTTTGGCTGGTCTTCAACCAAGTATCTACGTGAGAAATGTACTCTTCATTTGAGCTGACATTTGGAAACAGGAATGATACTGCACAACCCCCAAACAGCACTTTAGACAGGGTCGGGTGGCCACTATTATGCTTGGACTATTCATATCAATGCCTTATTTTCATTTTCAAATGGCTGCATTTACATGCCCCTTCCAAAAGGTAAAGGTAGTGAAGCCATGGCCAAAGTGAAAAAGTTCCTTTCCCAATATTCTCTGAAGCACGTCCATGTATATATTCATCTGCTTCCTAAGACACCAATTAAGCTGCCTCTGTATGTTTTTGGCTTTTGCTATGTTTTCTCGCTAAGAATGCCGAGTCCATTCCATGGATCTTTTCTCAGTCCCATATTCTTTACCTTCAGGTGTGTCACTATGTTAGTGTTGCAGAAAGAAAAAAAAAAAACTTTTCCTCTTTTCTCAGCACAATTAACACCTGCTGACAGAATGGAGTATTTAATATAAATGCTGCCAGCCTTTTACACGAAGCTTTTAATCAAAATGTGCTTTTGGTACAGTGCATCACTAA
Source organism: Carettochelys insculpta (assembly GCF_033958435.1). Lineage (NCBI taxonomy): Eukaryota > Metazoa > Chordata > Testudines > Carettochelyidae > Carettochelys > Carettochelys insculpta. The sequence continues at coordinate 135,809,537 of NC_134138.1, read as the reverse complement.
TGGCTGTCGTATTCATAGCTCACCCTATTAAACATGTATACTGTACGGCCTTATGTGAATGAAATTTTAATTGCTACAACTGAGTGTATCAAAATTACTTAAACAAAATGACAAAAATGTGAGTTGACAGATGTGTGCATGAACGTTTAGCATTTCATGTTGACTGTCTTGCTGTCTTCATGTTTAATGACTTAAGGCTTTATTCTGGTGAGATATACATGCCATGTAAATCCAACATATGCGTAATTTGAACACAGAAGAACTAGCACAAAGCTTCATCTTTTAAATTATACGTAAAGAATCTCTCTTGGTAGAATTTCTTATTGTCTTATGCTTTCCTCAGTACAAACTATGGCTGCAAGGCAAATGGGGGCAGTAGAAGTTGTCTGCTAAAGTTTCACTCATTTAGTAGTACTCGTGTTCTAAAAAATTAAAACGTTGCGTAACGTCAGATGTGTCTTGTGTTAGTTGGAATATTCCGAATACTTGTTGAAGACCTCACTCATATCACTCAATGTTCTGTGTGCAACTGTCTAGTGACACTTTCAGATGGTATTTTGGACCAGAGACATTTTGTTCATTTCAAGGAAGGCAACCTCATCATCCAAATAAAAGATTTCCTGTAATGGCTGGATTCCCACATATATTGGAACTCTTGAATGGAAATAGTAAAAGATTGTATAGGACTATATCGAGCATTTAATAAGAAGCACACTTGAAACACATGGAATATTGACAGAAATATTTAAAAAATTATATATCCTTGTTGATGGAATTGTGTACTTTTCCACGAATCACTTTCTTAAACTTTTATCACAAACTAATGTTGTTAACGAGCTGACAAAATGATTTTAGCAGATCTTAAAAAAGAAAATCAAACTAACATTGGACCAGATCTCTCTCAGGGTGTGACTGATCAATGTGAGTGGGAGGTGTCTGTCATCATCATCATCATCATGGGCTCAGCA